>NC_081138.1:3365301-3965301 GCF_958295425.1 Solea solea
AGCGCTGTAGTTTGAAGAGAAAGAGGTGAGATGTTTGGTTTGATTGTTTCATCATTCAGCGAGGGAATGTTGTGAATCATCTGGTTTGTTAACCTCAGGTTGTATCCTGGCAACTGATCTTATCCTTTTAAAAAACCCAACATATTACCTCAACATGCGGGAAAAGCCTGTGACAGAAGAGCTGTTGAAATGTTCCTGTTTAATATGAGAATAAAACACAAACCTAATAAATAAACGTTTGCATTTTAACACAAAGTTAAAGCTAACACACCTTCGCTGCAGTGTAACCACGGTGTGATTATTAAGACACGGAATCGGGGAAGCGAAAGTGTTGCTTTGTCATCGTAAAATGGCTTTCTTTCCTTTTGTATTAAACTGAAGTGAATACAGATGTGATTGTTGTCAGGGATACGGAGGCACTTTTTATCTTAAAATGCCTTTGTCTTCACTCGTGACTCGACTTCAAAGTCTAAATCAGTCGTTGTTCTCTGCTTTCAAAGAGAATCTCAGCTCATCCACTCCAGTATGAACCTCTTCTGTGTGCGTTCATATTCACAGGCTCAGTGGAACTCCTAATAACACGATGAATCGCTTCAAAAGCCCACTGATATTCAGCATCTGTTTTGAATTTTGTGTATTATTGACATCAGATAGTTGAGTGGCTTTGGTGTCAGTTTTTTCTTCTCTGACAAATTCAATTGAACAATAACTTATTGCACAATAAAAAGAAAATAGTTTTTTGGTTTTGCTTAGAAATCAAAAATATTCACTCTAAGTAAATTGATTAAATTACAAAGCAATTCAGCATTTGAGGAAAATACATTATTCACTGCATAAGTAATGAAACTGAATATTTAAGAATGTGCACTTTTCAATAAAGAGGACTCGATAACTGGATTCAGAAACACAGACTTTAATCAAGCTTTTAAAAGAGCAATTTCCTTTCCCATTTCCTCTCGTCGCATCTTTTCTTTTCCTGTTTGCGATTGGATTTGTTGAGCAATTTAGTTTCTCATCTCAGACTCTTTATTTGGACTCTCCCTATACTTTGAATCTCGAGATTGTAAAAATGATGCAAATAATCATCAGATTCATGGTGTGAGTGAAATAATAGCAATAAAGACGCTTGTAGCCCAAGCGTCGAGGGAATCCTACTCATACCATGACAATACTACTTGTTTTTATTTCATTTAGTCAACACACAACTCTTTTTTGTTCAAAGCAGAGTTTTAATTGCGGAGAAAAGAAGAGGCTTCTCCTTAAAAAGTTCCTTAGAGGTGTGAGTTTTTAAGCAAAGGTCATGTTTGAAGTCCAGACACACACCAGTAGTGATACAAAACAACATGAATCCTGAGACACGTGTTTATGGAGACGACGGCTCCACGTGAACTCTTTAAAATGGTTCCCCCAGATGTTCAAAGCTGCCCGTGACAGAATGTAATGACTCTGTCCGACAGTCACATTATCATATAATTTGATGAACGCAGATGTGGCAAATACATTCTTCTGGGCCTCGACGCCGAGCTCCACGTTGTTGTTTCGAAGCCGCCATCAATTCCCAGCTGTCAATAGAGGACATGGCTCCTTGGCCGCTGTGCTCATCTCATCAGTCCAGATTAAATGGAGAGTGTGGTCAGCACACATGCTCTCAGACAAGACCACTCGCGGCCCGTCCGGCCCGTCTTCAATCTCATATTGATCAGCTAATTAGATGGATCCCCATCAATCATTTGATTTATGTTTACTTTCATTTTTTTTACTTGACCCGTTTTTTTTTCAAGTATCTCTGCAGTGATCTCACTCCCGCATGTAAAGCTGCTGTGGCGTGATGATGTCATGTCGTTTTTAGAGCTCCGTCTCGTCCCAAGGTGTTGCTGAAGAGTTGTAATTCACTTTGCCGCTGCACCTCTTCGTAATAAGTAAGTAGGCACTCAGCCCGCTGCTGCTCATTACTCTGAGGACCCTCCTGTGCATCCTGCCCCCCACTCCAGTGCTACTAGCGAGAACCATAATGGTGCTGAAAACAGTGTGTCCTCACACCTACATTTAAACACACATAAAGTGGTTGGTATTTCAACCTATGTTATACCCTTTCTTGATGCGCTTTGCCTTTAAAGGTCAAGTGTGTAGAAATTTGTGGCTTCTAATGGCGAGACTGCAGATTGTAACAAAGCCCCTTTCACATTGACATTAGTGAGTATACCTGGGATTATTTTAAACCCAGGTGAGGCCACTTTAAAAGGCGATTAACACCATTTCTACTGCCAGTCGGTACGTTTACAGTTTAATCTAGCTAAGGCCTTAGTCTGACTAAGGGTGCATTCACGCCAGCTCATCTAAATCGAATCCTACTCGGTTTGCTTGGAAAGTCTGGTTTGTTTGTGGACGTGTGAACGTGCAACGGGTTCACTTCAAGTGAACCAAATGCAGGAAGTGGACTATAATGCAGGGCATTGTGGGTAAACGCAACGAAAACTGGTGTCTGAGTCCATCGTTGCAGCGTATATGTGTCATATGTTCACATAAACAATAGGATTTGACGCAGCTCCATGTTTTGCTCTTATGTGGAGGAAGTTGTCCTGCATTAACCAACAGATGAGCGTGTTTTCTTGTCCACTGTTGTCTCGTCTTCTCCTTCAGTAATTCTTGATGCAGCACCGCTTCAGACGAGGAGGGGAATGCGTTATTCAAAAGGTGCAGTTTGTTTCACTAAACCCCCAATCATACCGAGTCTAGCGGACTATTAGGTGTGGAAACAACCTAAGACGGTAAATCGGACAACTAGCCGAGTCCGAATCTACATGCAGAGAAGAAAACTGATTTATTGGCTGTGTACGTCTGACTGTATCTCTCTGGTTATGGTCTATGGTTCTGTCTGTACCTGCTGTACGTGTGAATCGTGATACAAATCCAATCCATCATAGCTCTTGTGGTTGCTGTGTTGTCTGCGTATGATTTCCAACAACAGGGCTGCAGTTTATACGTCGTCTCCTTCTACGCCCGGATCAAAGACTGGGGAAGACATTTTGGTCCAACTCCAGTCCGACTAAGCGTATACATGCAGGAGTAATTGGATTATGAATCGCATTATCCAGGTATATTAGTCTGACTAAGACTAGCTCGATTCTTATAGGACTAATGTGTTTACATGAATGAGTTGTGACCTCGTAGACGTGGTGTGAACAAACAAAAGGAATGGGAGGAAGAAACAAAACAATTAAGACGCTAATGTTCAGCAATACTGTTACAGTGGCTGTTATTTGACTTTACTTAAATCTCTCTTCACATCAATCATTTGGACGATCCAATAGATGAAAGTGATACTGAGCAGCTGTCTCAAGTTTTAAAAAGTAAGGATCGATACAAACATTTATGCTAATGGATGTGATAACGTCGGAAGATGAATGGGCGTCGTCAGAAATGGGGCCTCGCTGGCAGGAGTAGAAAAAGAAGAAGAAGATATTAGCATGTTCACTCAGGCCTGATGTTCCTAATTGCTGATTAAACACGTCCCCACTGGTAAAATATACAGTAAATCATATAAAAGGAGGTAGATGAGTCGCGGTGGCGTCTCCTAAAGGGAGAAAACAAAAAAACTAACAATTTTAAAGCGATGACACATTGAAACAAACCTTTCTGCCAATAATCCGTCCTTAAACGTTACACATCTTTAAACACACACACACACACACACACTGTGGTCCTGCCTCATCCCGCTCCTTTATTCAGTCTGTATTTTTGGTTTTGTTCACGGTCCATGTTCAACACCGGGAACAAGATGATCTGAGCTTCTTCTTCAGTGCGTGCCGTGTTAAGAGTCACACTGCACACGGTCTTCCTGTCTTCCTTTGCTGTGTTGTACCCAATGAAGCAAAGACTGAAAAACTGGCGTCGCCCCATCGCCTGGTTAGTCAAGCATTCATCTGTGACACACAGAAGAATAAGAAAGCGTCGTGTTATTGTTGTATTTGTGTGGAGGAACTGAAAATATTAACTATCTTCACTGCGTGCCCCTGTGATCTGTGAGGGGGAAAAAGAAGGGAGTTTTCTTTCTTTGAGGCTCAATGGTCTTTGTTTTTTTTTTTCTTTTGCTGACAAAATTGACAAATGTGACATTTCCAAAAACACAGCTCTTTCAAACACGACTGTATTGACACAGAGACTCAGGAAAACAAAGCACTGAACAGAGCAGAGCAGAAAAAGAGATCTTCTAAAGAAAAGCTAAATCCCAGCGACAAAATGCTTCTTTATCTTGTCGAGGACGATGCTGGCCAGGCATACTGATGCAAATACACACTCTTCTTCAGTTACTCATGCTTACACTGCAGCTATTGATTATACTCACCATTGATTAAACTGCATAATGTTTTATTAATTAATTTTTGCTCTGCGCGTCGATATTTGACTCCTCTCAGTCCTCGAAAAATACCCAAACATCCTGTTCTTCTTAAAGTGCATGTGCCACATTTGTTTAAAAAAGATAGTATTTTTCTGTTGTAATTTTAGTTAAGTCTCTGAGCCTGGATTAATCAAAAAAGATGTGTTCAGATTAGACGAGGGGATTTTAGTCTGAACTGAATTAGTTACTGAGTGACAAATTATAAAAGTAACTAGTTACTAGGGAAAGTAACTATTGCGTTTCTTTGAAGTACATTTTAAGTGCTCAAAGAATTTGGACCCCACCTCCACCCCCTCTTTAACAGAACTTAAAATGTTCAATCTGAATATTATACTGAATTGGACATATTTCATTTGCGACCATGTGAGCGGAAGTATACCAGAGCCAACCTAACCACAGTTTAAATCTTAGCTCTAAACTTAACCATGGTTCCCCCGAAATAGGGTTCTGCCTCATTAGCAGCAGCTTTTGAGCTGCATGAGGACTACTGGTCCTGACAGGGTCAGTGTTTATGCTCAGAAAAGGTCCTAAAGAGGTAACAAATACAAGGACACACACACACAGCACCAACAGCTTTCATGAAAATGTTGTTGTTTTAAGAGCGAAGTGGATTGATGTGTGATGAAAGCAGGTTTGTCACGGTGGTTTCAGATGTGAACTGACCCTGTGAATACATCAGAGAGAATGAGAGAGAGAGAGGGAGAGGAGAAGAGAGACAGAGAGTTTGGAGAAATTGTTCTGTATTATGAAAAAAAACCATGACAAATGAGTTTGTGCAAACTTCTCATATCTCTCAAAACCATCTTTTACTCTGTGGCTGCTGCAGTTGTGTGTGGCAGTCCTGGTTAGTGTGACTGACCTGCAGCCTGGGACGCGTGTGACAGATCGCTTGATGCTGCACTTCTTTACAAACGGCCTGCTCTGCCTGCAGACTGCTGAATCGAGAACGACCAACCAACCAGTGAGGGAGGCTCTGCTGGTTGCGAAATAAAAAGTCTATGAGGAAAAAGCTTCTATGAAGCGTTTGAAGACTTTGTGACTTTGCCGTGATCGATTCGGCTGCTTCCTATTTTTTTAGTGCAGCTTTGCTGACTTGATGTGCCTTTCATGTGACTTGCTGTGTATTAATAATCACATTTTAGTAGAAGAGCTGAGGTTTATGTGTGTTATGAGTCGCTCTGTTGTTGTTGTACCCCGAGACAAATCTGTCACAGGTGCTGCGACGTACTGTACAGCACCTGTGTTTACATTTATTCCACGACTGTGTTCGCGTTCTCCCTGACAGCAAAGTGAAGCTTTTATGACACAGACTCACCTTTTATCTGGACTCAATGAAGAGTCTTAGTTTGCAGTCGAGCGTCAGACAGACAGACAGACAGACCCTTCCTTCTGCTTTTCATCTGTTTGAGGATATTTTTATCTGTTTGATGGATAGTTTTTTTTCTTTGACATGAAAGTCTTTTCAGCGGCGACGTGCCGCAACAGGCCGTCATCAGGAGCTGCTGTCAGCGCTAACACACACACGCAGACAGAGCTTTGTTGATGTGCTTGACTTCTATCCTCTACCTGCTATTGAGCTCTAACTTCTTCCTGTTCTAACAAAGCTGACTGTCATTGCTGCCTGCTGCTTTCTATAGCTGATCAATGGGAAAGCCTGCTGACTGGAGCCTCCCTTTGTGCTATGATTAGCAACCGCAGAGTGTGGGGTGGTGCTTTTATATTTTTACATGTGGGAGGGAAGTCACAGAAGGTGTATGCGTGTGTTCTTGTCGATGAGGAGTCGTCATATACCTGTTCCCAATATGTATTTGAAGGAAAGGAATTGGGCTTGTAACCTGGTTCAGACCCAGGAAAGGCCGAGGGCTGCAGTGCCCCGGAGTAAGGCAATCCCCATTGGTCAAAAATGCACACCACAGAGATTCACTGACAGCTTATCACCAAGGTGGCTGCAGCTTAGGACGGGCAAATGTGTCCTTCACTAATCACTAAGTTGGCGGTTTGATTCCTGCACGGGCAAATGTGTTCTTCACTGATCACTAAGTTGGCGGTTTGATTCCTGGCTCCTCCAGGCTGCGTGTGTGGGTTTTGGGTGAAGGTGACTCAACGTGTAAAATGCTTTGAGTGGCCATAAAGCCGAGAAAAGTGCAAGATAATTGCAGGCCATTTACCGTTTAGTTGTATTTGTGGAGACAGACACGGGCGACAGGCCCGTGTCTTACCCTGAGAAACCTGCGCTGAGAGCGATAAATCGGGCACTTCAGGGCAGTCAAACAATAAGAGTCTGAGCACAACATTTTTAGCCAGTACTTTTTGGACAGAAAATTCAGTCTAATTCATGTCTAACTTCCGTCCACTGTTGTTAATCAAACATTGGGAATCAATGATGTTGCTGAAGCTCAAGAAGAGTCTGTAGCCTGGTTTCCATTCAAATGTGTTGAAAATTTGAATCAGAATACAGAAAATTCAGTTCAAGAAAGTGCATATTTATGTCTAATTTTCATCTATCCACTGCTCCTAATCCAACACAGTTTTTTATTATTATTCACAAATCCAAAAAGTGCATAAAAAACAGGCTGATGGAAACTCACCTTATTATAGAAAAACAGTAACAACTGCCAGCAAACTACTGGGATTTACATCACCAAGTGTGGAATGTACCATGTATGCAGGCAGAGTCATAAATGAGGCAAGGATCAATGTAGGGATTACAGACATCCCCTCACTTTCACATTTAAAATGCTTCTATTCACAAAAACGTAGATTAAACATGTCCTTTATTCTACAAGCTATTAAGTTAGGCCCAGCTGACACTTCTCTTGATGTTATGGTTTGGTATAATAGAACCAGCAGTGCTCCTGTAAGACAGACCTAGTCCTAATAAGACAGAAACTATCATTTCTAAAGAGCTGGTTAAGTTTAGGGTTAAACATTGAATTTATTTAGACATTTACTGGGTATAGGGTTAAGATTAGACTGTACAAATTAAATGAAGTCAGTGCAAGTCCTTGAAAGGTTAGCTACATAAATCTGTGTGTGTGTGTGTGTGTGTGAGAATCCCCCTGTGAATGCTGCAAACAAATTTCCCTGTAGGAAATAAAGTCATCTATTTGATTTTCCCCCCATCGCCATGATCTAAATCTAAATTACAAAACAATCCAGCAATGATAATTATATTTTCTGGCTCAACAGCCGCTGGTGCAGTTCAGTCTGTTAGCCTGGATCAGATGGTGTAAATGTAAAAAAAAAAAAAAAAAAGATATTGTTGTAAAATTAATATTTCCAGTACAGACGCCACCAACTCAACAAAGATAAGGCAGCTCTAGTTTACGTCCTGTAACATATTTACCTTTTCATACTCATCAGTTTGATTCTTAAATCTTTATTTCTGTTTTGTATGGTTGTATGGTTGTTCTTCTGTGTGTTCTTATGCATGTCTTGTTAGGTGTGACTTTTGTAGTTATTTGGCTTTTTGCACCTTGCATCCTGTCTTAAGCCCCATTTTCCGCTTATGGTCCCAGCTCACCTCGCCTCGCATGGTTTAGGTTGGTTTTCCACTACAAAATGTGGGCGGAGTCATCACTAAGTACACCAGACTCTGTTAAATATTGAGATTTTAGACATTTCCCTGGTAACTGTTGGAGATTAACCCACATTTTTAAGATTGTTAAGTGTTTATAACTGATCTACAGTTCGGCATTGTTCGGCTTGATTCTCGTGCCGGACGCTTCTTCCTTAGACGTCACGCATAGTATGTTTTTGAAGTCCATTTGTAGTTTAAATAAGTTTCATTATAAAGTATTTTGTTTATTGCCACTGTAGCACTGCTGTTGGCTCCCACACTTTTATATTACTTTGCCCACACTCTTGACAGTAATTCTTGATATTCAGACGGCAGTTTAGACAGTTTTGCAAGCATTCGTACAAAGAAGCTTAACTGTAACAATTAGTCACCTCATCAATTTCCACAGAATTTGTATCCGTTACCTTAATAATTGATGTAAAACATAGTTTCGGTTTTTAAATGTAAAGATGATTACTTGGTAGTAAAATCCCACACTACTATGGGTTATGGAAACATAACTGGCTGAATAATCAACCGTAAAAGTTGCTACCTTGGTTTTTGGCAGGACTGAAAAAAACATGTCACTTCTCTATAGAAAAAGACCTGCAGTGAGAGATTTTGCTGCGTAAGCAAGTGGAACAGACCCAAGACAACACCAAGACTTTGGCTCTTTATGGATTACAACCTGAAATACAACGAGTGCAACTAAAAAATGCACCACTTTCCTGCTGGAATATGATGTGGGGAGTTAAATCTGTCAGAATAAAGTATCATTAAGGGTATATTCTGCAGGTTTATGATCAATATTTTACAACAGTTAATAGCTTACTAGAGGTTATCAGAATACGACACACAAACAGAATAGCACTCGTTGTCTAGGAATGATTTCTTGTCTTTCCCGTGTCTGGCAGCATATTTCTAAGCTAATTTTCCATTGACTAATTTGTTGATAATCGCCTCATAGATCAATTTCCTTTCTGCTTCTGATGCTTCGTCAATACAGATGAGACATACAGATTTTTCATGGACTTTGTGAATCTGTGAGTGTGTGTGTGTAAACGCTGAAGGAGAGAAAGTCAAAGTCGAAGGACTGGTTAATCTGACAATCTAACACATGGTCCTCTGAGATGCTTTAATAAGCTAAAGCTCGTTCTCATTTTCTCTCCACAGCTGAGGCTCTCTGCTCTCTGTAGAAACGAAACCCTGCATATTAACTTCACCTCTTACATCTCTGTCGCTCTCCGTGTTGCCTGTGCACACCTCACTTTTATGTCCTTATGATTATTTCATAATCCACAGTGGTTTTGTTAACGTCGTCAGTTTAAAGCGTGCGGTGTGTGTGATCAGTGATAATTCCGCCTCTGTTTGGTTTTTGTGAACAAAAAACGGGGCAACAGGTTTTTTTTTATCTCATCTCAAATTGCTGAGTGACCAGCTTTACTAGCACAATATAACTGTTGCCTCCAACTGTCTTAACAAAACTAATGACTTCCTGTTTGCAAAACAGTTCGAGCACTACTCGGCTTGACTGGACTTGGTTTTCTTGCTTTTCCATTCGTGATAGTACCTGTTAAGTCATGCTTTTTTTGGTACCTGGTGTAGGTTCCAAGCGAGCTGAGCCGATACTACAGTGTGACAAAAGAATGATTAGTGTCGTCACTGGAAGAGTCATGAGTGCGACAAGAGTCAAACTGAACAATGCCGAACTGTAGATCAAGTTAAAAGTACTTAAAAAATCCTGAAAACATGCATTCATTTCTTTAATCTCAATATTTAACAGAGGATTCTGGTGTATTTAGGCACTGCTGAAAGCCGGCAATCGTGAGCCAAATCACAACCCGTTCAGTGGTATTTCAGTTCAGTGACGGAGTCTGTGCTCTGGTCCTGCAGGGAATACTGAACGATTCTGTGGACAAATCTTTTTAAAGAACTGATTTTAATCATTCATTTACACAGAAAACAACTGCTATGATGACTCCGCCTACGTTGAGGAGGAGCTATTGTAATGGAAACCACATGACTGATACCAGACCGAGTAGGGTCGAGTAGTGCTAGAACTATAATGAACACAGAGAGGGTCTGGAGCTGATCATCACTGTGTTTGAATGTAACGGACATTTGTTCATATTTCTGTTCGGTTGCCAGGTAATTTGAGGATCCTTTACTGCCGTAACAAATCTACGCAGAGCTACTCAATACCACTTTTCCATGTTGTCATTTTTTGTTGTCATCAGTGGAGCCAGCATTTCAATTTAACACGAATAGTCTCTGGTGTCATATCATTTTGTGACTCACAATAGCTTCCTTACACACAGTTCATTTAAAAGGGCAATGCTGTTTTAAGTAAGTATGTCTAGGGGGCTGCTCATGTTCAGTATCCTTCAATATCTGTACTCTTTGCTGTGACGCATCATAAGGACAGTGCAGCTCATTTATTTCAAATTGTCTGGTGTGGATTATCGAGCTTACAGTTGTGTCTCTTTCCAAATGAATGCTTTTGTTGGACAGAGTGACAGAGAAGAGAGGATTGATGCTGAAATGAAGGAAAATAATGGGTGAGGGGCATTGCTGCAGACTTCCATCCTGCGCTGCAGGGGGTGATGGGAAGTCTGTGGGAGTTTGCTCTGCGTGGTGGAGACCAGCTGGCCCCCGGGCCATCAGCTCCTCCCTTAGGTTGATGTATCTACTCCCTGCTCCTCCTCACCAGCTCACAGTGTTTCTTTTGGCATCACTTCAGCTTGGTTCGCTCTCCTCACCCCCACATCCTCCCTCTCATAATGTACTCTCTTTTTTGACAACTTACCGCCTTTTTCTTTCCTCTAGAGGTTACATCTCTGTAGGATCACTGTTTTAGCTGCAGCACCTCTGGACTTCACTTTTAGATTTAAAGAGTGTGAATGTTTGTCCCCTCCCACCAACCCGAGGCAGAATATGGAGTCCGATTCAGCTTCAAATGTTATATAAGACCTGATAAATGTGAAGACTTTCTCTCACTCTTCACATAAGCCTGCATAAAAACCACACCAGAAAACCAGTTTCTACTTTATTTATGCACTCTTATGCTGTCAAGGTCTCAGTCCGTCGCACAGCTCTGCAGAAGCAAACCTAAAAATATGCATTTTCTTTTTGCATGAAGCAGTAACGGTGAAGCAGTGACATACACTAGTGCATCTGTAAGTTAAAGCAAATGCTGATTATTACCTAGTTTACTTACATTTACAGCTGTTTTCACTTTGTCTGTCCATACTAGTCAAGTAAGGTTTTGCATATTTGCTTGATTAATTCTAGTTTCTGGACGTTTCAGCCGCTCTACATATCACATACACAGCTCACTCTCTGCATAGAGATGACTGCTGCTGCACTGAGGTCAGCCGTGCAGACTCTTTGTTCTCAGAAAAAAAAAAAGGCTGACACAGGTGTACTGATGCTCTTTATAGATGTCAGGGCTCCTCCCCTTACAGGAAGCTGACAGGAAGATGATGAAGGAAGGTTGGGAGTGAGGATTGTTCACATTGTGGCCCAATTTAAAACCCCCTTATCCCCCCAACCTCTGTTTGCAAGCAAGTGGTGTGGTGTGGATGTGGACTGTATCCCTTAAACAGCTTACGATGATCCCAGCAGGAAGTGCAACAGGATAATGGAGGGAAAAAAAGGTACAAACACAAGTATTTCAAATCAAACACTCACATTTGTTAACCTCACACTGACTTTACAATCTCGTACAAACTCAGAAATGATGGCGTTAGATTATAAAAACCCACTTGTCCATATGCTGTTATTATATATTGTGTTAAGCAGCAAAGGAGAGCTCGAACGCATCATAGTATAAACAAGTTAATTACTCTGATTATACTGCACTGCAAGTCTTGTTCTAGTTTACTTTTATTTCTGACGTAACGCCTTTTAAATTAAAGCTGCGAGTGAGTTGGAGGGACAGAGAGTGGAGAGTGTTTATGAAACCTTAGCGAGTTTTGTAGCCGAACAGTCGAGCACAAATCAAGTTTGTGGAATAATTCATGTGGAACATTCAAGTCTGTGTAGTGTTTTCATGTTATAATACTTAAAGTTTTATTAGACAGACAATCACTTGCAAGGACACTCAATAACTTAAAATTACTTACTGATGGTTTTCTTTTTGAACAAAGAAACATTAGACGGTTTACATCTCCAGTACAACTGGTCGTCCTAACCTATGGACTCTGACGTTTGCTCTGTGGAACTGCACCTTTTGGTACTTTTAGATCCACCTTTGCAAAGTAATGACCACGACTAATGCTTGTCTGTGACGTCATAGGATTGTAAACCAAACACGGCTTTTGAGTGTTGTCCTGTTGTGCAAATATGAGGCGATTAGGACTACGTTTTATGACGTTCTGGTCCCTGCTGACGTGAATTGATCGCATGATTTGTGCGGATTTGTCAGCCGCGCTCTCCATTCCGTTATCACGGGTGGTTTACAGGACTCAGGTGTGACTGTGGAGGCCGCCGACGTTCACTGAGCTCCTGAAACTTTAGTTTGGTGTCATGTTTCTTTGTCACAGTTGGAAGGAGCAGGTGTTACAGGTGTTCCTAATAAAGTGATCAGTGAGTGTAGAAGCAGTGCTGTAGTTCAGCGTCGACATTGATCAGGATCTCATCAAGGTTGGTTACCGTGGTAACAGAAACCGTTACTATGGTTTGTTGCCAGCCAGATTCATTGGAAGGAGGTAAGGGAATCGAAAAGGTGTGTGTTACGGCGGCAGCTTGTAGCACATGGAAATCAGCGTGACAGGATTGTTTTAGGGAGAACAAGACATGAATGAAGAACTGGAATCACAGGCACAACCGAGAGATCAAGAAGAGAGACTGTTATTGGCGTAAGAAGCACAGAGGAGGGAGGTGTTTCAGCTGCAGTTGGATGAGTGATGACGTCACATTCACAGAGAGCTCATCAGGACTCTCTCACAGACTCTCCCAACATCAACAATCTGCTTGGTGAGCGGGTCGATCAGAACACACGAGAGCAGACGTCAGCGTGTGTTTGATGAACCTGTGGGCCTCAAACATGCAGGGGCAGCCGTTCCTTTGACGGCAAGTGAGGATCTGATCAAAATGTCACATGCACCTCCTGTGTATTGTACAATAGCCAGTATTTATACTTTTTTCACATATGAAAGTGACTAAATGTACATACAAAAACACTATAATTATTATAAGGTAAATACAACCAGGTAAACTCATGACCCTGAAACTTGACCCCCTGATTTACTTAGTTTCCTCTTTCTGGTATCTTGTGTTTCAGTTGGTTTTTCTCCCTGTGTTTGTCCTGGTTTCCCCTCGTCTGTTGACGATCTCACCTGTGTCCAGTTATCCCTGCCTCCTTAGTGTTTACTCTGAGTTTGTCAGTCTCTGGCTCCGTTATACGGTGATTTTTAGATTGTGTGTTTATTGTACTTTATACAGTCTCCTCCCCCGTTTGTTTTTGCCTCTTTGGTGTTTAGTTTGTTTTATGAAAACCTCTTGTTGAAATTCTGTCCTGCCTTGGGTGCTATAAGTTTGCAGTCCATGACAGGTCGTTTTTCTTCGCGCTGTTTCTTTTTTTTCTTTGTTGCAGAAATCACTTGTTGTTTTGCAGTCGTTGCTGCAAACTTTCCCTTCTCTTTTTTATCGTGAAGAACACACAGACAGAATCTTTCAGCGCAGACTGACCAACCAGAACAAGCCACCAGTGCTGCAGTGAGGATATATGATCCCACCACCAGTGAACAGTAATAATTGTGTTTGATGAGGCTGGAAGCAGCGCTGATGAAAACTGAGCCCTTGTCTCTGCGCCGCACAGGCCTTTAAATCAATGCACTTCCTTAGAGCTAACATTAGTAGCTGCACCTTATATTCATGGTCGGCTGGAACAAATGTCCGCCTTTAACACTTAACCATAGAAATGTATTGATATTCTATTTTTTAAAGCGGTAGTGTGTAACTTTTCAATATAAACTATTGTTAAATGAGTTAAACTGTTGAACCGATTAACCCAATCGGCTCTGTGTTTGTTTTTGTGTCTATGGAAACGCACTACGCTAGTAAAGCGAGACAGCAACAAAGATTAGGTTAAGGAATTATCCCTGGTTCTCTGAAATTCTGAAATATGAGTGAGAAAGTGAAACAAATGTTGAAAGAGAACGGTTGTCCTTTTGGAAACTTTAATAAATATCTGGAGAACGTCAAATGACAAAGGCTTTTTATCTATGATCTGACGTCCCACTCGTTGAGTCACTGTGGCAAAAATATTATTTATGATGTGATATTTCATTGGTTTTGAGTTAATAGAGGGTCATGGGACCTTAATTGTGTCGATTACACTCACAAACACTTGGCGTTAAAGTTAAGAAAAGTTTGGTTGTCTTTTATCGTCACGTACAAACTGCAGGAGGTGAATTGATTTTCTTTTTTTATCGTTAATAGTGGGATTTATTGAGATGTTACTGACTTTCCTCATGTCAATAAACTTTATTTATTTGCACAGCCTATCCTCATTTTCAATACATGGGAAATAAATCTCACCATCAGAATTTGAACAGTATATAAGTTGTTTTCTCGTTTTCTTTTAGATAAATATCAGATAAATCTCATAGATCAAAGCTATTTTCCATTTATTGTGTATTCATCTGTGTTTTTGTGTTGGCAGTTGAATTCCGAGTCGTTTGTGTTTGCTTCCCGTGTCCAGGAATAGAAACATGTTCATGCTTTTTATTGATAAAGTGATTAGCTGCTGCTGGTTTGTGGAAGGTCTTTATTTAATTTAAATGTCTTTTTGTTTTCGACTAATGGTTAGAGAAAACTATTTCAATATATCAGTGTCTCCTTTGTAAAACTGTGATGAACATTTTTCCTCCCAATTGCCCTGGAATTTAATGGCCTGAATGATTAACCAAATAATTGAGAAGCAAATCAACAGGTTGATTAGAAAATGGCTTTTAAATGAAGCAAAGATGGTGAGAAAACACTAATGGAGACGCAATGGGCCTTTCTCAAAGCCTGGGGCCAAACTATGTGTCACTTTTTCTGTGGTTCATGAGGAGACGAATCTAAACTGAAGTGGGCAAATATGTGTGAGATTAGGAATTGGAAAGAAAGAAGTTGGTGTCTTCCCCTATCTGTGTGTTTGCTGTGAAGAGTAAGTATGATTTTCTTTGTGTGGCCTCGACGTGATTCTGAAATTTTCAGACCTACTGTACATCCCCTGAGTTTTAATCACATTTAACACGAATGAGCCACTTCCTCCCACACACTTTCAATCGGTTTGTTTTTGTGTTGGTGAATGAAGCATCAAGGTGAAGAGTGTTTAAACTAAAGGACAAATAACTGTGCATCTTAATGTAATTAACACAAAAACTGAAAAATCTGTATTTTCTTTGAAGCAATCAATGAAGGAGATTAAAGTTTAAGGTGTTTTAATATTCAGGAGTTTTAATAGTGAATAACATTTATTTGCATAAATGCAAAAGAAAGTTACTTGATGAACTTGGCTTCTATATTTATTTGATTATTTTACGTCTAAAGACGTGGGAAACCCATGGCCAAGTGGGAAGGGAACTTGACTCAGAAACCAAACACACTCCTTCTAGTGCCAGTAAATAAATGGGAGGGTTGTGTCAGGAAGGGCATCACCGTCAAATCAAATAACTGCCAAATCAAATATGGGGTCACTAGAAAGGGAGAAGCCAAAAGAGGAAAACAAAAAGGAGTTCCAGTTTAGTTTACAAGTCCGATTTTAGTTGGACTAATAATATATAATAATATAATAATCAGTTAGTCAGACTATTTAGATAATGCAATTCATAGTCCGATTACTCCTGCATGTATACGCTTAGTCTGACTGGAGTCCGACTAACACTTACAGCAGGTATGAAACATACAGAACCACAGCACGATCCATCTCACTGTTCACTCAGCGTTTTTCTGTGGCGTAAATGTCAACAGGAAACTGATTCATTACACGCTTGCTTATAGAGAGATACAGCGCCACCTACGGAGGTGGAGTCAGACGCGCGCGGCCAATAAATCAAGAGCACATAATATACTCATATACTAATATATGGCCTTTGCCTTAGCCCGATTATACTGTGCATGTTGGGCAGATGAATGAACCAGGGTGAGCTGATATATGCAGAGTGATTCTGTGACACAGAAAAGCAGGAGAATTATTATTATTGTTCACCATCTACAGCTTCATTCATTTATTTATTTATTTCCCCATCTAGGTGATTGATTGTTAGTATTTTCCCCAAAGTTGCTTTGTATACCAGTTTCTTTTCGCTGCATCCGCCACATAATGATCATTAGCCGTTTTTAAAAGTGTAACACCAACCGAGCAACTCTCTCTCTCTTAATGCATTAAAGCCACACGCCCTACTTTAAAAGAGACAAAAAGATTCCTTTTCAGCCTTTTTTGAGACTTTTTTTAGTCTTTCTCTCACTCTCCGTGAGAGCTGGTGGCTATAACATCATATTGAATGAACAGATTCGAGAGCGCTATCAGATCTACTCATTGGACTCACTGCCAGAGAGCAGGCAAGCGTATGTCCCCAAAATGTGGAACTATATACATTTAAGGCTTAAACTGTACATTCTTTTGGGGTTGTCGAGCTTATCTGAATTTCACAGGCGCTTTTGAAGCTGCAGCGCTTTCCCATCGCTGCAGAGACAAGGTGACACACACTGCTGTGGTGGAGATGTTCACCGTGTGGATTACAGGGATAATCCCTTTATTATTTCACAATATGTTACCAGAGACTGGTCTGACCTCTGCAGTGATGTGATTGTTTGACATGGGTGTGTTTGTGCAGTGTGTGTGTTGTTTATGTGCTGTTACCCATTCAGAGATGATGGTTCTGCCTTTACATTGAATTTGAGTTATTGGCCAAACTAAGACACGGTGATGGGATCTTTGCCTGTGATTTGATCAATAGACAAAATTACCGCAACCTCCCAAAAGGCCAATATTGTTGTGTGGTAATGGAAATGCACTGCCACACGAGCAGCGCTTTCTCCCAAAGTAATCCACATTGATTTGTGGAGCCACTTTGATAAATTGAGGGGGGTTTTAGGTTTGTGTTGGTTCATCATACAACACTTGGTTCCCTCTGTTGTGATGTTGTTGTTGTTGTAGTTGTTGCGTGCGTAGGTGACTGTTCTAAATCACAACAGAAACTATGTGAACCTTTTTTTGACCTTTTTTTTTTCTGAAAAGACAAAAAGAAAAGGTTGTTCGCTTACTTTCTTAACCGTATCGATTCATGTGTGGGCGGGATATTAATATTTATGAAAGTGTGAGGCTTCATTTGTGCGTTCATTTGTTATAGATAGTGGAATTTAGCAGGATGCAGGTCATAATTTCTAAAAAGAACAAATATGTTTTGCTTTGCTTTGTGCAGAGTTGGATGTATATGTGTGTATATAATATGTATGTTATCATCAGTGCAGCTGTTGTCTAAAGCATTTTCTTTCCATAAGTACAATAGATGAACGAGTATTTGTATAGATCAGTTGACATTTACCTTACCCTCGTGGTGAGGCTCGAGTCGCGTGCAGACAACATTGTGATGGAGGGAAATAAACCGGTCCAGAAATGCCCTTGAAAGGTAATCACATAGCCGTGAAATTAAAAATGAGAAGGGTAAAGTGAACACAGGTGCGCGCACACACACACAAACACACACACCACTGGCCGGAGCTTAAAATGCTGACTTCACACATAGTAACGCTTCTCATCACTAACAAGCAAACCACCTAATCTCACCTAAGTAAATCCTTTATGGCTGGAACGTGGGCCGGTCTGGGACGAAACAGTCAGTCCTGATCTTATTACAGCCTGAGATATACTGCCTAAATGTTTTAGGGGGAATTATTAATGGAGAAATGTTACTTTAGAGTCTGCACACAGTGTACTAACACTTTATTTCACATCATTCTTGGTGTAATATCTTGCTCTTCGTCAGCAACGATAATGTATGCTGCATTTACAGTATAAATATTCTGTGTTTATAAAAATGTACATTGTAGTTTATTTTTCTCCCACTTTATCCTCCTCATGAGGGTTGTGGGGGGGCTGGAGCCAATCCCAGCTGACATACGGCGAAAGGCAGGGCAAAGACAAACAACCGTTCACTCTCACATCCCCTCACATGTCCAGTTAACCTTATCTGCATGTTTTTGGACTGTGGGAGTGGAAAACGTGGAGAAAAATCAGAATAAAAACTTATTGACCCCACCTGCCTTTACTCTGCTGCTGTATACACACAAATGCTCCCTCAGTCAGGTCTGATAGTTATGCGTGACAGAGCATGATTTCAGATGGACACAGCACACAATTCATGCTTTACCTTTTGTTAACAAAGACGAAACAGAGGCAACAATAAACCCCAACAGTTACACACTGCAGCTTTAAATCTTAAAGGTATCTTAAGATTTACACACAGACACTGCTTCATATTTTTACATATATATTGTATTCTCTGAATTTTAATTGAAAATCGCTCCATACAGAACAATAAAAACATCAACAAGGTGCGTCATCCATCAGCACTGCACCACTGCAGAGGTAAACAGTGATGCCGAGCAGGTTTTTGTCACCAAACGGGTGCATTATTTCATGCTGTGTTCCTGTTATTTGTTTGTTAAAGTGCAGATGAACTTAGCAGCAAACAAAAGTGTATTAATCATCCACAACTGCTCTCAATATGCAGGGAGGGAGTGACTGATGATTCTGGGTGGTAATTTGCCGCCGCCTCACGTGGTCTTTGCTTTGCTTTGCACTTGGAGAGCAGGTGGCAAAGCCAAATCCTCGCGGAGGCCGCCGTGCGTCTCTGCCACTCTTTTTAAACGATTGTATAATCCTCTTTCACACTAAAATTAGCAGGTTTGTCAGCATGTGTGAAGTCAGGTGAACCTGCAGGAATAAATTGACTCACACCGCTCCCATCGCCGGGGGTTGGTGTTTTCACTCCTGCGTCACCAGTGCATGAATGATGATGTCACAATTGTGCCTGAAACAGAAGCACTGGAAATAGAAGAAAACACCATGGAGTTGCATTTGGTGCTATTTTTTTTTTTTTTGGCCAAAAATAGAGCCGTTGAGGAGGAAATGCATCATGTTCACTCAGATCTTGGGTCAAAGATGAAGCCAATAAAAAGGACTCGCTTGATACTCAAGTAAATGCCAATTAAAACACATTCCCACTGGTAAAAGTGTTGGATTAAATTAGGAACTGGTGGGAATTGTATAATAAGGTTGTATCTGGCTTAACCCCGTCAGACCATTATTGCCAAATGTAAGTAAGAACATTACTCACTGCCTTTTCTGTTCGACTATAAACTGCACTGGAAATAATCAAGCAACCATAAAACTGCTCTCTTATTAAAAACAAACAAGAAACACTTTGGGATTACAGAAGACGCTGATGGCGACTGTGGTTGTATTTTACCCAGAGTTTATAATTGATTTTCCTACAGTGTTGTGTAATAGCACCACACATGTGTGCTCTGGTTAACAGATTACAGTCATGGTGGCAGTAAATATTTTATTTGCCTTAATCAGTGTCAAACAAACTTCACTTCAGTGTAGTCATCGCTGTTTAGATGCTATAGTGCTGAAACCCACCAGTTGTCCTTTTAAGTTTCAGCCAAATTAAATCCTTGATGAAATGGTGACCGTGTGTGTGTGTGTGTGGTTGTGAAACTGCACTGAGGGAAGCTTGAGCGTGTAATCATTCACAGAACCCTCTCTCTGTGTTAATTGTGCCTTGACTTGAAAGAGACACACAGTTTGCCCTCTCGTGAATGACAGCTTGGTGTTTCTTCTAATGACTCGCAGGGTCTGTGGTGATGTAGAGCCGTCAGGTTACTCCCCCCCCCCGTCCCCGTCCCCATCACTGACAGAAGTTTAGTGTCTGATGGAGAGACATGGAGCGTCTCATTAGTGGATAAAGTTTGCATCAGATTTTATGGAATATAATCCATGTTTTTAACCATGTCAAAGAGGATGTTTGCCTTGCACGGCACGGCGTGGCACGGCCTGGTTTAGGTTGGTTTTCCACAACAAAATAGCACCTACTCAACGTGGGCGGAGTCGTCACTGCACGGCTGCATGGAACTGCCATGACCTTTGACTAGCGACTTGTAAAGCAGCTGTTTTCAGTGTAAGAATCCGTTGGTTGGTGGTTACTGTCGTATTTACTTGGAGTTTTCACTATAATAATGGTAAATTTAATGTTAATGTGATAAAACGTCATCATCGATTTACAAAAACCTACAGTAGCCACATTCGGGCAAACATTACCTTCTCAGCTCAGGCATCATTACATTGAAACACACACACTTGCGACACTCTCCTGTCAAATGTGGTTGGCTGCAGGGCAAGATTATGCTGTCAGCACGGGGCTGAAAGCCTGATTCAGCTGTTGGTGTCACTGTAGCTGTATCCAGCGATGGATGTGTGGCTGGCTGCTGCACACACACTGCTGACATCTTCAGCCCTTCGCTCCTGAATTATTACCGCCAGGTAACAAAAATGCCCATCAGAAGTTCCCACAGAGGTTTAAGGCTGAGGTTAGGTAACGGAGTTTCGTTCCCCCCCCCCCCGCCCCGCGAATCAGCGCTTCCATTTGTCTTTACCTTCTACCTTTGTCTCATTTATGTCCATATATGTGCTGTTTCAGGTCATTCCCAACAGCGACCGTCACTAAAAATGAATAAAACCAGGAACGCTACTAATCTACAACGATATAATTCAATTTCACTATGTGTTAATGCCAGTGGAGCTGTTTTATGTGACCCTGGAGGGATGTTAGTGGCTTCCAGAAATATTAAAGCTCATGTCTGCAGATGTATCTCTGCAACTGAACAGAGAATCAGGAGGAAAAATACAAATACACAAATCTATTTAGTGATCATGCAAAAAAGTGTCTACACCCTGTATTTTGATGGGTTTTTGCTGTAAAGATTTAACTATGTGATGCAGCAAATAGAGTCTCACAAACATACTGAGAGGAACTGTTGGCGTTTTTTCTTATTTCCTGATCTTCGGAGGAGCTCCTTTTTGAAATGAGCCGTGTTGGTTTGCCCGTGAGTGTGCGTTTGTGAGCTTGATATAGAGTGTGATTGAGATCTAAATCAAGCAGAAGAGCCAGAGAGTCACTGAGCAGCGTCTCCTCTCGTCTGTCGCTCAGTTCACTTACAACCAGAGAAACAGGTCAAGAGTCTGAAATAAATCCACATGGATCCATATAAATAATATTCATCTAAAATATGACATATGTACAATTTAGTGAGCCATGATTTCTCACTTAGTTTGTTCTTCTCATTTTGAAAAACATGTCATACCCAGATTGACTCTTCACTGGTTATATATACATTATATAAAATCTTTTATTTCCTCTGGTTAAATGAAAAGGAACATTTTTTCTCTCTGTACAAGAAACCATCATTTGCTCATTAAACATGAATCAGTCTAAGTGCAATCAAGTAATCGGGAAGATTGCTGCAGCGTTATTGTGGCGGCCACAGCAGAGGGTTTGTGTTTTTCTTTTTAGTTTTCCTTAAACCAACGTCCGCTCGTAATTGTGAGGAATAGAATTCAAGAATGATTTTAACACTTCACACTTTTTGGAGTGGTGTGTCCTGGCTTTAAAGCACAACCCATGACTAAAGCATGTGTAAAAAGGTTTACTCTAAGGCTAAAAAAACAATTGTTTGTTTGTTTTTAATTATTTGAAAGTAATTAAACCAAACAAATATATCTATAGATTGTAAATTGAATTTCTGCCAGTAAACCCACCTAAATGTTACACACTTGGCCTTTAACCGAACATAAATGTTGTTTGGAAGCTTCATATCATGTTGAACTTCCATCTTGTTGCCATGGCGGCAGCACACTGGTGCCGATGAGGACGATACACCGTAGCTTAGCTGTAGCGCTGGCTGATTCACATGCAGAAGGATGAGTCTGTCTCAACAGACACTCAGACCTCCGTGAGTCAAAAGCACCGAAGTAAAGGGTGTGTGAGATGCCCCGCCTCCAGGCAGCAGCAGTATCCAACCTGCTGTTGTCCCACTGTTTCCATGGTTACAGTGGTGTGGCGGTGAGGTGCTGCTGAGCTGCGAGGTGAACTGATGATATACAATATGGGGGAGGGGTTGGAAGGAGAAGCTGGGGGGGTGGGTGTAGAGGAAAGGGAATGTGGTGTGTAAGAGATGGATGTTTGGGAAGAAAGAGGAGAACGTGGAGGAGGAGGAGGAGTGATGCTGCTGCTGCTGCTGCTGCTGCTGGAACAGGGAACATGTCAACGCAGACATCAGTTGGCTTTCTTTGCATCAGCTGCAGATGAAACGAGCTTCAGTGCAGAAAGAGTGTGTGTGTGGTTACTCTTCGAGGCCCGTTTTGTGCCGCATGCTCGTTCACGGCCACCAAAGGTTTCTTGAAGGTTACAGCTGTAACTGTCACACGAGCGTCAGGAGTTCAGCTGCCCTGATCATACTGCGCACCTTCTCTTGTCTTTCATGGGGACACATACACATATACACATATACGCATATATGACGGCAGCTCTTCCACAAAGATTCCACAAAGAGAGAAATTTCCTTAGTGAGACAGAAGCAAGAATTACTATCTCAAGCAATTCCATTTCTTTTCCGTCTGTGAAATTGCCTGTAGAGTTAAGCTTATAACGCCTTTTCTTTTTTTCCCCTGTTGAGGCCCTAAGTGTGTGTTTTGAAGATGAGCATTTACAGCTTATGTGATAATTTACTGTGAGGGGATCAGGCCAAATCAGAGAGACACCGTACAGTATGGGATGTCCAAAATAATAGAGGCCAACTATGCCGATGCCAATCTTCAGAAATCAAGGTTGATATGTTTGGCCAGTTTGGCACACCTCTCTTTTTTCCAGTCAGTCAATTTAATCACCGGCTCTTCATTTCATTAGGGTGAGGTTCCTCCGGACATTTTCACTTCAGTGAGATTTACACATGCTTGCACTTTACTTAAAAGCTGACACACACACACACACACACACTCACACGCTCACCATGCACGTTGTGTCAGATTACTCGGTGCAGAGCAGAAGCAGCTCTGACAGGAGCCGGTTGACTGTGTGGAAAGACTTTCTTCTCCTCGTCCAACCTAAAAAAGCAAATGTGAACGGGTGTAAATGAGCTGAGAGGAATTCACACATGTTTGTGCATCATCTGTGTCTGAGAGTCCAGTAAGCTGTGTGGACCAGTTACCTTTGTTTGTGACCTTGTGAGGACATTTCGGCTGTTTAACACAAATGTAACAGGCTTTTCGAAGGGACCTAAGACCTGGTTTTGGGGTCTGGGTTAGGGTTAGGCCTTTGGTTGTGATGGTTAAGGCTTGGGAATGCATTCTGTCTGAGTTTCCACACAAAGAATGCAAAAGCAGTGTGTGTGTGACATCTGTTTTCACTATCGATTCATGTATTGATTATGTTTTTCAATTAGTTGATTAGTTGTTTGGTCCATAAAATAGTGAAAAAAAAGCTCCTTTGTCCACAAATCAAAGGTATTTGGTTTTGTTTGGGGTTTTTGTTGGTGTAGAGAAGCAATAAATAAACAAAATACATCCATCCATCCATCTACCGCTTTATCCTCCTCATGAGGGAGGCGGGGGGTGGACATAGGATGATAGATGGGGACATAAAATAAATAAAAATTTAAAAAGCGATCATAAATAAATGAAATAAAATGAGTTTTCCTTTCTTTTTTTTAAAAAAGACCTCAGATTGATTTTGTTATCAATTAAACATCAAGCATTGTTGAAGCCCTGTGTGTGTGTGTGTGTGTGTGTAGGTGATGAGGTTGCAGAGGGGGGTGGGGCTGTTCCTGTTTATCTCGTCTGAACCAGCAAGCGTTCCCTGCTCCTCTCAGCTGATGGGAAGTCATCGCGGATCCTGGGAAATGGCCAGTTTCGCAGTAACCACGGCAACCGCAGTGGCGCCATCCTTCTTGGCTGTGATGATTTTTGCTTTCTCAGACCTCATTCTCGGTAATGGCTCCTTTTGATTGGTGCCATGCATAAATGAATAAGAATGGGTGATTTAGCTCGAGTTTGTAGCCGTTTCAGCTCTTATTTTTTTATTTCTAATCAGTGACAGAGTGACACAAACACCTACGCTGCAGTCTAAGCACAACAGGAAGTCTTAACTTAAGACATTTACTGATGCCACATATTCTTTCCATTTTGTTTTAACACACCTGAGCAAAAAGTACTCAAAATGTTTAAAATCATTTTATTGGAAATTTGTCACAGTTCAAAGTTCACTTGACTCATTTTAATGAACAAAAAGAAAAGACAAACGGTCTATTCTGTGACGTCGGCACAATTATTGCTGCTTTATCTAACCCTACTAAAAATGCGATATAAAATGAATCATAACATTGACTCAACAACACATAAGAAGACAAAATAACACATCTTTTAAAGCCGGAATATGAAGTTTTAAGTTTTTGTGTATTGTTCTAAACGCTTAGTTGTGGGCCTCAGACTAAATGTCAGCCATGTGTGTGTGTGTGTGTGTGTGTGTGTGTGTGTGTCAGTGTAATGCATTCTATGATGGCTGTGACACTGGCGGCTCTGCTCCATTCACACCTGTCAGTCATCACCTGTGTGTGTGTGTGTACTTGTGTCACATTGGTGCTGAAAAGTTTTTTCCCATTAATAAATCCTTCATGCTCACTGTATCATGTCATCATCCACCAGCTGTTTGTCACTGCATCATAATGTGAGCGTCCTGCTGTTCACTGTTATCAAACGCCACATGTCTTTAAATGTTATCCAGCACTAAACCTCAGATTGTTACTTTTGCACAAATGTGTAGAAATGTATAATCGTATAATTCACCCACCTGTTTCTGACCTTTTAATTTGTCAATCTCTTTATTCCATTAGTTTAAAAATAATATAAACTATGCCAACATACACATTTTCTGCAGCATTTTTGTCTGCATCACAGTGGGTGTGTGTGCGGACCAGGTCTCAGTGACTAATGCTGCTAAGTATTGCATATTAATCCTGTTCAGGGAGCAGCCGAGGGAAAAAAGCCACCACTGACTGACAACCAGTAAAGCTCTTATATAGTTCCTGCATGCTCTCACATCATTATCCCCTCACACACACACACACACAGGCTCCCGCACATTCTATATAGGCAAAGCCAATGCACAATGGAGGGAGAGAGAGAGAGAGAGAAAGGAGAGATACAGCTTTGACCCAACCACTATTCAAATCATTTCCCTAAACTTAGCTAATTCCTCATGGGACCAGGTTTTGGTCTCCATGAGGTCCTGACAAGGTCAGCTTTTATGCCTGGAAAGTATAGTCTCTGCTGCAGTGTGTGTGTTTGTGTGTGTGTGTGGTCCTGTGTTGTATGTTTGATGTGAGTCTTGACACCGCAGTAAGACGTGACAAAGAACGATGCGTCTACCCCCGACTGTTACAAATGAACAGTGGGTCAAGTGCTCCCACTGCTTTCACTTCACCCACAGAAGCACAATCCAACATGTCTGTGTGGATCCTCGTTCGACCAGGTCATCGTGCATTGAAACCGTGTCACTGAACTGGACTTTCATCCAAAAGAGGCTTCTTTAGTTGTGAAACCGTGGCATTTAACCACTGTGAGACATGGGTTGTGTTATTCTGTCTAAGATGGATCTTGTAAACATGTTTGTCCTGCTGAAATTCTACTAAATCAAAGTGTTAAAGTGAGAGCTTTGAGTACAAAGGTGCGATTGAAAATCTTGTGCCTTCACTTTGTCCTGGTCAACAAATGTGTGCAAGCCCTAAGAATGACCCCGCTTTTAAATTGGAAGATTGGAGATAGGAATCATGAGAGAGACACATCAGCTAGAATGGCTGCAGAATGTCTCTCGCAGTCATATTATACAGGGCTGGAAAGTGAAATATTTGCACTCAGTGGTAGCCTGCGTGAACCCAGCCGAGTCTGCCGGCAATTTGATTTCTCTCTGCAGACACGTCAGGCGAGAATGCCGCTCTGGCCATCTCCAGAATCTGCTGGAAAATAGGGAACCAATTTTCACAAAATCCCCGGTGCACTAGAGTCGGGAGGATGACGGCGAAGTGACGTCTAGCAGCTTCTGTATACGTCCGACACGGCAGCCGTCGAAGAGCAACTGCCTTTCAGCTATTGCTTCCATTTTAAGCAACTTGCTCTCCATCGGTTGCAGGTCTAACCAAGTGTGTACAGAGGCATTTTGATCCTAGTATGAACCTCTGATCATTTAATAGGAACACAGAAATTCCTCATATGGTTATGCAACACTCAACCATCTGATAATTATATACTTATTTTATGACGTTGTAAAATAACAGATAGATAAATAGATACTTTATTGATACTGAGGGAAATTCAAGCATCCAGTAGCACTTTACAGCAGCAGGTTAGTCATAAAGTGAACAAACAAACAAGGCCTAACATTTTTAAAATAGGAAATAAAAAAAACGAACATATGCTACATAAATATCGTAAAATGGAAAGTTAAAAAGCAAGTAGAATGCAAAGAAGCTGTAAAAGTATAATAAAAAACCAGATAGACTAAAAGCTAAAAGCTGCAGTATCTTGCACATCTTACGCACAGGTGAGTCTGCCGTGTTTGAGCAATAATGTTGAACTTGACTGACAATCTAGAAGAGGATAAAACCGAAATGATTTGCTGAGAGTAATCTTGTGAGTGGGTGCATATTAGCGGGATACATTTGCCTTTGATTTTGGTCTAAAGTGGAATTTGAGGACTCAGTCTGTTATTTATCTGGCTCCGAAACTCGCATTCTTCTGTGTCTTTTGTGTGTTTGTGTGTGTGTGTGTGTGTGAGCACTCAAATGAAATATTGATGGCCCCATGCACCAGGTCCAATGTGTAACAAGGTGAGTGAAGAGGTGGAAGATTGACTTAGAGACTGAAACAAGACGAGGAGGGAAATAGGAACGGGAGGGTTTTTATGCGGGGAGCGGTGAAAGTGAGCGGTGGAGGAGTGAGTGAGAAATACAGCAGAGACGGAGCGTGGGGGTCGGGGACAAATTAGAAAGGAAAAGATGGCGAAAAATAGAAAAAGTGGCCATCAAGGAAGTCATTGGAGAGAGAAAAGGAGGCTGAGGTGAGGGAAGATGGGGAGAGAGTATTGGTGTTTAATGGAGGGTGAAGAAAGGATGAAAGGCGGAGAGCGACCACGGAGGAATAGAACACTGGAGGCGACGAGTACCCTTTGTTCACTCGCATTCAGGAGATCACACCTATACAAGCAAGCCGTAAACGCAGCACCACACCCCGAGTGAAGCGTGCTGAGGAAACCAATGGGTGGTTTTTTTTTTCTAATATAAACTTAATCAGGCATCTCATTAAAAAACAGTCACAGTCACACGAGACACAAACATACAATCTGTGTTAACGAGGCCGGATTAATCAGGATTTAAATCAAACACACAGACCAGTAACAGATGGAAGTGATACAAAAAAACCACCATGGTATATATTAGGGGGAAGCAGAGGCCTCACAGCGAGATGTTCCAGGTAATTTGAATTGTTTCATCTCGGCATCGAACTGCAGGGTAACTGGTTCCAGGTAAATGGAGCACAAAATCTAAAAAGCAAATTGGTGCTAATGGTGAAAACATGGAGGGCAAAAAAGTCCGGAAAAACAGTTTGATGAAGCACTGCAGTCACACAACAACAATAACAACAGTCCTTCAAAGTAAATGGGGAAAAAAACAGGATTTTCAAAGACATTAGAATTTCTTATCTCATGCAGAAATTGTGATTTTCTGAATAAATAAATCTGTTATTTGTTCTGTTATTTGTTCTATATTCAAAATGTGAATATCCTGAAGTCTGAGTGTGGACTTTGAGCAGCCGTAAGCTGCTGATTTCACTGAAATTAAAAGCTGCTACAGTGTCATGCATGGTGGACCAGGTTGTGTAAGCAGTGAGTCACACTTAACAAGAAGCTGGGAACATGTTAGAATAGATTTTAAGATCCAAACCAACTGTGAAGAAAGAAATGTGCCATCACACATTGCAGTCCCAGAAAAGCTCACTGCATTTTCTGTCATTGATCCCTTCAAACTTTATAATTTCATCCATTTGCTGCAAGATGAAGAGAGGGAGAGAGACATGTGGAAGAGAAGCCTGGGTACCGAAAGCAAAAAAAGAAAATACTGCCATTGAACAATAATGTTTTCTCCTTCAAAGAAGTGGGGAAGTGGAATTCAGTACCTGCTAACATCAGAGAGTCTGGAAGGTGTTCAAAACAAACCTCAAACTCTGGTTCAAAACTTAAACTTAAATTAGCACGAAGAAATGCAAAATGCTCGCTGTAAACTCTCTCTTCTTCAGCAAGGTCACTTGCACCCAAGTTCTCTTCTGGTAAATAACATTATAGTTGATGGAAATGTCATCAGTTTTGCACATATTTCATTGTTGCTGTCAGGTTTTCACGTGTGCACAACCATCTGAAGTGTTACCGGGAAGGTTTTACTGTTCATCTTGAGCATAACTGGCAGCGCGGCAATCTATTTAACAGTTGTTGAGATATTTCAGTCAGGACTTGATGATGGAACATTAACTTGACCTTGCACGAGGGCAGGAGCTGCCATAGCCAATGTTCAGGTGTCATGTCATATTAGATTTAGAAGCTGTATGATTATTTAAGTGGGCAGGCGCCAGTTTTTATTGTCTGTTACATTTGCTTCTGATCATTTCTACTATTTTACTAGTATTTTTTACTATTTACTGATTTTGATTCTGATGATCAACTGATTTGTCCATGTGTCAGGATCCATTAAACTCCTTTTAAGTCAGATACCCTCAAGATTTCAAGATTCAAAAATTAAGATTTAATGTTCGTTTAACATGATTTTTACTTCTGTAATGGACTTCCTTTAAAGGAAGGTGTAAGAATTAGTGACCAACGCAGGACTCAACTGCCCACCTCTGCACATGAGGGAACTACGGTGGCCTTTGTGTTCCAGAAGGGATGCAAACACTCTTTCACACCTCTCTCCCACTCTCTCTCTCTGCTGTTACCTCTCCTCTTCTTTGTCGGTTCATGCATCGGGTTTATGTGGGTGAGGGTGGTTCAAGCTCCTGCTTGAGAAGGCCAAACACATGGCCTGTGGGACTGCTTTAGAAACATAGCAGCTCACCTTGAGTACATATAAAATTTCTTATTCTATAGACCGGGACCGATACTGGTCAAAATCCCTAGATCGTATTGCATGCTTCACTATGCACAGATGCAAAAATGTAAATAAAAATAGCAGCAATAACAGCACGAGCATTTGAAATAGCTTGAAATGGCACACATATGTTATTACAGTTAACAGCTTCATGCTTTGAAAAGTCTATAAAGGTCTGTATCAGACTGATATTGGAAGTTTGAGATATGGGTATCAGACACAGATAGTGGTCTTGTGTAATCCCTACTTAAAACTACTTAAAGGCAGCTATACACTTGTACAAACACGTGAGTGTATATTTAATTTCTGCCGTTAACGCCACTTAAATGTTACACACTCAACCTTTAAAAGTCATGAAATGTTGCAAATGAAAATTCGCAGTCATTTATGGGGACTCATAATTAAAAGGATGCTCATATGTCCACAAAGTGCTAGAATGCCCGTGTCTGCGAAGTGCGTGCATAAGTGCATTGTTGCTCAGATATGGGTTTCATTTAAAGAGCAATCAGTGCAGGTTAGATTGAAGTTAATGGGGGAGGGAGTGTGCGTGCTGATTCCTTGATTATAGGAAATAATGTGGTGATCTGAGGGAAATACAGACATGAATGTGTGTCAACATGATTGTTAGTATCATGCACCTCTTATAGCACCTTCTCTCTGGGTCTGCTCTGCCAGGTGCTGCTCTCTGGACTGATTGGAGTGGTGTCGTGGAAGAGGCCGCTCTCTCTTGTGGTGAGTTTTCACACACACACACACACACACAGTTGTCAACCCTGAACAAAGCAGCTTACACAAGAGGAGTTATTGCTTTGTTACTGTGATGATGTGATGCCGCACAACACTTTACCTACTAAAACAAATGCTTTATTACCTGTTGAAGACCAACTGCACATTACTATAAAACATTATATCAGAATACAAAGCGTTCAAGTAGTCGTATGATTACTTAAGATGCTCTGCTTATAAAAACATCAAATGCATAAATCAATCAATCGTGACTTAGCGATCAATGAAATCTGTCACTGATCTTTGATGTATGCAGGATCTCTAAGCCCATAAATAGTCCCCGGGCTGTTGTGTTAGCTTATTAACACAATGTGTGAGAGCGCTGAAAAATCTACAGCTTGTTGCCGATCACACGTGTGGTTTAGCAGCACGTTGATCCAGTCGTTGTCATTTTACTTTTCGAGGGTCGTGCGTCTCACTCACACACTCACACCTACAGCCAATTTAGAGCGTCCCATTGCATGTTATCGGACACGGGGGGAAGAAACTGGAGAACACTGGACAAAACCCCACACATACACAAGGAGACTTGATAAGTATGAAGCGAAATACAGTAATCCAATCTTGTTGCATGAAAACGTCACAATCAAAGGTCAAAGCAAAAAACATCTTATTTGATGACGGGGATACAATCGACTGACATGCATGCAAAGGAACTCTCCCTGAACTGGACACAATCAATCACTGTGCTATTCAAATGCTTCATTCAGAACTCACCACTGTCTGCTTTATTCTCAGGTCAAGTGGCCTTCCCTACATATTCATTCACGTATTCATTCACAATGCATCACATCAACAAAACCAAGTCTTTCAAATGAGTGGAAAAACACTGAAACTGGATGCTTTTATTGCTGCTTTTAAAGGCAAATCTCAATGACTCTAGAGTGTGTTACTGTTGCCCCTACAACTGTTGTCTGGCGCCAATATTGTAAATAAGAATTAGTTCTTAATGTTTTGCCTGGTAAAAATACAGATTAAATAAAAATAAAATACACCCAAACCCTTCATTAAAATCGCTGTAAAGTGACAAAAAATGTCATTAGACTTTGTCACCCCACGGGAAAATGTGTTACTAACCACCTTACCAAATTGGAATGATTAAATAAGTCAGTAAATGTTTAAAAATCATGTAAAATTCAGTAACTTTTTCTGCTCTGAGACATTGGGGGTGTGTCCACTGAGGACACACACACATTGGTCTACTCAATTAAGTGGGCACCAAAGTCCATGAATGTCGCTGTTCCATTTTTGGACAGAATACAAAAGTAAAGACACTGTTATTAAACTTCCTGTTCAAGAGACGCAGCGATAACCTGCTGTGGTTTCACCTAAAGGATGTAAGAGTGTGTGTCTGCTGGAGGAGTTCTGTCCTCTCCTCCTAATGCACTGCCACAAACACACACAAACACACACACACACACACTGGAATAATGGATTAATTCTATGAGCCAACTGTCACTATCCATTATCTGTGCAATAACAAAGCACTTGTTGCAATAACCCATGTGCAATATGTCTCTGCTGCTTATCGAAATAAATGTGCTCTTATAAACTCTGGCTCTGACAGCTTAAGTAAATGTTTTAACACTTTTACTGTACACACTTTACATTCACTTATTCTATTCATTATTCAGCTATATTTATTGTTTTAGAGCTTAACTTGTTGCTAATATTGTCTTTTCTTATACCTCATTTTCTTTCTTGAGTGTTATTTTAATTCTGAAGGAGCAAATGTAATGAATCACATTTTCCCCCCAGGGATTAATAAAGTATTTCTGATTCTGATTCAGGCTTAGTCGTTCTGTTGAACGTCATTGTTCGTCAATGTTTGGACAGAATAGTAATGTAAACGCTCTGGTATCAAACTCCCTGTTCAGCAAACATGTAAAGAAGTGACATTTTCTCAATTTAACAACATACTGTACACAAACACAGAGCTGCTTCAGCTGCAGTCTCTCTGTCAGCAGCACCCGCAGCCTCCCAGCAGGAGTCTGTTCTTCTCTCTCTTCTTATTCTCCGCTTCATCTCCTCATCTTTAGGAAACTTTTCTGTGTGTTCTTGCGTCAAGGTAAGACACATTTTTACAAGACAAATCTGGCAAATCAAAGTCAGTGTAGTGTATGAGCAGGTGCAGTTACTTACGAGTGAACCCGGTAAACGCTGATAAAGGGCACTGAGGGATTTTATATCGTTACGTGTGGAGAAGTTACGCCTAAAACATCCTGAACAGATGACTCCACAGGGCAAATATTGACATTTTAATGAACAAATTAAGATGCTTTAAAGTTCTTTTCAGTTCCTGCTGCATCGCTGCTGAAATGAATGAGGGAAACTTGGGCAGAAGTTACCTGGCCAAGGAAGAGGGAGTTTACAGCGGGATAATGGTGGAGAAAGCTACATTAAGAGATGCTCCATCCACGTTCAATACATAGACTTTATGCACTTTGTTCTCTATTTTGTGAATAAATCGAGAAAGCGCAGACGTCTGGTTTTCTTCAGTTAGACAGATAACGTGTTGTGAGGTACCCTGTGATTCCCACCCCTAATGCACCTTGGTTCCCTTCCTGACAGACAGTAACTTCAAGACGTAACGTCTCACTTTTCAGTAGTTTGATAGATGTGGGCCAAGAACCAACACCGTGTGATGTCTAAGGGGACATAATACAGTATGTGACTAAAGCTTTTAATCCAGAACGAGTTTCAACCAAAAAACACAGTTACAGTTACACAGACTGACAGAGATTCTCCTCTTCATACATCATATACAGTATCGAGTCATCCGTTCAGGACGTTGTAACAATGTAAAATCCCTCTATGCCCTTTATCAGCGTTTAACCGCGATTAACTGCACCTGCTCATACCCTACACTGCCTTTGATTTGCCAGCTTGCTACGATGTATTTGTCTTGTAAAAATGTGTCTTACCTTGACGCAAGAACACATAGAAAAGCTCCGCCGCTAGTTAAGTTTCCTAAAGATGAGGAGATGAAGTGGAGAATAAGAAGAGAAAGAAGAGCAGCCTCCTGCTGTGAGGCTGCGGGTGCTGCTGACAGAGAGACTGCAGCTGAAGCAGCTCTGTGTTTGTGTACAGTATGTTGTTAAACTGTGACAAAATTGTGAAAATGTCACTTCTCTACACGTTTGTTGAACAGGGAGTTTGATATCAGAGCGGCGTTTATTAATCCCTGTGGGGAAAATGTGGTTCATTACATTTGCTCCTTCAGAATTAAAATAACATTCAAGAAATAAAATAAGGAATAAGAAAAGACAATATTAGCAAGAGATATGAATATAAAACAATAAATATAGCTGAATACTAAATAGAATATGTATGGTAAAAGTGTTAAAGTGTTAAAACATTTACTTAAGCTGTCAGAGCCACAGAGTTTATAAGAGCACATTTATTTCGATAAGCAGCAGAGACGTATTGCACATGGGTCATTGCAACAAGTGCTTTGTTATTGCACAGATAATGGATAGTGACAGTTGGCTCATAGAATTAGTCCATTATTCCTGTGTGTGTGTGTGTGTGTTTGTGTGTGTTTGTGGCAGTGCATTAGGAGGAGAGGACAGAACTCCTCCATCAGACACACACTCTTACATCCTTTAGGTGAAACCACAGCAGCTGATCGCTGCTTCTCTTGAACAGGAGGTTTAATAACAGTGTCTTTACTTTTGTTTTCATTCATGGACTTTGGTCCCCACTTAAGTGAGTAGATCAATACGTGTGTGTGTGTGTGTGTGTGTGTGTGTCCTCCAGTAGACACACCCCCAACGTCTCAGAGCAGAGAAAGTTATTGAATTGTACATGATTTTTAAACGTTTACTGATTTATTTAATCATTCAAATTAAGCTAGTAGGTTAGTTACACATTTTTCAGTGGGGTGACAAAGTCTAAAGACATTTCTTATATTTTTTTTGGTTTTATTTTATTTTCAGCACTTGTAGGGGCAACCGTAACACATACATGAAGTCTTTAGAAACTTAAAAACAGTGTTAAAATGTGGTAAAACATTTGTGTCATTGAGAAATGCCTTTAAAAAAGCATCCAGTTTCAGTGTTTTCCACTCATTTGAAAGGACAGTTGTTCAAAGTAAGACTTGGAGATTGTGTGTTATATACTTGGTTGCTGATACTGGATGCAGTAGCTGGCTCAGATATAGATGTGAACGTCCTTGGAGAATTATAGATGAGTGTAAACCAATGAATACTAGGACGAGTAGGACGAGTCACTTGACCTGAGAATAAAGCAGACAGTGGTGAGTTCTGAATGAAGCATTTGAACAGCAGAGTGATAGATTGAGTCCAGTTCATGGAGAGTTCCTTTGCATGCATGTCAGTCGATTGTATTCCCGTAATCAAATACGATTTTCTTTGTTTTTTGCTTTGACCTTTGATTGTGACATGTTTTCATGTGGGTTTTCTCCAGTTTCTCGAACACACTAAATTGCCTGTAGGTGTGCGTGTGTGAGTGAATGGTTGTTCTCTCTATGTTTTGCCCTGTGATGGACTGGTGACCTGTCCGGGGTCTACCCTGCATTTGTCACTGAGTCAGCTTGGATTAGCACCAGTAGCCCCACGACCCTCATGTGGAGGCTAAAGCTGTAAACAATGGATGGATATGAAGTGTTCATCACTGTATATTTGTGCTCTTATTGAAGAGAATCTTGTTGATATCTCTCAGTCCTTCTGTCCTTCAAAGTGGAGAACGGCACAAACTACAAGCTTCTGCCCAATTCTCTTTCATGCTCCCTTAATGCCATAAATAATCTCATCTCATTTCTGCTGCTCATGTTTACCCCTCCCCTCTCACTCGCCGCACTCCCATTAGTTTTATCGCCTTCCTTCCACACGCAGAGTAACCTTCACATTCCCCTTTTCCTTTCTATGCCTCCATGCAACGCTCGACCAAAGAAAGAGACGTGAGCCATTTTTGGCTCTTATTGGGATCAAAGGAAACGTACCACCACTGAGGCACGAGTTGTAATTGATCACACGTTGTGCACAGTGAGAGGTAAATCCTCTTACCTTTTTACGGAACAGTCTGTACCCGCAAAGAAACCAAGTCGTCGGTCTGTATTTGCTGCTCCCCGTCTTCAGATAGGTCTCCAATTCAAATCTGTTGTAGCTTGTTATTATTGTTATTATTTTATTAGCTTCCTGGCAGGCAAGCCTTTGTATTGCTGGCCTCTACCCAGCGTTGACTGGCAGGTGACTAATACACCAGCTGGCGATGCTGTAGCAACCCATCTGCCAACTGTGGGAGTCCATGCTCTGAATCGTGATCCAGGAGGACTGGAGTTTCTCCAAACCATTTAAGACCTGGTTTTCTTCTCTGACATATTTGAAAGTGGTGTGTGATCAGGTTTGGAATTTACTTAAGGGATATTTCACCATTTCTTTAAGTAAGGTTGTTGGAGGCATTGACAACGCTGACAAATTTAAGCTATTAAACAAGAGGCTTACCTCATAAAATCTAGATAATCTTAAATCTACGATATCTAAATAGGTTTACCACTTTTTATTGCTGGGTGGAAACTAATGGCCCACAGTCACTGAAAACAACAAGTTTCTTTATGGACTTTGGTGCAGGAGAGTGATCAGCTTACAAGTATAATTTTTAATTTTCCAGCTGGAAAAGGCTGTCTATCACCCAGCAACAAACTCATTCTTAAAATATCAACTTAAGCAATCTGTCTTTCCTACTGTCTCTGCCGGCAGCCATTTTAGAGTTTCTAAAATGAGTAGAATTAGTTAACAGGTGATTCATCTGCAACGATATTCTGATGAACAGCTGTGTCTATTGTCGTGTATGCATGGACTGTTTATTTCATGGCAGTGTTAAAGAATTATCCTCTGGTTTTGAACAGTTATTTGGACAAGTATGCTAATTATACACAGTTTGGCATATTGGGAAATGTATTCATTTAGCTTCTCGCTCGGACTTTGATGACATGATCAACTGCTAACTGCTCTTCCAGCTGTTTCAAAGCTAACAAATTAGGCTACTGGGTCGTTTTTTGTGGGGAATCACACTCTGGTTCCCTCATGACCTTGACGTGACAGAGCTGAGCTGCTGCTGCTTTTATCTTGAAAAGACAAACATTAAAGTGACATCAATGAAAGAGATCTAACTTTTCATCTCACTCAGCGAAAGGAAACTTTCCTTCTCACTTATGTTGCAGCGCGTCTTTTATTCTGACATTTTATAGACAACCACTAAAACTGAAACTAAAATAAACAAGTAGTACATTTATATAAATAAACATAACATAACATAATAATAAACGGGATTAATAGGAAATGCTACTTTTAAAAAATGCTTTCCTCCTGGGGGCTTTGAGTTATTAAAGAGAGGCAAGTGGTTATTAATAGAAAAGGTGAGACAGACAGCTTGTGCAACCTCCTCCACTCTGACACATCACAGTCGAGACAACGCAATGCAGAGTGCGGCGTCTGGATACTTGGAGACGGGATCTGTTAACGTCTGAGTGGAAAAACAGGTGCACTGTTGTGGAGAGAGAAGATGTGTTATTGAATACAACATTCTGTTGACCCCAGACTTCCCTTGTACTTAACGCCACATGAAAGATTTACTGATACCATATATATTGTGCTCGGTGGAATAGAAGCCACGCTGTGTCCGTGTTTTGAAGGAAAAATCTCCTCTTGCAGTTGATGTGAAACAGCTGAGAAACACTGCAGTTCCTCTTCCAGTCCAGTCTGCTGCATTAATGCCACGGCAGATTTACTCTGCATCGCTCAGAGCCAGGAGACAGACAAGACTACCTGCAGTCCTCTGCGATTTGTGACTGTGATGGATTATGTGTTTGGAGGAGAAGAAAGACAGATGGAGACAGAGTTGGAGGGCGGGAAGTCCTTGTTTGCCCTGTGGGGAACAACACTTTCAGTTTGTGTCTCAACTCAACAAAATCCTCAACTGCCACAGACTTGTTGTTGGTTCACATACACACACTTTTATGTTCGAACAGCAAATGCATTATTCTGTTTTCTTTCTCTCTCTCTGATTCTTACATTTAATTTTCTACATTACAATTACACATTTAAAACTAAATTTTCTGGATTTAACTTCTAAATTCATATGAAAAATCATCATTCAAGAGAAAGAAAATGATTATGAGGAGAAATGTAAAGATTGAGTCAATGCACTGGTTTCTCCATCCTTTCAAAGTGAAGTAATATTCATATTTCTTGCCAGTATAATTTAAAATCAATGTAATGGGAATTTAGAATTTATAAATTCATAAAACGGAACTTTGGCCTTCTTAATTCTTAATAGCTTGAGGACAGAAACACTATGATGCTCCATTTAAGCACATAGCTACTTTTTCCAAGCTATTTTGGAAGCATTTTGTAATGTTGTGCAATAGTAAATTAAGCTACGGGTGGAAAACCTTGTCCTGTATACACATAGTTTTTATTTGTGTTTTAAAAAATAGAACAACAAATAGTTTGTACTGACGATTCATGGGAAAACAGAAAATAATGGATGAAGCTGAAACAATTACTCGATTAATCGATTACTAAATTAATCGTCAACTATTTTGATCATCGTTTAATCAGTTTGAAGCTTTTTTCATGATTAAAACAAGATTTCTGATTGTTTCAGCTTCTTAAATGTGAATATTTTCTGGTTTCTTTGTTCCATAAAAAAAAGAAATCATTAAAAACTGAATCATTTTGGCTTGTGGACAAAACGAGACATTTAAGAACATCATCATTTCCAGGTTTGACAAACACTGATGAATCATTTTTAACGTTTTCTGACATTTTATGACCCAAACGATTACTCGATTACTACTAAACATAATAGACAGATTAATCAATTATGAAAATAATCGTTAGTTGCAGCTCTAATGTGCATCAAGTAAATGGAATAAATGCTGGCCCACAGTGCATTTCAGGTGAATGACAGTGGAGGAATATTCGGTATGCATGGAGCACACCAGGTTGTCTTGTCCTGACTGGTTGAACTTAATTTGACAAGTGTGTGTGTGTGTGTGTGTGTGTGTGTGTGTGTGTGTGTGTGTGTGTGTGTGTGTGTGTGTGTGTGTGTGTGTGTGTGTGTGTGTGTGTGTGTGTGCCTGTTTATTGCAGGAGAGTGTGCGATTTACAGCATCGCCACAGTGACACACTGATGGCTGAAGGTTTCCTGATGATAAATCTGTGGCCAGTGGAAATCTGTGTCGCCTTCACAAAGTTGTTTGCTTGTAGGATCATCGTGTACATACACGTGCACCTACACACACACTCAGACACCGAGTCCACACCTGCATCTATATGATGTGCATGAACACACACCTCTGCTCTTCACAGCTGTGGATATGTCGCTAACGATGCACACAAATCACCTACAGTCTCATCGTAACTGGAGACTTTCTATCACAGCCACATAACTACAGCAGGACCTGCAGGACACTGGCGAAAGGGTTTATGAGCTGCTCTCTTTGACAGTCTGTGACCCTGACAGGCCATAAATAAATATTACTAAGAGAGAGAGAGCGAGAGAGAGAGACATAGAGACACACACTGATTGCTGCAGGGGGGCAGGAATCTCTACACTTCTGTAATAAAAGATTTATCACCAAATACCAGAACAACAACAACAACAACAACAACAACAACAACAAAATCAAAACTACACAGTTTGTGGGATTTTTTTCTCATCCAATTAACACAAAAGATCAATCTGGATGTGTGTCAGAGCAGTATATGCAGTTCTGTTCTGCCTAATTTGTTTCTCAAATAGTCTAACTAAATGGTCAAATTAATTATCTAATCAAGAATAAAATGAGACCATTAGCAGTCTCTGTTTCCATGTCTGTGGAATTCAGAGATGTGTGTGCGCGCGTGCTTGTGCCCATCTTTATTGTGAGGACACATTTTGGCTCAAAACTATCACTGGCTGCTCGGAATGATTTGAGGTTAGGTAAGAGGCTAAGGGAATGCATTATGCCCTTGTCCTTGCAACTAAGGGACGTGTGTGTGTGTGTGTGTGTGTGTGTTCTTGTATGGGTATCTTTAGTATCTTTATAAACCAGGAGTGCAGACATTGTGGCTGGTCTAAGGTTAGGGAATGCATTATCTCTATGAGTGACCTCACTACAAATGTAGTGCAAACCTTTTTTTTTCTTTTACCTCTTTGGGATGTTTTCTGGTGAAATCACTCACCTTGGGACCAAAGCCTTGTCCTAACTTAACCTGATTTCTAAGGCTCTGGTTTAAGTTAGGATTCAGATAAAAATTGGAGTATGGTTAAGGTTAAGTTAGTTATGATTAAGCTTATAAAATAAGTCTTTGGCTCGTCTGTCCAAATGAATGAACGTCAGTGCAGTGTCAGAACAAGAGTAGCTATGCAAGCTTGTTCCTGAACACTCGACTCCCTCTTATCATCGTTCCATGTCCACAGAGAGCTGCTACACATTTCCTTATACGCGTACATACAGTAGCGTCTCCATTCATACTGGGTCAGTCTAGCATTCCCCACATATGTACTTGATCTCACATTCCATTCCAGTAGCTGCCGTCTCCCACCAGGAGTTCGCCCCCCATTTGTACGTCATTGCATTCTTTCAGCATTGAGTCGAATACTGTGTGAATACTGCATAACTTCAAGCAAAGCAGCCACGGTTAGTGTCTTCTGTAACCAGGCTCCTATGGGACGATACCAGCTGTCTATCACACTGGTGTCCAACCATATGTGCCGTGCGTTACCATCTATTACCCTTTAAATGGGAACATCCATCCATCTTCTACCGCTTTATCCTCCACATGAGGATTACGTGTCCAACTTACCTAATCCTCATAGTGCATGTTTTTGGACTGTGGCAGGAAACTGGAGAACCCAGAGAAAACCCACGCACACACGGGGAGAACATGCAGAAAGGCCCTTGTTCCGACTGGGTCATAAACCCAGGAGTGCTAAGTTATTTTGCTTTTCCACTAGCGATGGTACCTGGTACTATTTTAGTACCTGCTCTGGCGAGGTTCCAAGCGGGCTGAGGCAATACTATGTGTGACGTCGCCAGACCACCGATTGGTCCGATCGCCGTCACATGAAGTGTCATTTTGAAGCGTGACACCCGACACAAGAATCCAGCCGAACAATGCCGAACTGTAGATCAGTTAAAAAGACTTAACAATCCTAAAAACGTGGGTTAATCGCCAACAATTTCCAGGGAAAGTAGGTGCTATTTTGTAGTGGAAAACCAACTTAAACCGTGCCGTGCTGCAGCGAGGTGGGACCATAGGTGGAAATGGAGTTTGTTTTGCAACCAACAGAGTTGCCCCCTGGTAGCAGATAGAGTCTTTCTTTCTTTCTTTCTCATTAACTTCACTGGTAAACTGAAAGAATGCATCCATTTTATATATACATTTAGGTCACATGAACCATAGTGGATCTCTTTTGTTTGTGAACATTAATAGTGGACTGTCTTCTGTATATACATTACAACAAACACTAGTGTTCCCTCTGAGGCTTTTCAATGTTTTATTCATGAATTGCTAACAAGAAACAAAAGCACACGGAGAAAGTGCAGCTTTTAGTCGTCTGTGGTTTCAACATAATGATCCCACAGTGGATTATTTATAGGGGTGTTGTTAGCGTGTGCTGTAAATATGAATACAATGGTGGGCGTGCAGCTGCACACATGTAAGGAAATTCATTTGGAGTCATATGGTCTGCACGTCTTCTGCTCTGAACATAAACTGAACACATCTTCCGTTGCCAAATATCAGCTCATGTAATAAAGCCAAGCATCACCTCCCCACCGTATACGGAATCCAGCACGGTAAGGTTAATCATCCCAACATACTCACACACACAATGTCAAAAGCTTTCATGCACATGCAAGAAGAAGAAGAGGAGCCGTGACAAAGCTCGTAAATCTCGTCCTCTGCCACCAATTATGACCACTCCACACTTTGCACATATAAACTCGAGATTTTACAGCGTTTGTGTATTCCATAAAAACATTGCTTTATTATAGCTTGGCATCACCGCACCAGTTCACACTTGTACACGCCTCTCAGTTGATTGTGTGTGATTTGTGTCATTTTCTAATATTGTGTGTCCATTCTAAAATCGTCGACAGGGTGTTTTCTGTGGCCCTTGGATTGATATAACTATAATAATTTACCCAATCAGATCTGATCATACCCGAGCACGTCTAAGCATGGAACTGCTGCGCTGAACACTGATGAAAGTCGAACAGACTATGATGTAAAAGCCTGTGTGGAACTGATTAATTGAATTAATTGTGTGGACCCCCATTGCACTACATGATGATTGACTTTGTTTTTTTCCACTTTGTAATTATTAAGTATCTTCCACTTGACCTATTATGTTGCAAACCAAAATAATTTTAGCACGTTGAGGGCAATTCCAAAGCCACCGAAAGGCGTCAGCTGTAGGCAAGTTCCGACGGGCTTGACTCGTAGGTACCATTTCAGTTCCTCAATCACCAAGGCAAGAAATAGTCATATGAAGGGTTGCACTCTCTGGGATCAACAACACATAGAAATATTCCTGGGATGTTCCAGGCGATCTATGAATTCAACCGTGATATAACGCTCAAAAAAACCTTTTTACACCAAACCTAGTACAGCTTCTAACGGACACGTCAACCGCCCGAAAAGCTAGCTATTTTCCAGAACTCAATAGTATCCGTCTATCATAGCCGTCAAAGATATAAAAGTGTCCACGCTACTCTTGAACAAGTAACATTGGAGGTCTACAGAGCCACGTTACTTTCCTTGCAAGAAAGTCCTACCATCCATCCATCTTCTACCGCTTTATCCTCCATCCGAGGGTCGCAGGGCCATTGGTGCCAATCCCAGCTGACATAGGGCCAAAGTCGGGGGTTACACCCTGGACGGGTTGCCAGTCTATCGCAGGGCAAACACTTAAAGACAAACAACCATTCACTCTCACATTCACACCTATAGTCAATTTAGAGTGTCAAATTATCTTCTGCATGGTTTCGGAATGTGGGAGGAAACTAGAGAACCTGGAGAAAACCCACACACACACACACACACACACAGGGAGAACACACACCCCAAAACATAAAAAAATCCTAGTTTTTGCTGCAAGGCAACATCGCTAACCAGAACTCTGACCCGTGTCCTTTCCTGTCTTTAAAATATGAATTATTTTGAGTGTAAACTCTGTCTCCTCCTCAGCTTGTAAAAGCACAAGTCTGGATGGTTTTCTCTTCTGCTGTGAACAAGCTTCTTCTATTATTTCTGGGTCAAAGGGGGGATGTGGGAACTTTGCACAGACTGTCTAGACCAGTTTGGGTCCATTCCCAACCACATCATCTGACTGAAAAATCTTTTATTTCGTCCGACTAACATTTAAAAAGTTTGGTTTTGGACGTACGACAACACATCACGTGATTTTTGTTCTGGCATCATGTAAACATACTTGTGTGTGTGTGTATTGTTCAGCCTCTGAATAGGTCTAAAATTTCAAATGCCACGTTGACAACATAATGATGATAAAATCACAGCCGATGAGAAATTCACTGTCACTGTCAACACGCACACACAATTCCGCCATTGTTAAGCAGCGCACACAGGCTCCTCACTTCCCTCCCTGCTGTCACAACGCTGCCAATCTCCTTTCTCCAGCTCAGTTAGAATAGTGTGCGACATTGCAGTGATTGTGTTTTGAGCAAATGGAGGCATTAGAGGCAAGAGCCACCAGTTTATATCCCACAGTTGACTGGACAAGTAGTGCTCTGTGGTCACTTGTCAGGGACTTGAGATGTAATTGTGGTTTGCCCATAATCCTGTCAGCCATATTTCACAGCTGAGTGAGATGATTGCGCATCACGACTGCAGTGCAAAGCTCTGGCAGGTCGGGCTGAAGACTCAAGTTTTATTGTTGAAATGTTTGCAGGTACTGACAGATGCACAGCTTCATAATGAAGAGTCCCGGCATTCTGAGTCTGCAACTGTCGTCTGCAAGCATTTTGTGTCAACGTGTATGTGTCGACGACGGCACAAGACTTTCCAGTCCAGTGGGTGGTGGTTTGCTCTATTTCTGGTCGAAGAAGAGAATCCTATATGCACGTGTAGGGCTGCAACTAATGATTATTTTGATAATCGATTAATGTGTCCATTATTAATTGGATAAAAAGGGGAAAAAAGCACAATTTGATTTCGTAAACCAAACTGTCTTTGTACAAAAGTTGTTTCCACGTTATTATATAACGTTATTCAGCCAATTATCATCAAATGTGTCTACCTTTCTCTGCAAATTTGTGTCCCTTTTGACAGACAAGCGCACGATTTCAGGCCAATTTAAAACGCATTAATGGACAGAAAATGAACTTACTACAAACTTAGCGTGAATCTCCTTCAACCATCCATCTAACATGCTTCCTCTTCAGCTAACGCTGTTCTTTGAAGGCGTTGTTGTATGCATGTGTATATTTTTTGCCATTGTTGCTTTTTAACAAATTAAGCAGCATGTGTTTACTTATCTGAAAAAGCACTATTGGTTAATTGTGGGTTCTTGATGTTTACTAAATAGAATTTTGCAGAGGCCATTGTGTGTATTGTATATTGTGGTGAAATCCTGGCAACAACATGCTGACAAAATAATGAGGTGGAGGGAAAACTGTGTATCTGTATGAAGCCAGCCTATTCCAGTGCTGGCCCATGGGCCACATGTGGCTCAAAAGCCATCTTGGATCGGTCCAGCCTGGTGGTCCCACCGTGAAACACTATGAAAATACATGAGAAACACATTTCACTGTCGCTCAAAGATTCCTGCATGAATTTCGACTCTGTGTAGCCTAGCAACATTTAACCCATAATACTCCATCAGTTGTTGTGGTAGCTCGTGATACGATCTAACAACATGTCTTTTTCAACCTGGAAACGTTAAAATGTAGTCTTTGTCAATACATACATTTGTGCTGGTTTAAACCTCGTCATCTCCTGCTGAAATTGTCTGGCCCAGCTAAATTTCTTGGTTTTAGAAAGTGAACAGCCCTGGTGTCTGCTTTGTTGATTTTTAGCATGTGTGTGTGTGTGTGATTGAGGCCTCCATGCCTGCACAACCTGGATGAGGAGGTGTTTGGTAGGATTTAGATTCAGAGGTCCTGTAGACTTGCATGTGCAAAGGAACATGCCACACAAACTACAGCTGCGCCGCGATGACAACACGCTATGAATAGCAACACAGATCTGTCTTCCTCCTTTTTATCAGTGACGGGGGGGAGAATGAAAGCTGAAAGCCCCCGAATGTGAAAGAATATTAGAGCTGAAGTTTTTTTTTTTATCAGCCATGAATTTATTGTCCATGATGAATAAATCAGAGATCCTGGGAGACTGCAAGACAAACAGTCCTGAAGATATTGATTCTTTTCACGAGTCATATAGTCACTGACAAACAACTTAGCTATGACATGCAATGGTTATTATTATATAATGTTAAACTTAAGCGACACATAGCATTTTCCCTTGTGCACTATTATACCAGAATAGCACGATAGCAGATAGAACGATAGAATAGCTTATTAAAGAATGCCACAATGTGGAGTGGGCCCTTTGCACAGCAGCCATTTTGACATGTCACACAAGGAAAATCACATGTGTGTGTATAATAAAATCATTGATGGAATATATCGAAATTCACAATACAGCTTACCTCAATTTTCAAATTGCAGGAGACGCTATTTTTGTTCAAGCCAAAATGTGTGTCAAAAGATAATCTTAGATGAATTATTATTACACATCTTATTCTATAGACTGAAGAGACCCTCTTCGCTTCTCACAGATCTGCACAAAAGTCACACATTAATCCTTTTAAATGTGTATTTTTGAATGAAAATGAGAATAACAATGCAAAAATCTCTGATACCGCGAATCATATCGTAATCGCATTTCCTGTCAAAGGATATTTATCCTCAGTTTCAGTGTGTTGTCCTGACTTTTACAGGAACACTTGTTTTCCTGCTTAAACATGTGGTTTTGCAGAGGGTCCATTCCGTATCAACAATGAAACATAAAAACATAAAATGTCTTTTATGGTTTGAGCAGAATTCCATGTCCTGGCTTATAAAACTCTCTAAAAAAAATAATTATCTACAAAATACACAGTTTCTGTGTGTTATTTAATAAAACCAAAAGATATTCTGCAATAGAGATGAATATTTCCTCAGTTTCCTCTGCAGTCCATGCTCTCGTACTTGTTGGAATGCAGATGAGCACTTGGTTTTCTCCCTTTTACAAAATTTGGCAACAGTTTTTCCTCATGCTAGTTAACAGCTCTCATTAGGGTGCCTCAAAAAATCTTTTCATCAATCTTTTCATTTCAAATAGTCCTACAGCGAGGAAGGAAAGACTGCGAGCGACATTTCAGATGATCTACGGTGTGTGAAAAGCCTTCAGTAAATGCTGATCCGTTTAGTGCCGTCTGTCATCCTGTGAGCACACGTATAGGTCCATGAATGCCCACATGCAGAGACACTGTGTGACACGGAGAGACTTGTGCCGTGATGCACACATGCATTCACATTATTCAGACAAATATTCATGTTTATTGATTCCAGATCAGCCTTTGTGTGTGCATTGTCTGTCTCATTGCTCCAAAGAGGCCTGTTATTCTTTGACTTGACCCAGATGGAGAGGCTTTAGTGGGAGATGTAGCCCATACTGCCAACTGAGATGAGCCCCGCAGGACCACCTGTCAGGAGCCGCTAAAGGAAAACAGACAGGCTGTGTGTGTGTGTGTGTGTGTGTGTGACAGACAGAGAGCGATCAAAACAAAAGTGCATACGTGAGTGAACGTGTGAGCTCAGTGAAGGGTGCAGTTTGTAGTGGAGTGGGAGTGTACGAAGGAATAAAAAAATAAATAAAAAAGGAATCTGTAAGAAACATTGCAATACTTCAAACATAAGGATCTCAAAAATAGATTTGGGGTGGGATGACTCCCATTCGCTTGTTATAGCCTTTTATGATTTTATTGTTAGGTTTTATTTCTCCTCTTTTAAGTTGTTTTCCAAAACTGGCAGGAGACCAGGAGACGGAGGAGCTCCTCGAATTAGAATTGATCTCACTCACTCACTCACTCACTCACTCATTGTCTACTGCTTTATCCTCCACATGAGGGTGACAGGGCTGCTTGTGTCAATAATCAGCTGACATAGGGTGAAAGGTGGGGGTTCACCCTGGACAGGTCACCACTGTGGGAGGACTACAATTATGGGCATCACATCACACCGGTAGAGAGAGGAGATTATTCTTTAAGCCTCTTTCACACTAAAAGCAGGTATACCTGGGATTACCTAACTAAATGAACTCAATTACACAAAAAAAGCCAATTATTCCCATTGCTAGTGGTTTATGTGATGTGTCAGCTGTGCATACAATGTGACCTCACGAATGCAGAGGAAAACAAAAGAAACCCAAGGAAACAACAACAAAATGGATCTCAGTGACAGGGTTGTCTTATTATCTTTAACGAGCGTAAGATGAATGCATATCGTAGTGTTGCACTGGACGTGATGCAGGGCTCCCAAAAATGAAGCAGACGAAGAAAAAATGCACGTGTTCACCAAAGGCTTGCTTTCATTGAAAGCAGATAAAAACCTTCATGTATTGCTGAGTCATTTGACCAGAGAGTGAATATCAATTACATTCAAAAATCCTTTTAAACCCATGATTAAACTCTTCTTTTTGTGTTTTACCACTGGGACGAGTGTGTTCTACAGCACAGTTCAGCTGATCCATCCGTCCATTATCCAAACCACCTTTCCCCTGGAGACACTGGAGCCAGTTCCAGATGACATTAGATGAACACACAAGTTCAACACACTGAGACAAAAACAACACACGCACACACACACACACACTGTTCCTGCAGAAGACTCACTCAAACACAGTAAGACACAGGACCTAATCTCATGAATGAATCATTTAAATGATTTAATCACAATACAGAAACGTTTGCGTGAATCTAACCTGCATCACTTCGAATGAGCCACAGTAGTTAATAATAATCATTTTTAGTATAATTTTTATTATATATAACTTTATTAACAATGCTAAAGCTCCCTTGGACAACTCTTGTTTGAGCGGCACTGGGCTGTTGCGCGTTGATGGCACATACTGCATCATGCAAAGGTACTGGCTATAAGAGCAAGGCATGAAAGTGTTATTTTAGACACTCATCACGGCAGAGAAAACCGTTGTTGGAGGAAGCGAGGACGAGGAAACATTAGAGTGAATGGGTGAGAAGTGGGAAACATGCAAAATGGATGCCGACCAGCGTGGACATGGCTCCATGGCCGCGAGTGACTTTTTACAACAGTGAGGATAAAGTGGTAGATGATGGATGGATGAATGTTTACAGTGGTGTCGTAGAAACATTTCCTCCCAAACTGTATCGGGAGCGCCGTAAAGAAAAAGGACCCACTTGAAACGCAGTAAGAAGCTTAGCTGCTGCATTCTGGACCGATTGGAGACGGGAGAGTGATTTTTATGTAAGACTTCACACTCCTCTCTTCCCATATAAATATCTTACTTCACTGAAGTTTCACCAGAAAAGCCCACCCAGAGCTGTGGGACTGGTGTTTCAAACACGTCCATATATCCTTCCTCTCTTCACATTTTTTTAATGGTGTATAGGAAAAAATAAACCGTAACATTAGAGGAGAAGATTCATACTAAGAGATAGTAGCCCTGCTGGGATGTGACTGCAGGCACAAGGACAAGGGCAGAGATAGAGGCTTTAGATTTGTTTTGATACATTTCCTTTGGTTCTCAGCCAAGAAATATAAAAAATCTCCCGTTGCTAGGCAACATCCATAATCATCCTTCAAGCATCCTTTATTGAATTAAAGTTTGTTCCAGCTCAGTGTGGATGTATATAACATCTTCAGAAACATTTAAAGTTAAAGCGAAGTATCTTATCTATAGGTAGAGAAGGAGCGCTTTGTTTCATATTTCCAATAAAAGCAGTTTAGTCAGCACCGCTCCTTTTGAATTTGTTTAGTTAAGTGTAACAAAAGTAACAAATTAGACCGAGCCCCCAAAGTCAGGTACAAGTACCATTATGTGATTGCTAGCTCTTATGAAGCGACGCCCATCCAATCACGATGCCGAATCAGCAGTCGTCTTATTACCCACAAGCAGCAGCTGTTAATGTGAGCTGTGTTGACCTGCTGCACTGAGCTCAAGTGTCTTGCCCCGGGACACATAAGCAGGGTGGATGTTTGCCAACATGGGAGGATCCGCCTTGGCTGCTCCTGCGGAAGAGTGGCCTCTCTCCGAAGCCACTTTGCTGCCAGACTGAAAACAATGGTTTTTGACTTAATCAATGTTGTAAAGCTGTGGAGACAAAAGACTGTGGGGAATATATTAAGAATATGATTCACACACAGGCCACACTGATCAGCAACATTTTATTTTTCAACCTGATACCTCACCACATTCTTGATTTGGTACAATCTTAGCACTCTTGCCAGTTTGAACACGGGCGTTTCTGCATGGAGTCTGCATGTTCTCCCTGTGTGTGCGTGGGTTTTCTGCGAGTTCTCTGGCTTCCTCCCACAGGCCAAAAACATGCAATATGGGGATTATGTAGTGTGAGAGTGAATGGTTGTTTGTCTCTATATGTGGTCCTGTGATGGACTGGCGAACTGTCCAGGTTGTACCCCCGCAACCCTCATGCGTGGAGTGGTATAAGATAGATGGATGGATGGATGGATGGTTGTTTCCTATTAAGGAGACCATACTGTATGCATGGAACGTCACTTACAACTTAACCACTTAAGCCAACTCCTTAACTTCCAGTCGGTGGACGCTAAGGGGAAACTTGCCCTTCGTCAGGTATTAAAACTTCTGACATCAATTGAAAAAATGTATATTGTCTCTTAGTAGTTGTTTGAGTAGTAGTAGTTAGGGGGATTTAACGTGGCCTGAAATGAAAAAGGTTTAAATTTTAACACCGTGAGGGGACAGCTGTGCACAGCTTCTCTTAAATTCTATAATTCGTCTCTAAACGCTCTTGGTATGTTCGACTGTAGAACATCTCTGCATCTTTGGATGCAGGACTGTGCATGTAGTCAATTGAGTTTGTTTTTAACTATAAGGGACATGGCCTAGTTTATCTTTTCTGTCTACCTCCCTACTACTCCGTTTCCTTTTTACAAATGGCTCCTGGCTTCATTTTGTGTCTCAAAAACTCGGGGCTGTCTTTAAGTCTGTATGGTAATGATGACATTCACTTCCTAATTTGTTCTTATTAGCCGCGGCTCGACTGTCAGCTGTGAACAAAAAGCTGTGTTAAAACACATTTCACTTTCATTTTCACCTCGTCAACGGTCTGATCAAGTAAGTCTTTTTCTCCTAACTCAGGGTTTTTCCCACGGGCTAAATTCCGCTCTAAATAGACATGGATCTAAAAGTGCTCGTGAATTTTATGCAAGAAAGAAATTAAGTTGATATTTAGGTCCTTGAATTTGACATCACTACCTTTTCACCATTGTTGTTTCTCATTGGTGATACTGTCTACTCTACGGAAACAAAACATTGTCATTGTATTCCTAGTTAAATAATATACAACATTTGTACATAATTTAAAATAAAAAGTATATTTATTTATTTGTAACAAATGTACAAATCCAGATTTATTTGATTATTATTCTGTATTTGTTTAGAAACCACATCATTGCTGCTCTGTATAAACCTGTCGTCGACACAACCCTGGCGTTTTAGAGCCCGACAAATGGAGCAATATAGAAAATGCTGCTGACTCTGTTTCTTAGTCTCAGTGGGCACACACAGAGACCTTTGGAAACAATGACCTTTTCTGCATTCACTTCCTGATTGGTTGTTATCCCTAACCCCATGACCCCATGACCCTGTGACCCCCATTTCTGGAAGAAAACATAAGGCCCCGTCCACCAGAGTGGAACGCAACATAAAATATTCATGGATGTTTACTTGGACTGGCGTAACTATAGCTCATCTTCATTATCGCCAAACAAGATTTTTCAGTTTCAGTCTTTCTTCAGTCGCTTCCCAAGAATTGACTAAGTCAAAATATTATTGGGTGTTACAGGCACAGACATTGTTTCCTGTCTGTGAGTTTCCATGTAGAAATGACGGCAAACACTGTCTCCCTTCAGGCACTTAGGGAAGCTCCTACTTTGTGTCTCAATCCATCTCGTCTCTGTCAGCGCGTGTAACCACACACACTTACTTACACACACATGGTCTCATGCGTAAAATGACGTGTGTGTAATGCGACAGGTAAGAAATCGGCCGTTGGGCAGAAAAGGTGATGAGCAGAGAGAAGTGTGAGTGGAAGTCCTGGCAGAGTGTTAAAGAGCACAGTGGGCTGAATGAGCTGGAGATAAAGCCTGATGAATGATGTCCTCCCCTAAGGACCTGAGAAACAGGAAGTGTGGCTCCAGATTAATTAGAATATGAATTGGATCCTCTTATCTGATGGCTCATAGGAGTGAGAGCACCATGATCCAGGCAGCGGCAGAACAGGTATTTTAAGCCAATGGTTCAGGTCATTGCTCTCCTTCAGTCAAAAGGGTATGTTTGAGCTCAATTCATAATTTATTTTTGAAATATAACATTGTTATATTAATGGGGAAAAATGCAACTTTGTAGTAAGTTTATTTTTTAAATGTAGGAACATTACATACATCAGAGTAAACAGTCATGTGATTAACAAAAATCTGAATGAAAATCTGAACCAAAGTGATGGATCGATCAACAGTGCCATGGACAGAGTGATGTTGCTGTGTGACTAATCAATGAGAAAAGACAGAACTGAGGTTTTAATCAGGAGATACAGCTACATTTCAATATTCTAATATGATTTGATTAAATATTGTGAATTGCAATGTCACGGAGTGTTTAAATGTGCTGTATGTGATGTGATATCACTACATCACGTTCTGACCGCAGTGTATAAACTGAAGAAAGTCCCGATTAATATACAGCGTTTCTTTTCGATCACAGCCTGTACTCTGCCATGTGAGCATAAAAGACATCAGTGTTCTCACAGAAGTCATCCTTGATATATTTTTTTTTAATAAACCCTGACAAGTATAAGAAACATCTTTCCCCCCCGTTTCCACCAAGCCATACACTTTGGTGCAGTGTGATATGGCATGCAAATGATGTGCGTCTGCACAGTCAAATGTTGAGACGGGTTCCAAACACAGATACCATATCTATGTGGGCCACTTCTGGGCTTTCATCTGGCCTTGACGAAACGGATGTGAGCCTGAAGGGTCCGGCTTATGAACTGACAAATGTGGCTCGAGTTTCCTCAAACAAACGTGAACCTTTTTTTGGCCAATAATATGTGCAGCTCTTAGCAATGAGTGTACAAGAACTACTTCCTGTTACTGCTAATGACAGTTGGACACTGGAATGACTACTACAACTATACAATAACATATAAAACTTGTCTACAAGAGACTGACTGTCAGCTATTTTCATTGTTGAGCGTTATGACAAAGGTTTTATATAAGAAGTTTTAAAAAAGCCAAGGTCAGTGGCTCTTATTTTGAAAGCCAGGTTGAATGTAAAGGGTGCTATGTAAGATTAGCTGAGTCACTATTGTGTATGAAGAGAAAAATATCCAGTCAGCTGGTAACTGGTTCATATAAGGATCCTTCGCTGCACTAAAACTCCAAACACCAAACTTGTATTTTTATTTTCTGAGAACAATTACTAAAAAAATAAATATATATAATATATACATATATATCCTAGTTTTTGCTCCCTTCATTGTGGCACCAGGCAACACTGAAGGAGATTGACTCGTCGACAGAGAATCACCACTGACGTGTGACAGCAGGGAGAAGCGTCTTTGTTTCTCTGTGCAGCCTGCAGCCTTCTTTCAAACAGGACTTGTTGGTCTCTTGTCACGAAAGAAAGAACACGGAGTCCTCCGCGTCCTGCGCTGCTGCTCTTTGTTTACGGTGTCATTTCGTTCTTCTTTGTGAAGTTCATTGGCGAGATAGACGTCGCGTGGCGCTGCGTTGTTCGCGTAGCTGATGCATGTTACATGTCATTTGCATATCTGGCCCATGCAGCCTTTGGTTAGATCAGGGCTTCATCGTGGTGAGCTGCACTGCCCCGCACCGCTCGGTGGAAATGAGGCTTTCAACAAACTTCCTGCTGTGCTTGTGTGTGTGTGGTGTCGGTGTCTTCTTGGACCACGATGATTATAGGCCTGTCTCATTACAGCAGCCCCCCACAGAGAGCCCGGGGGGGAACAGAGGAGGCAGAGCCTCCTTGTTTTAGCTCATTAGAGGTCAGTGGTTGATTAAAATGTTGAAAAGTGGAGGTTAATCAGCGACTGACCCTCAGGGTAATACTGTCTTTCATGGTCTCTTTTAATCAATAAGTGTGAGCACTGGCACTGAGATGAACTCTGATACCTCCTCTCAAGGAGCACTCTTTTACTTCCCCTGCATGCCCAAGTACTGCCTGCCTGCCTGTCTATTATCCATCCTCGTCTCATGGGGATCTCTGGGCCTCGATGTGTGAATGCACCTGATAAAAAAAGGTCAAAAGGTTCAATTCAAAAAAGTACTGCAACATTAAGTTGCAGCTTGGCACGTTTTCATGTCCACGCTCCGAGTCTCATCTGCCAACAAAAAAAAGGAAAAAAAAGGTGTTAGACTCCCATCTTCCACAGGAACTAATCCATCACATCCTGCAGAGATGTGGTCTGACATGCTGTCAACATGATTGCACATCAAAGCTTAGAAAGTCAAGAGGTGAAGCGTGCTGGTTTTACAGTGTTCCTCTCTATCTGTGCATCCAAAAGACATGAATTCTGCTCAGGGGATATATACAGTATACTATATTTATATATGTACTGTACATATAAATATATAGAGAGAAAGAGAGAGGGATGAAGCTGCTAACCACGTTCTCTCTCTGCTTGTTTTTGTTATCGAACCGTGACCGTATTATCAGATGAGGACAAAAACCTGTTAACCTAACTTTCAGGTTCACTTTCACTGCGTCTTGGGTGTTATATCAAAAAATCCTTGTTCTTATTTGTTCTTAAACTTGAACTTTATGAAATAGGAATAGGAAACTGCTGCAGTCAAGAAGATTTGCCCACACATTCTCCGTTTGTGTGATGTGATGACATGTTTTTAGGTGCGTGTTATTATGCCTGCAGATTACTTCTCATGTGGAGTTGAAAGGTGAATCTCTGTGATAACATCTAGAGCTGCGACTAACGGTTATTTCCATAATCAATTCATCTGTCGATTATTTCCTTTATTAATCGAGTAATCGTTTGGTCCATAAAATGTCAGAAAATGTTAAAAAATGTCGATCAGTGTTTGTCAAACCTGGAAATGATGATGTTCTCAGATGTCTTGGTTATATGGAGCAAATAAATGAAGGAAATATTCACATTTAAGAAGCTAAAACAATCAGAAATCTTGTTTTAATAATGAAAAGCTTCAAACTGATGAATTGATTACGAAAATAGTTGACAATTAATTTAGTAATCGATTAATTGAGTAATTGTTTCAGCTCTAATAACGTCATATATACACTTTACATTCTATAATGGTTGTTGTTTTCGGTTGTATTTAATATCCACGCAATTCATATCATATAAAACTACGTATAAATTTGCTTTTCTGGTTAAATAAACTCGGATTCTCCTTGTTTTTTTCAATAGTTTCTGTGAGTGAGTGTGTGTGTGTGTGTGTGAATCCGTTAACACACCTAAAGGCGAGTTGAATGTGTGTGTGCCTGTGACGATCTGGTTCCCAGCAGTATTAAGAGTCTGTAGAAGTCGTTACATCTGGTTCGGTGTGAATTCCCCCGGGTTCTGCTGCTGAGAGTTTGTATCAACACTTCCACTGTTTATTTGGACCAGCACTGAACTCAGGGTCACTCAGCCCCTATCACAACTAATCCTGGTGATGAGGGCCGAACACACACACACACACACACACACAGAATCAGACACTCACACACATACATAAATATACCAGAGCCCTTGGTTGGATGAGGGAACAGAAAGGTAGAAATTGTCTTCAGTGAACAGCAGGAATCAACGAGAACCAGCTGCTGCGGTTATAGAGTCGGTGTAATGGAGCTGCCAGAACAAACACTTGAGTGGATGTGGATTAACCCACAGGTTGTGTGAATTTCAGCATATTTTTACATTACTTTATGAAAGTACATTCTCACCTAAAATGACACTTTGACTGCCTTTGCCTCGTCACCAAAACAGGAAGTGATGTATGCTTCCTGTTCATAACAGTAATGAGCCGCTCCAGAGTTCACTTCCAAGCGGCTCACGACCACAACTTTATAGAGAACCAGAGTCTGGATCTCTGGTCTCAGACTGCAAATGCATCAGTGTTCATATTAGTTATGACTTATGACTAAAATACCATTTAGTTTGAGTCATTTTTTGTAGTCATCTGAGACGTTTTAGTCTGGTTTTAGTCGACTAAATCTGCCGCAGGTTCATTTGTCTTTTCCTTTGAGTTGTTCTCCACATGGTTTACAAAGGCTTTTGTCTTCTGTAACATCGTACGTGAAATTCAACCATAGTGTCGTCTCTTCTCTTTCTACATAATGCTGTAATTTCTGCCACTTTGAATATGTATACATATATGTATATATATATATACACACATGTACTGTATATATGATTGAATATGTTCTTATTATTCTTCGCTTCTGATTAGTTCTCTTCATTTCTGTCCAGTTTGTATTGTTGACGAGAGTGCCAGTAGATTAGTTTTTGTCATTTCAGCTTTATTTTTGTTTACTTTACTGTCTCGTTTTCTTTCGGTGAAAAAGGGGTCGTTGGCGGACATTTTTTTTTTTTATCATAGTTTAGCAGGAACTGAAAACACTCCAGGGTTCAGCTCCAGAGAACTAATCAAGTCTGGTGACTGGCACCTCATCGCCGCCACTCTTGTTCATCTCCATTGGCTCCCTGTCAAGTATACTACCTCATACACAATCTATTTCTCCTCATTTTCAAATCCCCATGGCCTCACAGCACCTCTCTGACCTCCCCCACACCTATACTCCATCCCAGAACCTACAGTCCACAGGTCTGAGAAGCTGTGCAGCAGCTCCCACCACGCTCTGGATTTCTCCTCCCTCTCCTAAAACTGTTCACAAAAGCTTTTTAATCACTCGAGTCATTACTCCAAGTATCTCCCTGCATTTACTTACTGGACTTTGTTCTGCACTTTGCTTAATTTTTCACTTCTCTCTAAAGTGGCCTCATTTACCTTGAAAGTCTAAAACATATCTGGAAGCTTCTACTGTATAGCACAACATCTGGTATTTCTTTCCCCTTGACACATATTCAGTAATAATCCCCTTCTGTCTTCATTGTGGCTGTCTTTCACAGATGTTTCTGAGCTGTTTATGGAGCCGCCGCGTTGATATATGTATGTATATACTCGTATCAGAGGGAAACTGACACAGAGGGCCTGTAATCTGCTGAGCAGCAGCAAAAACAAAACGTTACTTCTATCTCTGGAGGCTTGTGGATAATTGAAAATAAATAGTGTTGTGTCGCAGTACTGCTGCAGACAAAATCCTAATTTGTGCTGCAGCCACAGGACTCACAACAATGCTTCCAATGCTGCTTTTATATACTTCCCACCCGGTTAGAACTTTGATCTCTCTGTCTCGAGGGCCTCTCAGAGGATTAAACCCCACGTGAATGTCAAGATTTGTGTCAAACCACAAAAAACAAGTTTTTATCATGAAGTGATTCATTATAATAATTAGAATTAATAATAGTGACACTTTATTTTGGTAGTCTATTGTTGACTCTCTGATAGGTATACAGTCTCACGTCAACAGATAATCACTTGACACTTACTGAACACACATTTACACATTGTTGACAGTCAACTATGAAATAGATAGATAAGCAACTAATTGTCAACTAATCTAAAATGATGGTTAACAACACTGCAAAAATAGTACTCAGTAACTTATAGTTAACTGTATGTCACTTATCATTTGAATAAGTGTCGACTAGTGTTACCATTAATATTATTAAATATTGATTGCTTGTGTCAGTCTCACCTACATTTTTAATCCCCAGCAGATTTACCTTTTGTGCGACACAGATTCCCGTTTTCACACGTGTCAAAAATGCACCACACTGTATTCTTGATATTGTGAGGTCTGTGAGAGAGATAAGCTCTTTAAGTTGCATAACATGCTATATAGTTTGTAGTTTAATGTCTGTATTGTATGCAAAGGTTATTGTGTCGGCGCGTATTAGTGATACTGACGTGAATACACATGCAACTTTATTTAAATTTACTCCACATATGATTCCACCGGACAATGTTTCAGATAATTCTTTGATTTGACTTCCTAAAAATATTAATAATTCTCATCAACTGACAACTTAGTTAAGAATCACCTTCAATTTCCATTTATCTGTCTGTCTAATGCTGCTTTATCCTGCACATGAGGGTCGTAGGGGAGCTGGAGCTAATCCCAGTTGACAGTGGTGGGATTACACCCCGGACAGGTTGCCAGTCCATCACAAGGCCAACATACAGAGACCGCTCTTATTTATATATGTATTATCTTTGCATTTCTTATTACTTTATCCTCCACCAGGTACAGCCGATGACATTTGCTTTATCATGCTCATTTGTAATGGCTGAATTGTGTTTCTATCAAATTAGCCGCTGTGATGAATGGGCTTGTTTTGCTCTCGTTGTCATTGGTGGCGACGGCGCAGATGGATGGGGAGAGATGCAGAATGGGAGGATGAAATATGTTTGAATGACGGCATTTTCTTTTTTGCGAGGTGTTTGTGTTGAGAGTTTTATTCAAGGTCATCCGTAAATACACTTACTTATCTCCACACAGAACAATTAGCTCAGCCTAAAAACAGGAAAACCTTGGAAGCTAAGCTCTGTCCTCACAAATTGAAACATTACACGCCATTTGTATCCTGCATTGCCCCCCCACGCGTCTGCCTCTGCTGATATTTCGCTGTAATTCTTGGCACGTTACCACCACCTGCTGAGAAGAGAACAAACAAAGCAGGTTCCCGCTCCTAAAAATATGGCTCCACATCGCTGCTATCGTAAAAAAAAATAAACATAGAAAACTCTACAGGGTAGATTATATGTAATATTAACCACAAACCTCCACTGCAAGGTAAACGGTTCGTCCACAGTATCGCCTCGTGTCTGTGCAGTTTGATGAAGTGCCACTGCCGGATGAAGGATTAGGAGGAGGGGAGGCTGAAGTCAAATGATTTTCACCTCCGTGACAGTTATGGAGAATAACAGTGATGCACCTGATCCCGGAGTCTTATATTGTAGTAATCTATGAGTGTGTGTCACCGAGATGAATGGCGATTGTGTTGTGGTGTATTGTCCTCAGTAGTGAGTGCTAAACGATGTGATGATGACATGCACTGTAAATCTTCCTCGGCTGCGTGTGTGTGTGTGTGTGTGTGTTCCTCTTTAGTATGCAGAGGGAAGCACGGCAGTAATTAATGAATAGCAGCTAAATGGTGGTATAGTGATCCTACATGGTAATGAGAAAGCACTGGTGTGGGGCGAGGCGTGACAATCAGCTCAGCAGAGAGAAAGCATGGCGGCACACAGGTGACACTCGGGCCTGGCGAGGACAAATCAAGCGATTTATTGCGGGACTTTTCACCACTGTTGTATGAAATCACAATTTGCTCTGTGGAGCCGGGGAGCCACGGGCTTTTTTATTCTCATGGTTGTCGGATTCTTATGCAGCTGGAGATTGCAATAAAAGGCTCAGTGTCAGATCTGACACAGATAAAACAAAACAAAACACACAACACAACAATAATTGAATATCCTTTTAGAGCAGCGTGGTGTTCTGGCAGCTCCCTCCAGCAGTGGAGCTCTCGTACAGAGAGTGAGAGGTGGTTTTCTCCTCAGTTGACGCTATAGTTGATGCTGGTTATTGTCTGAGACACAGCGTTGTACCTGACTGGCTCAGCTGGCAATCTGATGAACGTGGACTATGCTTTCATTTAAAAAAAATGAATTGCCCGTTTGTTAAGGAAGGAGCTTTTAGTGCCTCTGGTTTCTGCATTGCAATATAAAACATCCTCATTGTGACAGTTATTGTCATGGCATCGTTCTAGTTAAATGCACTAATAAAGCTGTCTGTTTGTTGATTTGCCAAGGGTCATATTTTTGTTTATACCTTAATTTTTTTTTTAATAATAGCAACCTCAAATGGCATATTAAATTATGAAATTTTAATTTAATTGCTTGAAATGATCTCCAAGCTCTCCAGTTTTTATTGTCTTTTAAAACTCGTTTGTATTTGCAATTTATTTTTATTTTATGCGGCGCCAAAGACAAATTTCCACATAGTGGACAATAAAGTTTAATCTCATCTAACCATGGTTTCTAATTCAAACACTGTTCACTCAGTGAAATGGCTTCAGTGCTTGTTTGTCCACAGTAGCGTTCAGGTCACATCAGTGTCTCTGCTCTGCATAAGCACGCTGTCAATATCTGTTACAGCACCATCAAATCAATAAAGTACAGGGATGTTCCCGGGTTAAACTGATAGAAAATGATTTATTAATGTTGGAAATGTGACGTGTATATGAAGCCGAATCCTTGCTTTCAGTGACAGTCTGGTGTTTGATAACTCTGTTGGACCGATCATACAAAACATGCTAATTACAATGATAAAAGTCTGATTTTTAGCAGTTTTACAGTGACGAATTTCTCAGCAACTCTTTCTTTTTCTTATTTTAGGCTCACAGTACATCATTGTTTCTCTATAACAGTCCAGGAACACGACTGATCTGGCAAGTTTAACAACAGTTTTAAAAATATCCTGAATCCGGATCACTACCAAAATCTAATTATTTCTTCCTTGGGCAATAACTGTGAGTCATAATGTACTTTTGATGCCCGAGACAAATAAACTTGAAACTTGGAGCCTACAGGGCCAGAAAATCTCATCCCAATCCTTTCTTTACTTTTTGAGTAATGTTGCTCACAAACATAAACCCCAAACCTCTAGAGGTAAATATACTCTTGTAATGAAAACAACAAACTTTGTGTTTCTTCTTTTTTTTGAGAGCTACACATTTCCCCCTCATCCAAGTCGTATCACTGTAAGAAATGCTAATGAATAATAAGTGTAAGACTTATTTATAGGCGAGCAGGAACCATGCAACATATGAGATTTGATTTAAAACAATCAGAATAAGAGAAGGATATTAAATGAGATGAGTAATAAATATTCACAGATATTCAACACAACCAAATCATAGAAATAGAACTTTGTTTATTTGTGTCCTGTTTTTTGTGTTTGTGTCCTATAATTTGAACTAAACTAAACCAGGGATTGTTAAGCATGAGTAACTATGCTGCACCTGTAAGAAAAAAAGAGCTTTTCCTGATATTTATTTCCATCATAATGGTGGAAAAACAGTCTGTCAGTCTGCAGTTTGGACTGTCATTGCAGAGCTTTGTCTCGTTCTTTATTCTAATGGACCAGAAAACCAGACATCTCTTTGAAATGAAATGCTAATAAATCAAATATAGACATCACCACCACCAGTCCATCATGGGAACACATTTTCTTCGCTCCCTTACTTTATTCTCTCCTCTTCTAGACTTTTCCTCCTTGCCAAAAAGTTGCTCCTCATTAAACTGTCAGTCTTCCCATCTCAGTCATCACTCCATCTGTTTGTCATATATACCACCTGGTTCCTTCACTACTGCAGCCCTTTGTCCTTCTGTCCTTGTCTCCTCACCATCTGCACTTTTCAACAACCCTAACAACCGCAAAAATGCTACTGCGCTAGTGCCCTTTGTGTCCTCCACTGACACTGCAACAACCAGGACATTGCAAACTTTGAAAGTTGTAACTAATACCCCATTTGGACCTGGTGTTAATTGCTGTCCTTAGAGGTCCAATCACCGGGCAGATCACGCTAAGTTCTGGTCAGAAGTCTTCACATCCAATCCCAAAAACCACATTTGGACGTGGTTTAATGAAGCATGTGTCCACATTACTGAGCTACATGGACACAGAGACGCATGAAAGCCCACATCCTCAGCTGAAGTCCTCTTACTAACAGTAATTTCACATTTTCTGTACACTAATCATTGCCAGTAATACATTTACTGATGGTAATTTATTTGCAGTCACGACCGCAGTATTAACTGACCATCAAATCATTTCTTTTTCTCATGTTTCCCGTCTCGTTTCATGTCACTGCAGCGTAAGTAGGGCTTTAATTCAGCTCTTGTATCTTTCTCTCACACACACCAGCGCACGTGCAGTGACATCAGACATATCTCTACAGCCAGATCAGATGTGGTCAAAGGAGATGCATCCAAGGTGCATTTTAATGCCAGGTGTAACAGTCCACATGGGATTAGATCTGAACCAACGATATCAGGTCTATTATGGTTCATTTTTAAAGAAAGTGGCTAAATATGAGCTTGTAAACCTCTACTGCAGTCATGAAGTAAATTCCCACAAGAGTTGTGGAGTCCGTTGAGAAAAGGCCTGTGCCTGGTTTGTAATTTCCTGGACAGAGTGGGCTTGTTGCTGCACTTAGAACTTTGTTTTTTGACCTGTAATTTAAACTTCTTGAAATGGCAGCCATATTATTGCTCACAGGTTTGATATCCAGGGGGCTTTCATTGAAATCGAAGCCCACATTGAGAGGAATACAGATGCAGGAGAAGGTTTGGATTGACAGCACATTAGAGCTCAACTGCCAGTAAGGACATGTGCATGTGGGTGCATGCTCCTGACTGATTGTGGATGGAGAAACTCCATCTGTCAATAAGTTGTTGTTGTTGTTGTTTTTTTTTGTTTCAAAAGCTATTCTGTAATTATGATTTCTCTCACCCTCAGGCTCTTGAGGTCTGAGGAACAACAGGTTATTGATTTCTGTTGACATCAGTGCTTCGTTCTTCTTTGGTGACGCGTTGAAATCACAGAGAGCAACAATTGATTGAAATGCACTGAGCCTCTGGAGTTCGGGCCTCTGTTCAAACACGGCACCAGAGAGATGTTTTGAATCAGTGTCAGCAAACAGCAACGTTTTTATATCATGTTTTCCCCTTTTTCTCCATCTGTTTCTCTCTCTCTTCTTCTTCTCATGTGACAGATCACGTTCTTCATGCTCCTCTCTGCGGTGTGCGTGATGCTCAACCTGGCTGGCTCCATCCTCTCCTGCCAGAACGCTCAGCTCGTCAACTCTCTGGAAGACTGTCAGCTGGTGAGACCAACTGGGCCTTTGACTCATGTCAAGTCATCACATTGTTCACTAATTGTATTATATAACTATTAAGCATTGTAGAAATTATAGCAAAACAGCTAGAAACATTATATTATGCACACATTTGCTCTTGTCTCTAATTACTGATAGTTTGTCCCTAAAAAAAATGGGTCCCCAGATCAGAATTCTGGGGAACACCTCAAAGGATGGATGGATGTAAAGAAAGAAAATGGTTGACAAACTTGCTTAAATTGCTAACACTTACATTAAGTAAGTTAATTCAAACTAAAGTAAACATGTTGTATTCTTACTTGCCTACTTAAGTTTTATAAAACCTGATTTATTTGGGTGTTACCAATTTAAATATAGCTTTTATAGTTTGGCATTAATTTTTTCTTGTGTCACTGTACATGGATGTTGAAACCCCCACTAATAACGCTAAAAACTATTCCTGAGAAACCAAACTAACAACTTACACTTGCAGCGAGTCGCCTCAGAAGCTGACAGATTGTCACCATCAAGTGCACAGCTTGTGTCAAATGTTGTTGTTGTTGGAATCAACTGTCACACCAGTATCTATGAAGTCAGTGAGTAACAGGCATGTGCTTAGTTGTCGAGTGTATATGCAAATCCACGTAAACACGAACGTCGGCAGAGACGGCACGAGTTCTGTTCCCGGCAGCCTGCAGAACAGAGTCAGCACCAAAACTGAGCTGTGAGTTGTTTGTCTCTTGGTGACTAATGGCTCGTGATTGTCACATCCATCTCTGCCAGAATACAAACTCTCTAAAATACAGCTAAACAGCTTTGGAAGAGTCTTCCAGGCATTAGTATCATACGTATATGAAGCACGTATATAACTCAAGCAATACTATTTAAATAAAATGCTTAATGAACGTATAATCAGAGTAAAAGAACCGGGAAACCCAGTTGGAAAGACCAGTGTTTACCTCAATTAGCTGATGAGTGTGAAGTCATTTTAAACGGATAATGTGTCCGTAGCTTTGCAGCAACAAGCTAAGAGGCATTCATGGGAACCGCAGCAGATTAATGCTTCATCCCCTCAGGCTACGTTCACCAACGACTAGTGTGAAAAGCAGTGCTTTAGAGAATACTGCAGCCTGTCAGTGAGAGAGGAGCATAAAAATATAATTCTTCACACAAAAGTGCTATAACACTTTGGCTATTTAAAAACTTCTGGCAGTTGTTACCTTAAATAACTTAATAACAGCATTTTCTCCTCTGCTTAAGAAAGTGTTAAGCCTCTTAAACGTCCCACTCCTTTTCCTCTTCTTTCTACTTTTGACATTATTCATCTTAACTGCAGGGACACAAATCCTGGAAAATGTCATCGTGCAGGCATAATTCTAATAATTTTACATGATATTGTCTCAAGAAATCTACATGAAAACCGCCCAAAACGACTCTAAGCGATGTAGTAGGCCAGGCCTGTACGGGGGGGGGCGGTAACACTGCTACAGAAATACACCAGAAATGGAGAAGGAGACGTTGAGTATGCGGATAAATCACAAACTTTTTCCCGAATGAGTATACATTACAGTCACAGAGACAGAATGAACCAATCCAGGGGAATGAAAAGATCATAAAATGAATCAACCAAACTAATTCCAAACGCAAGAAGAGGAAGATGATGAAGATAGCAACAGCAAAGGCAAGCACAAGAGAGAGGAAGGGCGATAGCCATCGAGTGAAGTGGTTTGGTTTGGTACGGTACATTATGGTACGTATATTTCTGCGTTTCTATTAGGAATAGAAACCAGTACCTATAACCGTTCCATTGTTTGGCACCCTTCCCTTGGAGTAAATAGTACGGTATGGTCAGGTTCCACCCACAACAGTCAGCTGATTGGGCAACAGAAAAACATCACTCCCTTGCAACGCCTATAGTCTATTCTCATACGAAGTTTGACGTATGGTTGAGACAAACAGCCACAAACAGTGTTCTCCATTGTTGTCTTTTGTGTGGCATTTGATGTCATCGTTCCTTGTCGATATCTTGCCTGACCAAACCAAACCGTACCATGATGGAAGCACAGCATCACTGTTTTCACGTAACCTACTGGTGAGCGTCGCTCAGAGATTTTCTCTCTTTGGGACCAGTTTTGGAAAACTCCCAAAATGCTGGTTCCATTTTTGGATAAAAAGACAGTACCATAAAAAGCTCTGATCTCTCATGACTGAAGAAGCCTTTTGTTCATCATCCAATACCCAACCATTCCACATTCACAGCAGCTTTTCCCTTTACACAAGCAGAGAAGACCAACTTCACTGGTTTTTGGTTCCTTAGCGACTGTAATATTAATGTTCCTCATCTCTTCTCCCCAACGTAATTAACCCATACTTGTTGGGTTCATGTCCTGCTTTCTCTCAATCTGGGACACATAGCAGAGGTACACTTCTTTTTCTGCCTCAATGCTCCACTGGGTAGCTCCTCACAGACGATCTCGACACTCTTTGTCTTCTTATGCACTCGTTCAGCTGCCTTTCTCTCAGTCACGCTTTATTATCGTGGGCTTTTCTCACCGCAGACATTTTGACATGTTTTAGCAGGAAAATCACAGGTGTCACTGACGACATTAACGATGTCTCTGTTCAGATCAAGAATGTGTGACACTGAGTTAGCAAGCAACCCTGAACCTGAGGCAGCTAAATGGAACTCAGCCATCATTATTCTGATCCTCACTGATTATTTAAATCAGTTGTAAATCTACAACATAGTTCATATCAGAAGTAAGATTATGTTCCACAATGTCATGTTGCAGGATAAAAAAATTACTTCTAAGCTCAGGTCTGATCTGTGTGTGCATGTTTGTGTGTGTGTGTGTGTGTTTCTGTACGCGTGTGCGTGTGTGTGTGTGTTCTGTGTAATGTGGCGTGCATGCATGAGTGCGGATGTGTGTTTCCCCCTCCTCCACACCAGCTCAAGTTTGACAGCGACGGAGTGTGTGTTTGCTGCGAGCTGCAGCATCAGAGCTCGAGCTGCAACAACCTGGGAGAGACGCTGAAACTGAATCCACTGAGGGACTGCAACACAATACGGCTCCGACTCAAGGTTTGTGCGCTCAGTGGCTGATTGAAAAAAGACAAGTATTTGTTGATTTACTGTACATCGATGCTGTTTCAGTGAAGCTGTGATTGTGTAGACTGAGACATCTAAACTACAAAAACAGTTGAATCACTCTTTAAAGCTCAAAGTGTGAATCTGGGTATGTCTGTTTATTTACATTTTTTTCATTTCATAATTTTAATTGGAGTTGTGGTTGGAATCCAGATCATTGTGGTGGCCCACCATATTCTAATTTACCCTACCACAGTTTCATAACAATCTGTTATGGGAGTGTATCACTCCCATAACAGATTGGTCACTGTGGGCTTAAAATAAAAGAACAATTTGCATTGTATTTTCACAACAGTAACGTTGCATTAACATAACACTGTGGAACCAAATCCACATTCAAGCAGAAATTGTTTATTTCTCGATAACAATATAAAACAAAGTCCACCTAATGTGATCGTGACATGCTTTAGATCCGGGGTGCCTGGCCAAAATTGAATTGTATTGTAGTAAGATGCAAGAAAGTACTGGGATCCCAGGCTTTAATAGTTAAAAAACAACTTTACGTTGTATATTTCTGATTTGAAACTTTATTTTTGTAATGTGTCTCCATCAGAACCTGAAGTTTACATGAAAATTAATTGCTTATTTTCCATATTTCACCAAAATGACCAATTGCAATATCAGTGACCATTACAAATGGACCTGACATGCCCAGTTTTGCTCTGCCCTTATGCTGGTGGGCAAACTTTGGCCCACAGCCCCCACTTTGGGCAGCCCTTTAGATTTTGGCTTTTTAAAACTATGCAACGCCACACTCGAGCCAAAAACTGCTGCTCTCCTGCTGTGCATTCGCCCTGTCCATCGTTTAACTTTCACATAAGAACACAGCATGAGATTTTTTGGGTCAAATATTTTCACAGTAGCAGCAGGCAGGGTCAGGATACCTGCTCACTTGCTGTGAATTATCTGCAGCTTTCCCTTCTGTGTTTCCACTGTTGCATGTGCAATCAGACATTATCTGGAGATTTGACGAGAAAGCTGACAGGAGAAGTTCTGGAAAGTGTATGTAGTATTTCTGTTGTGACGTGCAGCCCCTCTAGATAATTTACAGTACTTCCTCTTTTCACACAGCAGTAAACAAGGTCTTTTTAATTTTTCTTTGAATATTAGACACAGGATAAGAAAAGAAAATCAAATAAAGCACTCATTAATTTTATTTCAGAGATAGCCGGATTAAAAATCTATAAAAACCAACTAAAACAGAGAAGGGTCAAAATGTGTTGTGTTCCAATTTTCTTATTCATTAATTTTATTCTGTTTTGTGGTTTCCTCCTCAAATTAATTTTGTAGTTCAACAGTGGTGTTGTCTTGTTTGTTTGTTTGTTTTTTGCCATAATGCCCTCCAGACTATTTTTCTTGGATCAGAAAAACACCATTAATTAAAATAAAAAGTAGACACAAAGACTTGATTTCATCTCTCACTGTGTAAAATATTCCACTCAAGAACATCAAAATGTTGAGACACAACAGCAGTGTCAGTGGTCAGATTATTGGGCAGGAAGTGGAGAGTGGCAACAGCATTTGTCTCCGGTCCTTTCAGTATATGCACTGTGTACATTCAGTTAGCGAGTACATGATCTCGGTGGATGATCTTGACTCGGCGCGTCTGCGTGAGTGATGTACAGTATGTGCTACTGCGGCTTTTATTGGATAACGACAATCATATCCATTCATTTTATGTCCCTGATTGATTATGGAACATTGATAACCAAATAAAAGACTTCTTAAGATGAGGGATGTGTGTGTGAGAAGAGGAAAGATCAAGCACATTTATCATTGTGGCCATAGCTCATTAAAGGAGAAACTGGAATTGGTGCTATAAACCTTTATTAAGTGCCATGGTAGTCAGATGTGTTGAGATATGTCTCAGAGGAAGCTGTCAGGCACGAGTCCCCTGAGTCTGTGGTCATCAGGTGGCTCTTAGACTTCCACTGATGACCCTAATAAGCTCATGATGCAGCTGCTGTATAGTTCCTTTGCCATGAAATTGCACACCTTATGGGGAGAGCTGAGCTATTTCAGCAGCCAGACTAAATTATTTCCATTTTTTATTCACTAATTTTAACAGCAGATTCTCCTCATGTTGTTGTCTTTTTTTCAAAATAGGCAATCAGTACATTGCTGCTTATATGTGTCATTCACACTTTACCAGCATATTTAATTTCCCCGTTCTTTTTTCTTTTCATTGCCCGAGGCTGTAAATAATCAGTGGGAGGGAATATTGGGATCATTTGTGATTTCCTGTGAGGGGGCGGATGCGTGGAACCTTCCTGTGTAAGTGATTGGCTCGGGGCAGGGTGTCATCTAGAGGTTAAATATCTGTTGAGCAGGCATGTTAACCGCTTTCTGTAGATTTCTATTACATTTCCCTGCCAGGATTTATTATGTCATTATATACATTGCGGTCACGAGGGAAATCACAGAAACGCACCGTCCCACATCTGCCCGGCAGATGTACAGTATTACCACGACAAAGAGCAGCTCACGTGAAGCCATTATAAATATTTGTTGTTTTGCAAGAAGCTTTTATTCTGAATTGGTGATTTTAAGCATCTGCTGTCACCAAAGTGTTTAGGAAAGAATTGTTTACTGTAATAAACTGTTCGATTTTATTTATTCATTCATTTATTTGAGTTGGGGCAATGCTCATGAATGTACATCAACATGTAATATGGCATGTCAAAGCCACTGGCCAATTGACATCTGTAGTCCTGAGGTAGGTCGAGGGAATAAGACAAAATACTTGAGTGTTTCCACTAGCGTGGCTCGCCTTGGCACGGCATGGTTATTTTGCATTTCCATTAGCGATAGTACCTGGTACTTTTTTAGTACCTGCAATGGCAAGGTTCCAAGCAAGCTCAGGTGATACTACTCGTGACGTTGCCAGACTGCCGGCCACTGATTGGTCAGAAGAGCAAGACATCTGACACAAGAATCAAGCCGAACAATGCCGAACTGTAGATCAGTTAAAAACACTTAAGAATCCTAAAAAATATGCGTTAATCTCCAACACTTACCAGGGAAATGTCTAAAATCTCAATATTTAACATAGGAGTTTTAACTGATTCTAATGATTCAGTTAGACTGAAAACAGCTGCTTTACAAGTCACTAGTGACTCGTTTTGTACTGGAAAACCAACCTTAACCACACTGTGCCGAGGCGAGTTGAGGTGTGCTGGGACCGTAGCTGGAAAAGTGGCTTAAATGTGCAGCATAGGCTATACTCTCACTATTAACAATATAAATGTTATGTAGCATAAAGGGTCCTTAGGTTTCAAGGTGGTGATGGGACCAAAATGTAAAGTGACTGCTGCTTTAGTGCTTATTGTCTTCCAGACAGAATAGACAGAATAATAGCCACTTTATCTCGGTGTATGGCCCAGGTGCTCTACAGCACAGCAGGTGCTTCTCCATGTCTTCTCCATACAGATGTTACAGTGGAGGTGGAATCAAGTCGTTTGAATGATTTAGCTCCTACATGTCAGCAGCTTTAATGTTTGATTCTATAAATATTACAGCACACAATGGAGCTTTAGGCTTTTCACTTAAGTTTATTAAATGGAATCATATCAGGGACAGTCTACGGTATACATTAATCTCAGACAGAGAGAAGATGCTTTGTATCAGATTTAGTTATTAGCTAAATTGCATTTTTCATCCCCTGGCAGTTGTTTCCCAACAGACTGATACACAGAGGCCTGTTCTATAGACACTTATTATAAATGATTAAAAAGTCAAATCAGAGGTCATGATGTTGATGGATTGTTTTTTTTTAACCAGGTTTCAAGTTTTTTTATTATAAATGATGTAAAAAAAAAAAAGAAAAGTGTAAAGACAACTGACTGATACTGAGATTAATTGTTAAAGGTTGTTTTTTTTGTAATTGCTTTTGAGTGGGGATGAGATGTTTCCAGCAGGTGAGGAAGAGGACAAAGGCAAATGGCAGGTGCAGGGGGAAGTAGACAGATGAAGCAGGGGATTTAGGAGAAGTGAGTGGCGGCGAGGTCGTAAAAGCGGAGACAGAGGCGATGCAGGGGAAAAAACACCAGAAAGACAAAATAATAACCCAATTCTTTGTTGAATACTAATGGACATTTCCTATCATGATTATACTGACCAAAACTGTAAAAATATGATTTCTAGCTTCTTTTTTTTATTATACATTCTTATTCTTATTCTCATACATTTGATTAATAACAAAAAAAAAATTATATTTGTGCTTATTATCTGCGGAAATACCGCATACAGAGTAAATAGATGAACCCGTATTTATTAAATGTTTAACTTTACAAGGTAATTTGCTAATTTTACATTACTGGCGTTATACCAAAAAGTGTTGTAATGCTTCCAAAAACGTGTTAAAATAATTACAAATCATGAGGTCGTGTAATGACTGAAGAGATGTTTGGCTTCCCCTTGTGGCGCTATAAATAAAACCATATGGACTTTATGTTAGAGTGCATTTTTAAGTCACTAGTGAAGCACATGGAGAGTTTGGAGAACATCCAAACTCTAAACCTGGGGTTAAAGCAGCCTATGCTAGATTATATCCAGGGTTTATTTAATTTATTTAGTAATTAGAAACCCAGGTGTTCTTGCTGCAAGGCAACAGTGTGAACCCCTTCACCACTGTGTGGCCTCACTGGTGAAGTTAAAATGCGAAAAATGAACTCCATTCAACTAATTCTGAGTGCTTTGTATTATGAAGTGCCATAATATTGTACCCATCTCCTCAGTTCGCATGTACTTTATTGTTAGAGCTGTATGAATGAGATTTACAGTGTGAAGTGCTCAGAGTGGTTGTTAAGCCTTGAAAACAACAATCTATAAATGTAATCCGTCCAAATGAACGACTGGTTGTGTGCATTTCCATGATTTGTAGAACATCCACAAATCCTCCTCCCGAAACTTCATCCAACACAAAGGCATGTTCCAAACATGTGAGCCTCCAAGACAAACATGGATTAGTTGTGTTTTGTAGTCAACACTGCACGACGAGCTCAAGCTTCAAGCTCCCCGGTTCCAACTATTGAGAGCCTCATAATGCATAGACACGGGTTTCATTCAGATTACAAGGCCGAAGTGACTCGTATCTGATTTAATTTTTTCTGCTGATGGGAGAAATCCGATCAAGTCCAATTATCAAATCAGATTTGTGTCACAGATTTTATTCCGTGGTCCAAGATGTACAGTGTATGTGGCCATGTGACATAACTGAGAACTGTCATATCAGAATCCATGTGGCTTTTTGCCAGTGGGAATGCACTGAGCATCATTGACTTGTTCCATGTCAGCGTGTTAAAATCAAACAATGTGCAGAGTTGACCCTTCAGGCTAAATCTCACCTACACATTTGCGGCCATGGCTCCTGTTTATGGAATTATAGGCAGGATCAATGCAGCTTTTTATGCACTGCAATGCAGATTGGTTTCACACGTATGACTTTCTGTTGTCACAGGGTATTTATGTGCATGTGTGTCGTTTGAGAGGTCACATTCAGATGCGTTACACTTCAATCTGAACGTAGCCACCCCAGAGTCTCCCTGGTTACTTCCTTAATGTCCTATAGTCCTATAGTTTGCTATGTTTTTACAAATTAAAGGTACCTTTTTATTCCTATAGCACATCATAAGACTGCAGCCATAAGTCTTTCCTCTGATATACGGTGCTCAGCTTGTATTTCAGCAGCATGCACATTTATTTTTTGCTGACAGATTCAATACTGGTTTGTCCCCTTGCTGTTCTCTGCATTGCCCGAGTGTGAATGTGTATGTGCTGGTGCTTAACCTTGGATGTTTATGAGGTTTTGTGAGTTTCCCCCCCCCCCATTATTTCATTTAATTAATTTGCTACTCTATAATTCTTTCTTTTTTAATCATTTCCTGAAGTGTATTTCAAATGTGTTAACAATGGAGATTAGACCATTTCGAGTGTGTAGTGTAAGTACATACCTTTAGTAGATGTGTTCTCTCACTGCAGTGCTACCCTGGTGTTGTTTTTGTCCCCATATGTCCTCCAAAAAGCAAAGCCCTACCCTGCAAAGCTTTAGACCTGGTGTTCCCATCCATCCTGATGAATCAAATCACACGCAGGTTGCTCTAAGTACAGGTCTGAACACAAACAAAGATCCTCAAATTTGAACACGTGGATATATTCCTGAGCATGCATGGATGCAATCTGTGCACAGGACAGATTAGAGAGCACTTCCACAGCTGAAGATTATTCACACTGATTGCCACTTAATTTTTAGTTCATATCTTAATACATTTACATTTACATTTAAGCATTTAGCAGATGCTTTTATCCAAAAACGACTTAACAAAACAGGCTATAAACTACATAGAGGTACTCTTGCAAAGACCTCCACTAGATTGGACTGATGCAGAAGGAGGGAGTGCAGGGGAGAGGGTAGGGTGTAGGTTAAGTGCTAGGACAGAAGATGCTCTTGGAAGAGCTGGGTTTTTAAGAGCTTCTTGAAGATAGACAGCGACGCCCCCTTTTCTGGTAGCGGTTGGTGGGTCGATCCACCAGCGTGACACATGAAAAGAGTCTGGATTGTCTTGTGCGGGGTGTTGGCAGCGCCAGATGACAGTCCTTTGATGAACGGAGTAGTCATCACGTTTAATTCATGTTTCAGTAGTGTGAGTAGAGCTTTGATTCGGTCGGCTGTGTCTCTCTTTCACCACACACACACGTTGACAGACATGACATACAGACACATCTGTACAGTCAGACTCATTAAAAACAGACCTGACGTCAGTGTGTATCTGATAGAAGGAGAAGGGGAAGCCAAATCCGATCATATGTTGTCAAAGTCGTACAGAATTGAACAATATACAATATTGTGTAGTAACAAAACATGTTGTTTTGGACTGGTGTTCTGCCCTGGGCCAAATTTACTCACTGACTTTAGATGTGCTTTGTTCACAGAGGATGGACATTAATATCAAGTCTGATGGGGCCTAAGGCTACAGAAACCAGACTAAAGCAATTATACAATCACACAAACATTGTAATGAGTAGTGTACTCAAAACTTGCCAATAAAACCTCCTAAATGTTACACTCTGAACCTCTAATAGATTCTTTATTTCTTCTGCTCCCATCATTTCCCTCTCTCATGCCCTATCTCTAGTTTCCGACACTGTTCCTTGTTGTCTTTCGTTAACGCCTCCTCTCTCCTCCGCTCTTCCTCAGGAGCTGCTGTTCAGCGTATGCGCCCTCAACGTCATCTCCACCATTGTGTGCGCTCTAGCCACCGCCATGTGCTGTATGCAGATGGTCTCAACTGATGTGCTGCAGATGGTGAGTGTGATGGAGGAGACAACAATGCCAGCAACAGCGGACACTGTTTTCTTTACGGTGACCACCCTGAAGACGGTGGAAGGACGATGATGATTAAAATGAGCGCTTGGAGCTGAGCGTGAGGCTTGAAGTGACTGAAGATCAGTCAAGAGCTCACCTTTAAACAGACAAGAAGAATAAATTATGTTGGACTTTGAGTGCAGGGCATGATTGTCAGATTAATCTCCATACATGTCACACATGAAGTGAGATTTATTCATGTGCATTAACTGATGATTAATCTCTATGTTTAATGAAATCTGTAATGTTTGAGGCAACGGAGACCTCAGATCTCATCACTCACATGAAATCATACAACAGCCAATATCAAATTAAAGGTACAGTGTGAAATATAACCTTCAATTAACATCAAAACTCAAAAGATGTTCAGTTTATGGACTATAAAAATACTCTCCCCATGAAAATGCTCAGCTCCTGATATTATTTTAAAATGCTCATTCTGGGGTAATGAAAAACAAGGATTTGTACAGTCAAATGATTGTAAACCTAAACTAATAATAATTAAAAAAAAGAATTAAATTACAATAATTTCAGCTACATTTTACACACTGGACCTTTAAGAATGTCACTGCCTATTTTAGATTTTGAAAGTCCTCTGTGGCCCATCAGGTATTTTCATACTAAGCTTATTATTTATTTCATTACAGCCAGAAAGTAACATTGGAAATGTTAGTTTTAACTTTGCATTACTATGTTACAAATACACTTAGTTGACAATTTGCAAAGCAACTTTTAAAAACAGATCATACATATTTTACACTTACTTGAAGCTTGATTACAAATTTGACCATTAAAAGCGATTTTATTAATTTATTTATTAATAATAACCTCTTATGACCCACCCGTAGTACATTCACAGCCCACCAGGGGGCCACAGCACACCCTTTGGGAATACCTGACATTTTCTTTCTTTTCAGTTATGTTGATTTTTTTCTTCTTAAACAGTGAGATAATGTCTTTTTCAAACTCTGAGGAAAGGTCATAGGTCAAACTGTTGTATACAGACTCTACTCGTGTGAGAGAAAACGTATTAAACGATAAGAGAGCACAGATTAATTCACCAGAATCTCCTTAAAACTGCACAGCAAATGAAATAGAAACAGGAAAAATAGATCATCTGAGGAGTAATACACATTATTGCCGGTGCATCTGAACTGAATTCATTCTGGTGCTGACTTGTTGACTTTACTTATTCTTGTAGTATATGTTGACACTAACTACACAAAATTGGAAAAGTACAGTTTTTGCACCCGCACAGCTGCGTAATCTGAGGCGTTTGAACAACTATTGATTTCCAGGTAAGTACAGAAGCAGAAGCATTGCGTCTTACTGTATCTCCAACAGTCTGCCGGAGTGGCCTTGTTTCCCATTTACCACAGGAGGTGTTAACCTTTAATTTCACTCACTAAATTTAGCCAAGTCAATATCAGTGGTGGCAGCCTGGAGATTAGAAAAGGCAGGCTGACTCTGACTGGAAAGTTGTCCCACTTAGAAAAAGTGCAAGTGAGGAGAATGAAAGTGCAGGACTGAGAGAATCTGCTGCCGAGTTGCCCTGGAGCCAAACGTGCGACTCGTGCTTGCTGCAGTGGTGCTTTGCAGTGACCAATGGCACAGACGTGAGATCTTTGTCAGCGCATGATGGTTCTGTAACAAGACCGCGCTCGCTGCCCGGGTAAAATGATGACTTGAAATAATGAATAAGCAATAATGAGCTCTGATGATGCTTCTTTTTTTATGCTGTCCTTCAGTTCATGCCGCACAGAGTGCGAGCCCTAAATGCGGACTGCATGACTCCGCACGGAACCATCCTGCACCAGACACTGGACTTTGATGAGTTTATTCCTCCCATACCTCCTCCACCGTACTACCCTCCAGAGTACACCTGCACCCCCTCGATGGACGGGCAGAGGTGAGATGTGAACCGTTACTCATCACCGTCTGTTTTTTTCCTCAGTGCTCCCCCGAACACGGTCACGTGGGCTGTTCCTGCGAATAAACACAACAAAAGAGCGATAAATACACAATTAGAATTTAACAAACTTCCTCCCAGACAGTGTAATTATACATGGGAGACTACTTATAAATCAGAAACCCCCTCTTTTAAACGGCTTAAATGCCGTCTTGCCTAAAACACTTTTGCAATGCCACTAACTCACACTCCAATAGCCACATTTTTTATATTAGTTGCCGCCTATAACTGCGTACTACAATAAAATTGGCTTTATCATCCAAGATGGAAAACTTTAGTTTGGGAGGAGCTGAAGAATAAAGTCCTTGTCTTATTATCTGTTGGGTTAAGGATTTTTGGGTTTGGTTGCAGCCTGTTGGAAAAGATCCTGTCCACATTTTAAATTTGTGGTGTTTTCTTTGTTTTTGCTTCTTTTGTATCGTCTTTTTATGATATATACATCACATGTTCTCTGTATAGTCACAAAGTCACAATTTTTAGGCCATTGTAAACCACCGTAGAATTTTAATGTGATGCCAAAAGCAGCATTTGCTTCCAGAGACGGATCCAAATCCGTCACATTAGGCAGCAGCGGCATGTGTCTGTTTACTATGTGATGTGACAGTCACATGAGGTGTTGTCATTTGTTGCCAACTCAGACCATTTCCCTCTGTTAAGCAGCTGCGGCATCATCAGGGATTCTCAGCAGTTGTGAGAAACTGGTCGACCCCCCCCCTCTCCCCCTTCCCTCCTCCCCTCGTCATTTCCTCAGTCTTGCCAGAAAGAGTGCTGCTGCTGCTGCTGCTGCTGCTGCTGCTGCTGCTGCAGCCATTTGGCAAGAAGCCACATCTGTTTGTCAATTATGCCATAAATATAACCAAGGCAGGGGGAAGCATTGATGGTGTCCCTGCCCGGGGGCCGGCGATGTGTCATGACATCATCATGCTGCGGATGATTGGTGGAAAAAAACGCTCAGGTTGTATTTCATGCTCCGCTACTTTAGTGGAGAATGGGCTTGTAATTAAAAGATGCTACCGTGAATGAGCCAATCGTGGCTGTGGATGCTTAACTGGCATCATATGAAACAGAGGTGGTGCACACTGGACACAGAAGCATAAAACACCAGTATCATTTGGACGAGAGGATGTTTGATATCCTTTATTTCTTAAAAGGGGGGGTTTTAACGAGGGTGTATTGACACATTATCAGATTTCAGATTTCGCCATTTCCTCCCACTGCTAACATGTCTGCCAGCAAGAACAGAAGGAAAAACAGATTTAAGCCACTTGCTTACCCAATAAAACCTATGCATGCCTACATCTGTGAGATCTTAAATATGCATTTGCTGCTTTTTATCATTTATCATTAAACAGCCTGGCAACTAAAGTTTGGAAACTGCTCTCTCCCCTACGCCAAAGTCCATCGAGAAAATAAGCAAATTTACGTCACAACACAGAGGAGCCGTAAATCCACTGTGGCCTCCATGAGTACGTTTGAATGTGTTATTTTTGTGACTGTTGTTTTTGAATCTTTTGTACAGATTTACTTAAGTGACACAAACTTACTACACGAGGCAGCAGTAGCTCAGTAGGCTCTGTTCACCGGGAGCTAAAAATGCCATTTTTTTCCATGGGCTTTGGTGTGGGAGAGCGAGCGGTTTACAAACATCTGTTTGCTGCCAGAACAGACTGTCTTAACTATTTAAAACCTGTTTTCGTTCTGTCCCAGCTTGGTTTAGAAAAAAGGTGACCTGGTTTCTGTGCGTGCTTGGTGAAGGCAGGGTTGATAATGTCTCAGAATTTCATATCACCATACGTAGTACAGAGCATATTTGACTTACAGTCGGACTTAATATGCTGTTTCTTAAGTAGATAGATATGGTATTTATTTTATATCATTTTTTAAACTTGTACTGTATCTCTCCGGCAGAGGCCTGCACCTGGATTTCCCCCATTCTCCTTTCAGTGCCATCTACGGTGTACCCATCAACAGCCCAGGGACCCTGTACCCAACTGACCTGCCGCCTCCATATGAGTCTGTGGTGGGACAGACTCCCGCCAGTCAGGTGAGGAAAAAAAAACAATGTTGTGTAATTGTGGTTAGCGCTGTTGCCTCATAGCAAGAAGGTGCTAGGTTCGATTCCCGGTCTGGGACCTTTATGAGAGTTGCATGTTCTCCCTGTGTCTGTGTGGGTTTCCTGCAGGCTCTCCGGTTTCCTCCCACCCATCAAAACATGTGTGAATATTATAATGTTAGACTGCGACGCAATAGCTCTGATCAACCCTCGCAATTTCAGTTGTATAATGACAATAAAGATCCTTTCCTTCTTAAATCTGAGACCATTTCTCCATTCTCTTTAATGGAGAATGTGTTGTCATTCTTCCAGACTGTGTTTTTGCTGCATCTCAATCTCTAATTTTAGTCTAATTTCTAAAATTATAATCCCTTGTTTCAATCATAGGTTTTGATGACATCCATTTTGAACACTGTCCTTCAAAAATAAATACAATATACGATATATACTGTAAATCCATGTGATGTTCTACACAGTGAAATGCACCATAATGAAGCTAATTAAACCTTCTTACTCAAACCCTGCAGACAGAGCAGTTTTCTGCCTCATACACATTTCTGTTAGTGTAAGTAGTGTTAGAGAGCCCTCTACAGATTGAAAAGTGGTAGTACTCCTCAAACACACCTTTTTTAAAACATGCTTTTAATCTATGATTCAGTTGTTTTTGTTATTATCTGTAATTTTCACTGTTCTATTTTATACTGTACTCTGCTGTGTTGTTTTGTCTGAGTTATGTACACTCAGCAACCACTTTATTAAGTACACAGGACAGCTTTTAAAAAAGTAAAAGTTGTACCTAATAAAATGGTCGACTAGTGTAATAAATTATATTATTATTGATTTAATTATTATTTTTATTAATATCCATTGTGGATTGAAAAACATTATTTTCTTCACTGGCACTAATAAGTTTGTCTGCACAGGTGACAACCAGCATTGAGCAACAAGCGACTGGGTCCAGTTTGTGTGACAGGAACACGACTGCAGGTCTCAGCACGCAGGGTAAAAACAGAGGGAACATTGCAGGGAGCTGTCCAGTGTTCTGCCAGTAATGGTGCTGATGATGCTTTATTCCTACTTTTGTTTTGTGCAGCCTCGGTGGACAGCGCGTCGCTGATGGTATCAGAGGTAGCGGATCAGGACCAGACCTGCTCCTCAGAGGACTTGTGCTCTCTGGAGGTGCAGGGCTCAGACTCCTCTCCTTATGGCACACTCCACACCGGCCCCACTGACGGAAGCTGCACCAGCCTGGAACTCTGCACACGTGGCTCATCGCGTTGCCACCGTGGCCTGACCAACATAGATGTCCGCCCCAGTGACACTGGATACAGCGAGTCGTCGCAGACTCAAGATTCTCTGGAACGCTCTCCTGACTGGTCCTCAGAGAACTATAGTAATCTGGACCAGGAGGATTCCGCCGACAACACTCATCCATGCAACGAACTCAGTGCTGCAATGCACATATGTGACGAGCTCGCGTCAGCCAAACAGTTACCAGAGGAGCCACCTAAACCTCAGACACACTCCCTCATTAAAGCACGAATGATGAGCCGGAAGCTCATGCTCCCGGTCACCATCCCCCCACCGCCTCAGCCTTGCTCCCCCACCTCTGTGGCCTCCTCTGGTGGAACCTCCAACATCAGCCCCCTGGCTCCTTCTCCTTCTCCTTCCCCTCCGAGCAGACCACGTGGCCCCAGGCTGTGTTTCAGTGTGTGGTCACCTTCTTCAACATCACAACCGGCCTCTACCTCAGCCCAAAGCGGCCACTCGCCCGCAGAGAGGCCTCGGGTGTTCCGAGCAGCCAGGAGGTACCGCAAGTTGGCACGCATTGTCCGCTCCACCAGTGACCCGATCTCCTGCTCCTCTACAAGAGGAGGTAAGTGTGACGTGAATGTCAGACAGATTCATACTTCAGATTAGAAACTCTTATCGAAATATTACTAGGCTGATCAGTCATTTAGAGAGTAAACAATAAATAACTAAACTTTTATTCTTAAAGGTATGTGTGTCACCCATACCTCTCTATCTCCGAGAACCAGTCTTCGCATACCATTAACACTGTGTCACAACTCTCTGCACGTTTCCCTCTTAGTCTTTGCTGGTTTGTGCATTTGTGTGGGCGGAGCTGTTCTTCTTCATTTGCATAGCAAGCTTCAAATTCAAAACACAGACTGCATGCTCTGGTGGGTTTGTATTTAAGGACAGCTGCTGTAGAATCATGGTGCCACGACCTTAAATCAAGACCCTGACCTAAAGTACTTCTTCTATACGGCTACGAAAGTGATTGTACACTTATACAAACATACTAATCCGTAGTATATTCATTAGCTGCCAATAAACCTTTCTAAATGTTACACACTGGACCTTTAAATGAATAATAATACCAAACTTTGAATTTTCTGACTGTTTTGTGACTGTTAATTGATATTATTCTGGACTCTTTTGTTCTAGATTTATCTTTTTTCTAACCAGACAATTTGCTTATAAAGCACCTGTAGCATCTGTAGATAATGGTTATGATTTATCATTAGTGGCAGCCCTCATTGCCAACAAGTGAGCCTGGTTCTCAACTGTCGGCTGCTTTGTTGGTCCACACTCACAGGTTTTTGTCTCCCTCTACAGGAGAAAATAGTGGCTGCGCCTCAGCCAATAACCCTGCTGCTGGAGCTGCAGCTCATACATCACCAGAGCAAGGTATGTGGGCACTAATTCACATTATCAGTTCATCTGAAAAACAAAAATCATAAAGAGGTCATTTAATCCAATGTCAGAACTAAACATTTCTGAAGTTTTATTTGAAGGTTGAGACAAAATAATGAAACTTGATAAGATGAAGTCATGTAAAACCCACATTTGTTCTCTGAATTATATATCGTATATATGTCATTATATATACCGTATTCCAAGAATTACCAGCCAGATTTAACGGTTCGACAATTCTTCTTTGTTTCATCTTCAGACCCAAGAGACATTTCGGCAGCAGAGGTTGTCGGAGCTAAACCCACGAGTGTCAGGCGCCAGCAGAAAGAGGACAGGAAGATCGACATTCTCCTGAAACCCCGATCCCTGCACACAAACGCGTCTAACGAGCGCCCCCACTCCCTGGCTGACCTCAAGATGTACAAAGACACCAAGATATTAGTGGCCAAGTTCCTGGAGCATTCCAACTGCAGTCTACCTCCGGAGGTCCAGCAGGTCGTCAACAACATCAAGTGTGTCATCAAGTCGGATGAGAAACACATGGAGGAGGCCATCTTCAGTGCCAATGTTATAGATCAGGTAAGATGTGGAAAATAATGAAGAACAGTTTCCGTTTTCATGGGTCACACGGTGAAGCGGGGGATAGCATTGGTGCCTCACAGCAAGAAGGTCAACAGTACAAATCCCAGTTCAACAAAAGGCCTTTTTTTGTGTAAAAACTGTAGAAAATTAGTATTCATCCATCTATCCAACATCATATAATTTATAGTGGCAGTCCGACATAGCTTTATGTTATTATAAGAGAGCTATTAAGCTATGGACTGAAATATGTGCCACCAGAAACTGAATTTGAATAATTTATATATGAATTTTAATTGCTAAACTTGAATAATTGCATTAAAAAAACTGAATTTTAATCACATCATTTGAATTTGTATCATTTAATTTGAATCATTGCAGTGGAAAAACTCTATATATTTTCACATTCAGTTCTCTAAATTCAACTCGATTGCTCTTCCTTTACTAGTACCCGGAACAATACCATTACATTAGTGAGAGCAGAGTCAAACCTATAGTGTGACAAAGCTCAGGGACAAACACTTTTATTGTTATTCGTCTGTCATGTAAATTCATTCGTCATACATTTGTCAGGAGTTCTTCGGCTTATATAACATTTAAAAGACATATCTGGTAACATGTGTCTCTCTTTGCCTCTTGGTTTGTGCGGTGCAGGTGATGACCCAGCGCACCATAGGCAGTCCCAGAAAGCGAGACTGCGATGATCTTCATCTCCAGAGCTGCGGTGCTTTGAGTTCCTCGTCGTCCCCCTCCATGAGCCGCCCCAAACACATCCCACAGACAACCAGCGCCTCCACCAAACCGGTGGACTCCCCTCCCTCTGAACAAGGCCTTGAGTACAGAGAAACCATTCTCTGACCATTTCTCCCAGCAAGGACTTGGGTTAAACCTCTGAGGGCATTTTAAGGTGCTTGTCGTGCTTTGCAGCCGATGCCTGTCGAGCATTTCAAACCTCCTCAGACATTGTGAGATCATATTTGTACAGTTTGACTGCAGTATAGACAAAGCGAAAGGCTCTCATGCTGTGTCTTCTCGTGCCCTGTGAGACTGTGCCAAGTCATCAGCAGAAATGGTAGCAAACACCTGACTGACTGAGCCTGCCAGTGTCTGTAAAGGCTTCTCTCTCATCAGAAAATCAAAAGAATGTTTCTCCCTCAGGAGATTTTTCACCTCCCTAACAAAGACACAAATACACAGCTGGTAAGTTAAAATCCGTGACTGACCGACAATGTCATCAGGACTGCGAGTGCTCTCACAAGAAACCGAGAGAATTTTGTTTGTATTCATCTGTAAACTGAACTGACCGGGCATTACCAGCCATTGTTTGCAGACTTTGTGCAAGTGTTGCTGATAGGGTGGTGAATATTTTGTGGTGTTGCTGGTTCAAAAACATCACAGATGTGGATTATTTAACTGACCTCATTGTGTTGCGATTCTTATCAGTGTTACAATAAAGTATGAGTTTGTATCTGGTGGTTTTTGTTCTCATTTCAGTTCATGTCTCTGGATTGTGTGTCACTTTGACCCTGTTTATGTAATTTGGTCATTCTTTTCAGTCACAGACATAAATTGTTGAAAAGAATCCACACAGACTAGTCTAAGTAATGCTTACATCACTTTTCAGCACGTGCCAAGGCCACTCAGATTCCCCAGATAAGCAACATTCCCATCACCAGTCAGTGTCACTGTCAAGGTCAAATTTGAAAGCAACAGAGTAACTTTAGACCTAATCAGTTTTTAAGTTTTTTTATTGTTAAACTTGTATCATGAAGTGGATTTTGATCAAAACACTGTAACATAGAACTATATTAGATACTTTAACATGTCAAATCAATGCTTCATTTAATATTTTGCAGGATTATTATGGAAAATGCTATCTTGCAAGTTTAACAATTGTTTATGAGGTCATAGACAGACAAATTGAGAAATGCAGCCAAACCTATCGCCTAAAGCTTGTAGGCAGCGGTAAATATAATTAAATAAATCCAGACCCTCCTTTAATGATGACTGTGAAATATTCTTCTAGTCGCCCATGTGCTTCAAGTGTGAAATATTTTCATGTTTCATGTTTTATTCCATTATTTCCTTCGATTATTTCCAACACACATATTGATCTTTAAAGCGTGTATACACAGGAAGTAAGAAAGTCACACATTTATTTTGAAATTGTGTTGCCCTTCCGTACCGGAAATGATGTACCGTTATTTCAATTAGCTTAACAGCGCAGAAACCGTGTTTGGTGTGCATCGGTTTGCAGAGATTATGACAAAAAGATCCGTATTTTGGTGACCTCCAGACTTTTCATACATGTCAGGGTTTACGTCCGTCCTACGCAAGAGGAGACCGCAGTCGTCTGTGTGACAGTAGCTGCTCGTGTTCGTTGCTTGCTAATGGGAAGTGTTTAGCCGGACATTGTCAGGTTAGTGGCAGCTAGCATTAACGTCTGAAATGGTCACTGGTCTCGTTTTTACTTGTATTTTATGGTTAAAATAACTCTCGGCGCCAGGTTAAGGACTCTCGTGCTGTAGCGAGCAACTATCAGGAGATAATTAGCACAAGGCTAGCGCCGTAGAGCTAGCTGTGTGGTTTGTATTTGCGGACTCGTCGGTGCCACGGAGCCGCGCTGCTGTCCACGTCTCATCTCTAGTGCACTTTGTTTAACGTTGCCAGCTGAGCTAGGCCACGTCCCCGCGGGCGGTTTTCATCCACTGACATAGGACGAACTGTCGAGAAGATGCCTCATGTGCGGAAGGAGGAAGGAGAGTAAAGCTCCGGGAGAAATGTGAAGCCTTGAACATTCATGACTCTGTCCGGGTAGTGTGTTTGTATTTCGGAGCGGTTGCCGCATATAAACGGCATGTCACGTAGACGGATGTGTTTTATATGTCTCTGAGCTGTGCACTGGTCGCGGTAACGACACGGAGTAACGCTATAGTTTTTTATTTCGGTTATTTTTTTTGGAAATGATCGGGTTTGGTGCAAACCGACGGGGAGGCCGCCTCCCGTCCTTCGTGCTCATCTTCTTGATGGTGATCGTCGCCATTCTGTCTTTTAACTACTGGACAATGTCCAACAAGCACGGGCGTCTGCTGGACGAGCTGGTGGAGGTGCAGGCGCAGGTGCAGCGCACGGACGCGGCGCGGAGCCGCCTGGAGAAGCGCAACTCGGAGCTGATGGTGCAGGTGGACACGCACAGGAAGCAGATCGACCAGAGGGAAGGAGACTACAGCGTCCTGGAGGGCAAGCTGCAGGCCCGAGAAACGCTCATCAGAAAGTGCACTGACGAGAAGGTACAGCCGCGGTGTCATGGTTGAGCTTGGGTCTTGGGTGTGGTGGAGTAAAGTTTACTGCCACTGCCACAGAGTTTTTAATCATCTGAACTGAAGCTGTGAGAACAAAGCTCAGAGGGCTATAAACTAGAGATGGGTTACAATCATACATCTCAATAATGTTTGGTCCAAATGTCAGAGAAAGTTGAAAAATGTTGATCAGTGTTTACCAAACCGGGACATGATGATGTCCTGTTTTATCCACCAAACAAAATGATTACATTTGAATGATTTCTTTCTTGTATGGAGCAAAGAAACCAGAACATAGTCACATTTGATAAGCTGAAAAATCAGAGAACTTGTTTTGATTCTTTAAAAAAACACTCAGACTCAGGTAAATTGATTATTGAAATAGATGACGATTAATTAAGTGCCTTAAGTGAAACCTCATCATTTATTACACTTTAATTACAAATGTTGAAGTTTCACTTTAACATTTTCACTAATTACTTTGCAACATTTATTTGAAACATTTTTTGTTTATTAATATTAGTTCTTTTGGTTCCTCCCATATCCACAGGTTTCATCTGTATTCATGAACATCTTCTAAAAGCTTGTGAATCATTGCTATAGATTATTGCCATAATCGTAATCTGAAATCATCCCATGCCCAGTTACAACCTTACACTACATGAAGAAATGTGAAAGGAAACTAATCACAGAAAGGAATTAATTAGTTGTAATATAATTATAAAATGTTCTGAAGTGCGGAGAAGAGTTTTAAATAAATAGCACTGATGCTACGACCTAAAGACAGTAGTGATAATCATTCTTTGACTGGTGTGACAGTAGGTCATAATACATTATTTGAATTAAGGGTGGGGGCATGTCTTGAAGCAAATAACAGGGAAACAATGGCACAGCAGCTTGAATTTTCATTTCTCTAAACCAGCCCGGTGAGTTTGCTATTTCATAATGTCTCAAACGCATTATTATATTACACTGGATGTCACGATATAATTGTTTCATGTCCAATACTGATATCACAACCTTGAGTATATGTAATGCTGCTGCTGATTTTGTTGCAAGGCACCATGGTAACATTTTAGGTCATGTGTTTGCTGGTAACTATGACAATGACAATGATTTATCTATGGTTAGCAAGTGGATTAAGATAAATCCAACTTAAAACTCTTGTCACCTGAGTTCTGTTTGCTTGAAGGTTGTATTATTCAAGGAAAACACAGGAAACTTGTGTAGTGAAGTTGTTTCAAGTCCCTTACAGTGTCTTTTCAGGGTGTATTATTTTTGTAATACTCAAAGCATGTTTGCAAGAAAGGTACACCGTTTGCTCCGCAAGGTCGTTCCCACCTTTTCGAAGCCCAGCAGCTGCACCAGCAATTCACCAGTCTATTGTGTGATTGAATTGGTGTGAGTCAAGTAGCCCTGGCAAGCATTTACTCAACAGATGAGTGGGGACGTTTTTCCTACAATTTGCATCCGTTCTGTCTTTTTGACTTGTTTGTGTTTACGTTTGTATGTATGAGTCGGTGCTATAGTGATGCCAGGGCTTTGCCACTCTAGGTAAAGTGGTGTACTTTAGATGTCTCAGGAGTCCTCACGCATCACCAGTGAGAAACGGAACCCAACTTCATGTGCACAAGCAGCTTTAGTGTTCATTTAGAGTCTAAATGAACCCTTTATGAAAAGGTGTGTAATATAATAGGACAGCCCATGGACAAGCGGAAGGGAATTGGGCTTGTATCTTGAGGGTACCGGTTTGAATCCCTTCTCAGTCCAGGGCCGGGGTACCTCTGAGCAATGTACCCAATCCCCATTGCTCATTGTTGACATGCTAAATTAACCCCAGCCACGGGAGGGGCCACATCCAGTGTACTCTTAGTTCTGGTCCCCGAGCTCGTATAAACGGGAGTGTCGTGTCCGGCATAAACATTTCTGTCATATCAAATATTTGGATCATCTGCTGTGGCGAAGCGCTAGAGAGGGAGATGTTGAAAGCGAAACAAACTTGATGTAATAAGTAAGGGCTGGTTCAATTATGTTAATTGATGATTTACAATTATCTGAAATATTTAAAACAAACAACGCCTAAATGATGAGTTAAACCATCCAAACTTGAGCTGAATGGTAATGTAGTCAGGGATTTTGAGCTGACCAAAGAATTATTAGTGTCCTTTGTAGAGCATTCCTGGCGGTTGGAGCATAGAAGGTCAATGGCTGCAGTTTTATGTGGTCCACAACATCCGTGTCACATCGTAGTAATACAAAATGGCAGCTTCCCAACAGGAGCCTTTTAGATCAATGAATACAAATGCCCGTCAACTTTTTCCATTCAGGATGTAATAATGAGCACTATAAGCATTACCAGCGACAACCCCCTGGGCAAAATGATAAAGAGCATCACAAGAGCAGAAGCAGATGTCTATAATTCACATCACCATAATCTGGAACCGATAAAACACAGCCTCTAAAGTCCAGGAAAGTCTTTGACGTAAATACATGATTAGATTGTCTGAATTTCATGTTTGGATTATATATCAGTATGATTATATATCTGTAACATTTAATAATAATGATTATTCTTCTATAGATATCACAATTATTGTCACTTATGTGCATTCATTACACATTTAGAAGGTTGAAATAAATGTTTTATATTTTTCACAACTTGCAGTTAGGTCAGGAGTCAAAACTTATCATTATATATAAATTATGCAAAGAATTCAACCGAGAAGTGAACCTTGTGAAATATTATTCCAACGCCTAGTTGCCTTGTTTACTCTCTGCTTCCAAAGAGTCCAGAACCAAGTACAAGCACTTGATCACTGATAAGGAAATGAAACGATTTCCCATTCTGTTTGAGCCAATTCCCGTAATCAGTGGTGAGCAAAACAGACTTTGTGAAAGTTTGACGTTAGTTTTTGTCTCCGCTTGTAGAAGCCATAAAAATCTAGAGGTTAGTGTCAATATTAAGCAGCGTAAAGTGGACGTGTTGCGCATCATAGTTTCTTATTTGTTATTCCAGCATCCGGTTCCTTGTGTAATGTCATCGACGTGGAGCGGGCGTTCTTTCACTCGCGTCTGTCATCAACCCAACCCTGTTTCAACACAGATGCACTTGTGCCGCTAAACAGCGAGAGGTCTGCATTGCAGAGAAAATAGTGACAGTGGAGTTTCATATACACATAGAGGTGCGCGAGTGAATCATACAGGTTTATAACTCTCCATGCGGACTTTGAACTGTCAGGTTATGTCATTTATGTCGTCAGTTTCATCACGCCCAACGCAGAGGAATGGCATGGATCACTTCACCTGTGTGGCTGTGCATGAAGCTTTAGTCTTTCAAAGTTCAGTGACACAATAAGTCAGTTGGACACCACACCTCGTCCATGTAGCCAGGCAGGTCAGACACGGTCCCTGTGGATGTGAGTAATATGACACCATTCCAAGAAAAGACACGGATGTCCCTCGAATATATCCTCTGTTGGGTTTAGGAGGACGGAGGATTTCTCTGTCGTAGAAAGGCGGGTGAAGTTGTAGACTTGTGGGTCGAGGGAATCACTGACAAAGTTCAGGCTGAATCGTGTGGATGGAGGCGTTACATGAATCACTGCCGTGTTTACAGGACACGCTTTCAAAATGAGAAACGAAAAGATTGTTTACATTCTGTTTCTGTGTGGATATGGCCCTTTAGGCAAGAGTCACTTAAAGATTTTGAAGTATGTCGATCCTATTTTTATTTTGAGGCTGCGTTTTTTTTTTGTTTGTTTTTTTTTTAGAGCATTTTATCTTCATTTCCTGCTCCAGATTTTGTAACGCTAAGCCTCAAATCCCTGGCTTTATTCTCAAATTGCCCCGGCTTACATTATGTATGTACTTAGAACCTGAAGTCTGAGTTACAGCATCAATAAACCAGACAGACCAGTTTTGTTCTAGATAAATCTGATGAAACGAAAGCAGTAGCACGCTTAATACATGTATGTTGATGCTAGTGCTGTTTGGATCCTAAAGAAAGCAAGGGTTTGGATAACGCGTCTGACCTGATGATGAGTAATCAAATTTGGAATTTGTGCTCGCGACGCATCACAACATTAGATAATCGCAAAGAAGCCTTAAAGCCTCAATTATAACTATGTAGTATATTACTGTCATTGTTTTGTCAAAAATAAAGCTAAATTTGTAACTTCACGAAGCAATCATCAGACAAGTTTCACATTATATTACTCTTATTGCTTTAAAGTGTAAAAAAAAACGTGTTACTTGTTTTGACTATAGTCCACAATTGTCAAACTAAACAAATTTTGAGTTGTGTTGCTAAAACTGAAGGCTTCATAGGTTCCATGTAGCATAATGTAAATGAAACCTCACACCGGGCACCGTTGAACTTTGTTACCCTGGAAATCAAACCTGTTCCACCTGCTATTAATAGAACCTGTTGGACCACTTGTGCCCGTCTTCCCCGATTATTAAACCTTGATGTTGTCTCTTTTGTACAGCTGAAGATGCAGGGTGACGTCACAGCTCAAATGACAGAGATCCAGAGGCTGAAAGGTAGGCGCTTGTCCACTTCTGTCCAGCAGAGGGCACTCTGAACCACTTATAAAACTCTAAGTAGGGAGGGAATTGTGCTGATGTAGAGAATCTCGACGAGTTAAATGGCACTGCCTCGAAAAGTCAACCTCATCATAAAATAATATGCGTGCATGTTTGTGTTGTGTTGAAAACAGAGCAGCTGAAGGAGCTGAATCAGGAGATCATGAAACAGGAGGAGCAGCTCAGAGAAGTGAAGAAAAATAGCACCACATTTGAAAAGAAACTGGAATACGAGAGGTATGTTAAACCTTTACAACTTCCTGTTGCGAGACAATATCTGTGTCTCTTCTCGATATGTATGTATCCATAATTATATGTGACATGACAATATTCCCTATCATCAGCCAGGAGAGATTGAATCATAATAATTGCTCATCCTTAATTATTTTGTCTGTTTACATACACTTTTTAGGAGAGAACACAAATGCATATACGTAATGACGTATTTCTCCTGCAGTTTACAGTGTGGACGTCAGATTGCACAACTGAAAGAAGAGTACGAAGAATCAAAAAAGACCCTGGAGGAAGAAGCTTCAAGACTAAAACAGGTTACCATTTTTAGACTCTTGTCAGGATCTCCATGTCGTCTTAATTGTGTCACATCTTTAGTGCGGCGCAGTAATATAAGCTGAACTATCTCTGTGTCTGTTAATGTGGAAGCTCCTCTTTTAAATTCACTGTCTACTTGCCTCCATTTTCTTCCTCTTCTGCTTTCCTCTTCCCCACTATTGATACTTCTGTAGGGTGTATTGGACATCCACAAGGGTGAAGCAGCAGGTAGACATGCGGGTGAAGCACTCGGTGTGGATAAGGGAGGAGAGCGCCACACTGAGGCCAATCTGAATGAAGATACAGTTTTAAAAGGTACAGTGGATGTGACTGATTCAGTCAAGGTCTGGGCATTGATATCATTGATATCACACACCAATTAATTTCCATTGTTTCTAGCCTCTGTTAGTTTCCTGTATGCTACCATAGATGTAATTGATGCATTCCATGTCTGCAAAGATTAGATTAGATGATCTAAATCACGTTCTCCTCTTCTCTCTTTCAGATGAGATGGGTAAGCCTGGCAGTGATGCCGGCATGCCTGGCATTGAAGACAGTGAGGTGGGAAAAATGGATGATATACAGTTTGGTAAGCATTGGCACCAAAACCTATATCAGCTTACCTGGCATTACAATGTGTTTTCTGTGATTGGACTGCGATCAGATAGCGCCTGACCACTTATAATTACAGATGTAAATTTATACATCCTGCACATTCTTGTCAAAGACTTCTTCCTCTGCCTCGAAAAGCAAAGAGGAGTCCGCACAATAACACGACTTCATGTGCGGCGAACATTGTTGTTGGAGGACTGTGATCAGATAGCGATCAGATCTTGATGTGGACACCGGAGACGTGTAAATGCATATGATGAAGCACTATCTGATTGCCATCTGATCACAGAAAATGCATTTTAATGGTATGAAGGTATGAAGTGGGAAACATGATATAGTCTTTTTAAAAAAAAAAAAAGATTGTCACTCCTGAAAAGACTAGACTTTCTGACTGCCGTTCGATTTATTTCCAGCACTGAAGAAACCAGCCATCACTAAGAAGCAAGACGAGGCCCCTGATGCAGGTGTGGGAGCTGGAGTCGGGGCAGCTGATGGCCCTGGAGGCCCGGCTCTGTCTCTGGACGAGCCCAGACTACAGAAGGACACATTTGATGGCCAGGCAGCGGTGGTTGCAGCTCCTAACATCATCAAACAGGCAGACAAGCCCATAGTGTTTGAAGAAGACAACAAGGCGGACATCAAGGCAGACGAGCTGGGAGAGCAGCAAAGACAGATTCAAGGTACAGTGTGCAACACATCTGAAGGACTGTGAATCTGTTATCTACATGTTCATCTACAGTATTCTCTGTCAGGGATAACATCTTTCAGGCTAGGTATAGAATATTTCCAACATTAGATTTAAATCATTAAATGTGCAACCCCACCTTTCTTCTCTCCTTTTAAACTGTCAGCTCCAGATGATGTCAAGTTTGAGGCCGAACGTGCGGGAGTCATTCCTGTGCCCCCCAACCCCGCTCAAGTGCCCAACCCCATCCAGCCTCACCACGCCAAAGACCAGGCCCCAGCAGAGCCAGTTCACCACCGCCAAAGTGAGTCCCTCCACACTCTGAACGTGGTACTACTGTAAATGCCAGGAGAGGCGGTTAATGGATGGGGGAAAGAACACATGCATTAGGAAAAAAAAAGCAGTGCACTCGCAGCAGTTCTTGTTAGCTCTGTGTTAGCTCTGCCTCCTCCTCGTAATCTGTAATGTTTTGTGAACCCGGAACACAAAGGTGTTTTAGCACATTGCTAACTGGTTATACATCCCTTCTGCTACAAACATACTATATTCTGCTCTGAATATAGGTAGGAAACTGTCAGGGACTAGAGTGGGTGCTTATTTGCAGAGGAGACAAATGACATACACCTAGTTCCCAGAAGATCTTTTCCTGCTGCCTGGGTTCTGCTGTGCTGTGTTTTCTCCCTGTTGTCAACTGTTCTGTTCTTTCATCTCTCAAACGCATCCTTCTCACCCTCTGCAACAGGGACTGGTTGCTTTTAAAAAACCAAAAAAAAAAACCTCTCTCTATTCAGAGCACATTGTCATTTTGTTTTTCTTCTCATCATCTGCTTCTCTTTATAGAGATTAATACCCAGCACCCACCAAATTCTCATTTCTGACAGTATCTGGTGCTTACGAAACAAACACAGCCTGCTTCAGTGCACCATGAGTTTTTTCGTTATTGCCTGAAATCAGTTTTTTATGATAGGTCCATTTTTTGAAAACTCCTACCAGGTCATTTGACTCGATATTGATGCTTATTCAACCTTTGTGTACCTGAACAATAGGAATGACTACTGTTTAATGTATACATGGTAAAAGTACTAAGAATCCTAAGACTGATAGTTATATCAGTCAGTATGTTCACCTGACATTAGTAAAAAAAAAACAACAACAAACTGAAACTGGACTTTCAAAATAAAACATGTTCATCCTACTGAAATTAAACTCATTAAAATAATCTTATTGAGCTACCACTGTGTGTATACATTCACTTGGACCCGAGCTGGATAATATCTGATGATAATCGAAGAAGAATAAAATGACTGCGACAAAAACATGGTGAAAACATGGTTAGGGCTTAAATAATTGGATATTGGAACATTCTTGGTTGTTAATAATATTGTTTATTAATTGTTAATGGTGCTTGAGATGCTACCAACTAGCCTCAAGCTAAACCGGAAAACCAGTTGATACTAACAAGCTGAAAGGGGGACGTTACTTACGCCACCTAAAGTAGTAAAGTAGAGGCGGACACACTGCATTCAATAAATCAGTTCCCCACTATATACTTGGACAACTTGAACGGGGTCTGTCGCTGGACTAAACTGTGACATATTCACCACATACAGCAAAAAGACACCAAAAATCCTTCACCAAAAGTCAATCGAATCCCCATTTCTAGTCGTACCAATTAGAGTAAATGAATGATTGGATTTACTGCAGGGCTTTTGTATCACAACTAATCAATCCAATCAAGGATCGATTGGCTTATACAGATGATTAAAGACGACAATAAGCGTTACAAGAGAGGCTCATTTGTTTCCACTTGGCTCACTGCTTCCAAGTCCATGATTGACTTTTCCTTTACTCACTCCAAATCTGCCAACATGTATCTGCTTACCTCATCTACTCTATCTGTCGTCACTCTCTTTACACGATCACTCATCCCTCCATGCATTGAAATGCAATATTTCACCCGTTCCTCCCTGTCTCTCTTCAACTGCCACCGCTTCCCTCCCTTCCTGATGAGGCCCTTCTCTGCCTCCTGCAGGCCGGTTCTTTGATGAGAACGAGTCCCCAGTAGATCCGCAACACGGCTCTAAGCTAGCGGACTACAATGGGGATGATGGGAACGTGGGTGAGTATGAGGCCGACAAGCAGGCTGAGCTGGCCTACAATGAGGAAGAGGATGGTGATGGTGGGGAGGAAGACGTCCAAGGTGAGCCAGGCTGGGGACTGGACTGCCTGTTCAGATGTGTACCCTCCATTCCTCCCTTGCTCCTTCCCTCCACCCCTGTCCTGCTGCCACCCCCTGCATTTGTCCCAACAGTTAGAGCAGCTCACAGTACCATGAGTTTCGTCCTTTTTTTTAAATCTACTGTTAAATCCAGATATTCCAGAGTTATGACAACAAACCTCAGGACTGCTACATATGTGGTTCTGGATGAGTAACTGAATTATGTTGGTAATTTGTTACCACACAGGCACAATAACCAAACCGTAGCTTCCAGTTCTTGACCCAGGAACTTAAGGTTCTGTGAGAGTAATTCAGTTGATATGTTGTATTTTCTCCTGCCTGTTTCTGTTTAGCTGTACCACCTGTCTGTGCCCACCAAACATCTGACCCACATCTAGACCAGGAGCTAAATATAGCTTGCTCTGTTTGTGAATGTGTCTGTGTTCTCCTAGAAATATTGAAATGCATGCCCTTTTTTTTTCCCTCTGTGATTGTTTTCCATCATGAATTTCTTATTACCTATCGGATTAGAATTTTAATATTTGATAAGTGTCTGATGACTCGTCTCTTACAGGAATCCATGTTGTTCTCATTCATGTTAGACATAAAATGTCTTATTTTGTCTTTGTGTCTTAACTGTTCAGTTTGTATAGTCTCCAATTTTAAGCAAGAAAGTAGCTAATGATATTCTAGGCCTAAAGCTGAAAATCAGCTCCATCCAAATCAGAAAACAATGGAAAAACATAAATCCTCATATTTTCTGGCTGTACTATAAATGGCCATTCTGGATGTAAAGCTATTTCCATGATTGGGCTGATGGTAAGGACACCGGTAGTAAATGTAATTAATATGCAGTATCTTCTGTGATAAGACTATGGTTAGTGCCCTGAAGTAGATGGTTAGTCTGTAAATTAGCACTAACATTTGTATTACTTTCTTTTTCCCCAGATGATGATGAACGTGACATGCAGGGAGATCGGGCTGTGGATTACGGGAAAAGACATCAAGCTATTGACATTCTTTGAACTGGAACTCCTCCCGCTGTAACTTCTTAAAAAACATTCAGACCTTCCTCTACAACCAAGGTCTCTGTTGACAAAATAGTTTGAACATCACTATGGGTGCATCCTCTGTGTCATGGGCTGATCAGACATTGCAACTAATAGATTAATTCAGAATAACAGTACATATTATGAAGAAAAACATGACCTTGTGCCGAGCTGCTCTTGGTTCGCCGGCGGTTCAAAGACTCTAGAGATGATTTACTGTACATTGACTGACTTTTTGTTGGATAACTGCCTCACATCATAACAGAGCAGTGTAAATGTGCTCCATTGACTCACATTTGAACTTTTATCGTCAAACCATGTTTTGTTTTTGTTCATTTTCTTTACAGGTTGCTGTTTCTCCATATAAAAACACTCCTCGCCTGAAACATGTATAAACAGACTGATTTGGTATCCTTGCCTTTTTAACATAACTTTGGGACTCTTTTGTGGAAGAACATTTTTCTTTTCTTTTCGCAGGAATGGGAATACATTACAAATGCCAAGGACACTCCTTATGGCCTATTGTTTCTTTTGTTTGTGACAGACACACTCAAGTGCTCCTCATGTCATTTGTTTCTCCTTAATGATGCCATTGCATGCATTTAAAATGTTTCATTAATAATCAAATTCAGCAAAAATACTGATCCATAAGCAATACTTAGAACAATGTTAGTATCCGCCACAGTGCGTACAGATTGACTGAGCACATGTGGAACTAACGTACTGTACACTTGCTTCCACTAATGAAGTCTCTTGTACATAATGTAGTTGAACTGTTACCATTTGTACTGAGGAAACCCCAGTTCTTCACCTTTTTAGGGAAATCTGTGAACATGAAATCAGTTCTGTTTGTGTAGCCAGGTTAATTGATTTCTCACAGACGGGCAGATTGAATGTAATTTAATTTTATTAAAGGTGATGCTTCATGTCATTATTCAGTTGTGATAATGCTTTAGTTGATGTCAAAAATGATGGTTATGGTCAAATGACTGCTTTTCACTGTACCAGGCCTGCTTCTTTCTAATTGCAAAGACTGTCGAGGGTGCTATAAGTTTATGATTGTAACTGTGATTTAATTTTTATTTGTAAGCTAAAGACCAGAGCTGACCCAATGCACAAGCAAACTCAGCAGCTGCTAAGGGCCTCTATTACCACAAAAGACCCATTTTCACCAGGTGGTGCAATTTAGGTCAGCTTAGCGTTTATTTGCTTTTGATTGTCAAAAGCTGCGAAGGATGCCATAATAACCAATCTATACTGTTCAACTTTTTGGACACTCTAATGTTCGGAGTACTTGGGGTGCAGCACCTAAATGATACACACATTGCATTCCATTGACTGGTCTACAAATTGTATTTTCTGGGAAAAAGGAATAGAAAAACACAAAAATGCACAATTTTAAACATTCTATGCATTACAACAGAGTGGATTAATAAAAAGAGATAATGCTGGTGCACAGCAATGTTCAATGTATCACAATGTACAAGGGTGAGATGAACTGCAAGGTATTGCTTGGTGAAAAAGAAGCTAAATGGGCTCCCAAGAGAGCATTTTGTGACATCTTAGATTATGTCAATGATAATCATACAAAACATGCAATATTATGTCAACAGCTTGAAAAAAAATGTTTTCAAGTACAATCAATGCCTGCTACTTTCAGTATGTGAGTGATCCGACACTAGCAGTTGTCAAGTATTTGTTTTGGTGGTGATGAGGAGGATCAAATTAATTCATTCTTCGGGGCTCTATAAAAGCTTGTACCGGCTCTGGATACGACATTTGTTGATTATAAACAGCAGCATGGATTATCTGTATGTCCGTTCGATTGTTGGCCGGTTATAGATTAAATCAGGATATACGTGCTTTAGAATGAGTAACCATAAAGACGAACAGTCAACTCATTAATTACAGCTGGGAAGAGAAAAGACGAGCGATCGTCCTCGCTAAAAACCGGGGCTGGTGTTTGTGAGAGGTAAGGGGGTGTGTCTGTGTCCCATACGGGTATCTGCCGCTGAGAGACTGAGCAGAGGCGGGAAATGGCGCCTGGTAACACAACGGTGTGTCATTTCAGAGACGGCCCTTGACTAGACACAGTAAAAGTCGGATCAGATCTCGTCAACAACCGCTGCCTCAGCTGTGATGCTTGGTCGACCGTGAGTCGTTATCCTCGGATACTGCGGATCACTGTGAAGTAAGTCGGTATCGTTAACCTTGGTCGTGCGTTCGTCTTCTTTGGCTTGCGGTCTAGGTAACGTTGGCTAACGACAGGATAAATATTTTCCTCTGCTCGTGCACATCTGTTAGCCCCGAGCAGTTTTTCGCGAAGGCTAGGCTAGGTTATGCTAAGCTAAGTGCAGCTAAGTACGGCCTTCCCCAGACCCGGCAAAAATGATGCTCAAATCGACACATTTGTTAATTTACTTGTCACGTTGGTTTTTGCTACAAAAACGTGCATGTTAAGTAGCGTCACTTATTTTTTTCCGCAGTTTTCATGAACCACCGCCGATCGCCTAGCTTGCACTGATGCTAATTACCACAGTCCAAACTGGCATTCCTTAACTGAACTTCGCTATCTCTATATTAGCCAAAAAATACCACCCTTTTCGTCATAAAACAATTACAGTGTGACCCCGAGCTTTCCTTTCGTTTACACCGTAGTTGGTAAAATAATTTCCGTAATTAGTTTTAATGCCACTGACAAAAGAGTTGTCAAGAAGAAAACATTTAGAAACGGCACTGTGGGCTAGCTGTTGTGATTAACGATGTCTGACGGGTTTCGCTGTCAACACACCACAAATACAATGTCGTACACCGTTCAACGAGATAGTCGGGTCACACCTATCAGGGATCATTTATAAAACAATCTATACAAACAATGTCCCTCACCTAAACACCGTGTTTAATCTAAATTCGCTTAACTCCCGATGCGCACTGGCTTGGCAATGCTACATTAGCTTGTTTGAGCTCCAATGCTCAAATGCCGACAATACAGATTGTTTGGTCATTTTGTGATCTCGGTGTAATTTCGCATTGTGTTGGTCCTTGTGACCGCGTTAAGCTATATTGCGTAGTTTCATTACCTCTAACGCACGTTGTATCGAGTAGTTTGTTAAAGTGACGTTAGCTTAATCGGAATAGCTGCTCGTTTAGCTACGAAGCGTTTGGTTCCCGAGTGCAACTTTTTAGTGGACGTTGTTTGGGGGAAATATTTAGACAGCTGGACCAGGCATGACATGTGCTCATGTTTTATTTTCTGAAATGACGATATGTGCTTTAGCCACGTTTGAAGTCGGTTAGCTAACCTTACCCTCGGAGTAGTTATTTCAGAGTGGCCGGACTGTGTGAAGGCCCTGACTTGTTTCTTCACTGCGTCTGCTAGCTGGCTCATACAGTCCCTCAGTGGCATGCATGTTCTTATTTCCCGCTCAGTTGCTCATACCTAGCTATGTTCAGGGTCCTTGGTCAGTGGGTGCTTGGAGAGATGCAGGGATTTTCTTAATTGAATTCATACCTTTATGGCTGACTTGGTCTCTATTAAAGATATAAAATAAATACATAGAAAACTGCTTAATATATAAATATATAAAAAGCTCCAAAGACACAAAACACTTCATAACATACCATAAAATGAGGGATCTCTACTATGAAGTGGGTAACAACCGTCAGCATGTTTTCATGATCATTTTAGATTTGTACATAACGAAAATCAGATTTAAAACATATGAAATTCAAACTAATCTTACCTATAAAAAATTTACTTGCAATAGAGGTGGATAAAGGTGTAATGGAATAAAACCAAATCTGATGTTGAACAGAACCAAAATGACGTCATTTACAGATGCATCAAGTTGGCAGATGACTTTAAAAACTGACTTTAAAAATGTTCCTTCATGCAGCTTGAAGAGTATTAGCTTAGGCAGACTCAAACATTCACTGGCACTACACCATCTGGTCCTCTGAAGCAGAGAGTATCATTTTATGCCACCTGTAGTCTCTGTGTGCGAATGTATGGTATACAGATGTATTGAATGTGCTTAAAACAGATGCATGTAACAGTGGAAGGATGATTGGTTGTACATACCACTTTGAGCATTGCTGGTAAATTTCATCATCAGTAATTAAATGTCTGAGATATTTTACTTTATATAGATTATTGCTCATCTATTTGAAATAAATGTACAGTTCAGTGACTAATCCTCTTCACTGTTATTGGAGTGTTGGCAAGGTTCCATCGCATGCTAACTACATTAAGTTGGCACCCAATTTTGATCTTTTTAAATAGGAATATAAGGAAAACATGGATGATCATATATGTGTTATTATATATTAAGTAGTGGGATGTGTGGATTTGTTAAGCAGCACACTATTGCTGTTAAAAGTATCCATGAAATAGCACACCTGACAATCTCAGCAGAAAAACATGCACAAACCTCACCAACCTGTTTACTGGAAGGCATTTGGAAAGTTTTCCTGCACAGTGCTTAATTATGTCACAAAATGCATTAACCTCACTGCACCACAGTGACGTTCATACTACATAGCTAAATCAAAGAGAAGCAAACTGAGATGTAGTGGGGTAAAGGACAAAATGTTTTTGAAGTCGATTTTCTACCAGTTAAGGATTGGACAAGAGAGGTTAATTGAATGTGTGTCCCCTGCGATAGTGATCAGCACAACATTGAACTTCTGAAGTAATATGAGCTCTTAATAGTGGCTTGTTACAGACGTCATTGATCGGATAAATACAATATCAAGGCCGTGATGACTGAATCCGAATTAGAAGTAGCTTAGTAACATTTTAGGGGAAAATTAAAGTTCACAAAGAGTTCTATACTTTGCTGTTTATGTATATATTTGTTAGATAAAATAACATGCTTTTTATGATTGTTGGCCTGTTAAAAATAAGTGCTGTATAATTGTATGCATTGCCAAGAGGCCAATAGCTAAGTATAATGGCTAAAAGCCTACCAAACTTCAGTTTCTGCTTTCTTCCTTATGTTTATGAAAGTAAAATATTTTTTTTATATAAATCCTATGAAACGATTTTATGTGTGAATTTACTGTTTTGGATCAGGTTATTTATGCCCTGAAACAGGTTTTCAGCCTTGTTTCACCTTTTCTACTCGTCTGTTCATTAAATTTTTCCATGCACTCTGCCGCTGTTGAAAAGGGGGGTGGGGGGTGGGGGGCTGTTTGTGTTTTTGTGCCTTTGTGATTGAGCAACAGTACTTTCACCTCTGCTGTGTTCATGGATACACCCCTGTGGAAATGTAAAGCAGATGTAGTGCAGGACAGAAACGCACAGGATATATTATGTCGGTGCCATTGTGTGTTAAGAAATCATGACAGGTTCAGGATATGTCCGGACACATTTTCAGCCAGCTGCTGTTACATAAGTGCAAGTGGCTGGCATGCTCCTTTGGCAATTAAAGTTTACTGTGAACAGTTATTCAGTTTTCCCTGTTCATACTGGAGGTTCAGTGTTGAGTGATTAAATCCAGCTCCGAAGTAAAAGAAGTTTTTAAGCTTTTTTTGAATTTTAATCGGCACCTACAGTTAATTCCTGTATTTTGACATAAATGTTGATTTTTCATACTCATAGCTAGTAGTAGGGAGTGTTTGTAGAATGTACATGTACAATAAGATCCAGGGTTTTTTTAACTGTACGGATGGAAGTAAAGCCAGCTGTGGCTGCTGTGATCCACTGTGATGTAAGTGAAATGGGATCTTGAATGCATCCAGATGTCTGCAGAAAATGCACCAGTATTACTCCTGTACACAAAGATACACCCCTCAGACTTATCCATTTTAAAACAGTTGAGACTCTTGTTGGAGCAACCTGTTTGTCCACATCTGCAATTGAGTATTTTCTTAATATTTACACACTTGTGTTGATTTTGTCTCTCTCCCTTATCCTGTGTCCTCTTTTTGTGTGTTCAAAAGCCTTACATGTGACTGCTCAAACAATGAGGCTGAGAATGCGTAAGGCGTCTCAGCAACCGAACCCCAGCGCGGCAAGCCGTCCATCCCGGACCAAGCGGAGGCATTCAGAAGTAGAAGAAGACGCTCCATCCAGTGGAGGGAGGGGCTTGTTCTCCACCATCAAAAAGTTAATCAGAGGAAATGCTGTTAAGGTAACTACCTCTGCCATCGCATCGAATGACCTTGGGTTTTTAATGGAGTTCAAAACAAAAATGAGCATGGTGCCCCTTCTGGAGGAAGTGAGACATTGTTGCCTGAAAAAGCTACCGCCACTCTCCTGTTTTAGTTTAACAATGAGAAAATAACCTTTTGGGCGCTTCTCTAATTGTTCTCGCTCTCCAGGTCTGTTGAGTTAAGTACAGTGTTTCGTGGTGCAGAGTGTCATGTTTCCCAAGAAATGTCTGGAGGAATGCAGCAGCTTGTCTGAGAACTCGGACTTGGGTCTAATTTTAGCTTCTGGCTCAGAGAGTTGGTGTGCAGGGACAGGAGGTAGTAACAAGTGGAAAAGTCAACTCAGCGAAAGGGAGCTCTTCCTTCTGAAATGGCGGATTATTTTTTTTTAAAACTATGTTGTTGTCGTGGTCTTACTGCCTTTCCTCATTAAGTCTTAATTTAGGACTGTTTTTAATGCCTACTTTTTTTTCAACTCCTTTACCAGCTAAATGAGATGTTTTTACCATTCCTCGCTCATCTTATACAGCATTGACCTTTGATATCTTAAGGTCTATATAGATGAGGTGATGACAAGGGTCTTAAGCGTCCGGCGTGTGACATACCGTGCAAGTCACTCCCTGGTTACACAACCTGACATTCCACTTAAAAATGTCCAGATTGACATAGTGTCTAGTGTGGAATTGTATTTCTATGTTAACAAAAACACAACTCAAGTTGGAAAAATCTAGTAATATTATTGAGCTGTTTTTTTCCCCCTATGTTAAATATGTCCAACAGTGGTGGATGTCTCGCACTCATCTATTTAAGAGGTTTTTGATGACTGATTTAAGTAACTCATGTTAACGGTCTGCTGTATTGCATGTATGTTTTTTCTTAGGTGGAGCAGGAAGCCCCAGCAAAGAAGACGCGCCTCCACTGCGATGTGGATAACAACTTGATCACCTCTACACCCACAAACACCAACACCCCTCGCAGGACTATCAGTAGGGGTGGAAGGAGAGGCTCCATCAATGGGCGTAAGTGGCTCTCTGAGGGGAAAAAGATTGCTAGTCTGAATCTTCCATGTGTTTCCGTCGGCTTTATTAAACCTGTCACTTTTCTGCAGAAGCGACAAATCACAACAGAAGTAAGGAAAAGCCCAATGGCAGTCTGGAGGAGACAAAGGCAGTTGAGTTGCCCACCAGCCCTCCTAGGACCTCCCTCCTTGGGACCATCTTCTCCCCCGTTTTTAACTTCTTCTCACCAGCTAAAAATGGTAAGCAGACCACCGTTCTCCAGTTTAATTGAAGGCTGTCCTCGGGAGAGAACACGATGACAGCCTATTGGTGTGCATTTATGTTTCCATTCCACAAAGCTGCTGTCAGAGGTTGTCTATCAGAATTCTCCTCCCTACTTCACCTCATAACTGGGGATGGGTATCATTAGGATTTTATCTCTATAAAACTGATACTGCTGCTGCTCTGTACTCTAAATCATACTTCTGTATAATTTGGTGCTGAGGACACCTGAATGCAGAAGTGTGGTGGAGAGCTTTGAGCTTTTAAGAGTTAACACTGCAAGTAACCACCTGACGTCGGCAGCTGTAGTAAAGTAAACTTAACACTATTATTGACAGTGGTCAATGCTTATTGATACTTTGCTACTGACTAATGAGGAACTGGTACCGATTTATTACCAAGCCTAAATACCTATTCTTATACCTAAATGTGTTTGGTGGTGGAGCAGACATTTACTCTGGATACTGACCAGTGATTTGGGTCATTACATTCTCCGGAAGTTGCCGTTCAGATATGAATTAAGCTGTGTAATCTCCAGAGTATCTTTTGGAGCAACGTCTGGGCACAAGGGATGCACAATATAATTGGCACAATATTGGAATTTGATTTATTTTTATGCGTTTTTATTTATTTTGCACAAGGGAGAAAATGGATATCTACACCTGCTGTGATGTGATTATGCAAAATATGATGTTGATTTCACTACAGAAAAGATTAAATGACCTCTGCAGTTGGTCATTAGTACTAATGAAAGAACGGCATATTGGATATCAGCAAAAAGTCCAATGTCGGGCATGGAGTGGATATCGTGGTTTGTTATGCGCTTCCAACACCTCTCTGTTGTACTTGTCTTTCAGCCTCCTCTGGCTCAGACTCTCCAGACCAGGCGTTGGAGGCGGAGGAGATCGTCAAGCAGCTGGACATAGAGCAAGCTGTGGAGATGCCCACCAGTACAGCCACATCCACGCAGGAACTGTGTGCCACCACTAACTTCTACTCTAGTGTATCACAGCTGCCACCTCTGCGGCCTCCACACATCCCCGAGGCATCTCCTACAGTCGAGGAGGGAGAGCTGGATGCTGACGCTGACCTCCCACCTCTCACAGGTAGCTGTTGTGGCTGCGATCGCCTTTGGCATATCCCTCGTTCCTCAGTCTCTTTTCTTTAACGTGTTGTTCTTGTTGTGGTCCAAGCCCCAGGCTCCAGTCCTGATATGGCATATGTGGAAGCTCCTCCCACCGCTGTACCACCGGAGGCAACCTATGAGGAAGAGTGGGAGGTGTTTGACCCGTGAGTTTAACACTGCAGCGTCATACATCGTTCAGTCCTAAGGCCAGATTATTTGAACAGAAGCGAACAAGAATATAAACTCCCCAAATATAGTAAAATAAGTGTGAAATTTGACTCAAATCAATTTGCAGTATCTGTCAGAATTCATGATGGTTCAGATCTGCTTTAATCTGTATTTTATTTATTTTTATTAATTTTAATTTCTATATTTTACTCTTTATCTCTCATAAATATTTTTTAATTGATTCAAGTTTTTGTTTTCTATTTACAGGTATTTCTTCATTAAGCACGTTCCTCCACTGACTGAAGAGCAGCTCACCCGTAAGCCAGCCTTACCACTGAAGACACGCAGTACACCGGAATTCTCTCTGGTCCTAGACCTGGTCAGTTATTACTGTTATAAAACAAATCTTTTATTCATTAGTGTCCGAGCACGTGGAGCACCCTCACTGAATGGCCATTGTTGTTATTTAATCATGTTTTTATTTATTTAGTATTCCTTGTCATCTTTTTTCTGCAGGATGAAACATTGGTCCACTGCAGTTTAAATGAACTGGAGGACGCAGCACTTACTTTTCCTGTTCTCTTTCAGGATGTCATTTACCAGGTTAGTGCTGCCTCAAAAAGCTTCCTGTCCTGTGCTGCCACTAGATGGAGCTACAGTCATATTTGTTTAAAGCCTCATGTTTGGGGTAGTGTTTGCAAAAAAGGACTTATTTGTATCACAAGTGGACTACAAATAGTCACCTGCACTTAACTATGCCACATGTTGCTCATAAATGTTTGCTTACCTGTTGTCGTGCAGGTGTATGTGCGTCTGAGGCCGTTCTTTAGAGAGTTTCTGGAACGCATGTCTCAAATCTATGAGGTAAATAAATGTTCCCTTGTTTCCTCTTTTCAAAGTGTTTGCACCAGAATAGAAAGATGTGACATCTTTTATCCTTTTCTTTTCTAGATCATCCTATTTACAGCCTCTAAAAAGGTGTATGCAGACAAACTGCTCAACATCTTGGATCCTAAAAAGCAGCTAGTGAGGTACGGTGTGTTTTATGTATACATGATTACACACACAAAAGCGTTAAATTAAAAGTTGTCGAGCTCACAAAGAGTGACATTAAGGCTTGCACTGCTGCTGTTGAGGTGTCAGTGTCGTGGTTTATCTTGAATTATTGATCGCACTGACCTGTCGCTGATTTAAATGTTTGTCTTCCTGTCCCCACTGAAACTGTAGACACAGGTTGTTTCGGGAGCATTGTGTCTGTGTCCAAGGGAACTACATCAAGGACCTCAACATCTTGGGCAGAGACCTGTCAAAGACCATCATTATCGACAATTCACCACAAGCCTTCGCATATCAGGTGAGGACCCGAACAAAAACAACAGCGGGGGGTTTTGTGTTGGCAGTAGATGCTATTCCGTCTTCCTTTTCCCACATTGTCATGTCACAGGCTGCTGTGCTACTAAGATGAATTATTATATTGATTATTGCAGCATTTTCTTTGTAATACAAATCCTCCCCTTGTTTTCCCTTTTAAAAATAAATATTTTATTTTCAAAAAACACTCCTACATTGAAATGAATGTCTTTATTAATTTGCCTTCACAGTTGTCCAATGGGATTCCCATAGAGAGTTGGTTCATGGACAAGAACGACAATGAGCTGCTGAAGCTGGTGCCCTTCCTGGAGAAGTTGGTTGAGATGGTAAGATTTAAATAAAATATCAACGGTAGTATTTAAAAATATATTTACTCTAGCTTTGTTGATATTGATCGGGGGGAAAAAAAAGTCAAATCAGACAGTCCATTAGCTCATAATGTGGCCTAAATGCTTCACTAACTACAGACGCCGGGCTTTAAAGAGACGTCCACCGCTGACGTCATGTGACTAGGACTGTAAATGTGTTTCTAAAATGTCTGGCGGTAATTGATCAGCACAAACGTCATTAACGGTACAATTGTTTCTGATACCAGACGAGAGAGAGAGAGAGAGAGAGAGAGAGACAGTGTTAGTAAGGCAGCAGCCACTGACATTGGTCTAAATGAGGAAACATGACTGCTGATGTCACAGAGCTGTTACCAAGTTTATTGTAAGAAGATTCCATTGGTTTAAACTGAAGAGCCTGCCCTCTGGTGGTGAGGTAAGCAGTAGATGCTCCTTCACAGCTGTCCTGTCAGGCATTCTCAGCACCACATTATAGTCAAGGTTATCGGTTTAAATCCAGCCCTGCTGTGTCGTATTGTATGTGTTACATCATCTACATCACAGTAAAAGTGGCCTAACTTGTTCTCCGCTCTCCTCCCCTGTCATGATTCTCCTTCTCATCAGAACGAGGATGTGCGGCCGCACGTTCGGGAGCGATTCCGCCTTCACGACCTCTTGCCCCCCGATTGAACTTGACCAAAGACTCTGAGTGGGACAACATGGAAAGACTTTAAAAAAAAAAAAAAAAAAAAAAAATCAACATGTGTGTAAAAAGCCCCCTGTTTGGATTACAAACAACAACATTGCCAGTGCTGTTTTAAAATTTTAGCCTCCCCCCTTTTGTTTTTGTTTCTTTTTAAAGACACCATTGTTTTTTGAAGAAAAGAGAAACATTTTTAAAGATCTGGGCGACATTTTCTAAAAACCTAAATATAAAGATGACATTACACATGCTACGAACAAGCCCAGGTAGACTCCTCCTTTTTCTTTTTTTGAATGACTCTGCAGCCGTGGAGCCGGATGTTGTCTCCACGTTAGATTCACAAGTCTTGGTGCTGGTTTTAGCGGATATGAAAAAGCCGCCTGCTGAAGAGGATCTCCACTCATCCCCGCCGTGTCCCTGAACCCCTGAGCGTTAATCAACTCCTGGTGCTCACGCTGTTGACACTGACGAATAATGACACTCTGTGGCTACAGACCATTTTCAGTGGGAATGACTGGCCTGTAAATCAACCTGTGCATGTGTGTTGGTTTACTCCCGGCCACACACACACACACTCAGTCACTGATTTCATGTTTTGGCAAACCTACAAATCTGTAGCTTTTATGCATTCCTCTGTAGCTGAGTCTAAGCTTCTATTGTTGGTTGCAGTTTTTTTTCGTCTGTTAAAACTGGTGTTTAGTTGTTTTTTTATTGTTAAGGAGCATTTTACAGTGTTTTCTGTTTTGTATGATATGAAATTTTAAAAGGGGTCATGTACCTTTTTATCGTTAGCTTATTTCCCCCATTAGGAGAAGACGGTTGAATATTAAGTCCACTGCAAAGTCAGATTCAATCTGGGACTTTTACGTATGTTTTGTTGTTGTTGTAACAGATGGAGGTTTAAGTCTGTGTGTGGTGGACACAACTTGGCTCTCTAATTGAAACGTTAGGATTAAGACTCTCGTTACCTGTAAATCTACATATTGTAAATGTCTGAGGGCATTCGTTTTCAATCCGATGTGTCGACGTCAAACCTTTTCTTTGAAATTATGTTTGATTTGTTTTTTTGTCATTTGTCTATAATCAGTATTGTCTTTTGCTCCTAATCAAGTATTCTGGATGAATCAGAGTTGTGTTGTTTTTTTGTTGTTGTTGTTATGGTGTGTAATTTGATGGCTATATCGGTAGCATTATGACTAATGTAGCACATCCTCTGCCAGTGTGTCACGAAGTCTACCCATGGTAGAAATCTCTGACCAAGAACTTGTACCAGCCGTCCCTGGCACCAGCAACATACTGTTTTGACCCCCCCGTCTGTCCGTTTCATACTTTTTTAGCCTTTTTTTTTTTAAAGCACAGATTTTAAGAATTGTAACCATGAACGTGTTTCCGCCTGAACACAAGCCAAACTGACACTGAACTCCATTGTTTCGACTTTATTTATTTTATAGAGCGACTAACGGTCTGTGGTTGACGGACAGACGGGTGTCTTGTGTCAGTCACCTGCCTTCCATTAAAAAAAGTCACCTGTCATGGCCCAAACCTTTGACAGTCAAATTTAGGCATGCATTTGTTGAATTTCTTACAGTCCTTGTTTGGGTTTGTGTTGGTTGCCTGTACAGTGCCATACAATCCTGCCCCCCCCCCAGAAAAATGCTTAAACAGAAGAGACAATCAGACCTCAAAGCTTAGCAGATACTGAATCCTGGAGAATCCCAACCTTCCCTTGTCTTTTTTTTGTTTTGTTTTTTTAAAGGTGTGCAGTATGTGTTGTTGTACTGTGGTTTCATTGCGTTACAAAGTGGAAGTTCGGGGGAAAAAAAACATTTGCCAGTTGACTCCTCCTGTGCCCCCCCCCCCCCCAAAAAAAACAAAACACCGAGGCGCTCGCGGCTTCTGCTTCCTGCCCGTCTTTGCTTTTCCTCTGCGGAAGTCCAGACAAAAAAGGAAAAAAAAAAAATTGTGTTCAAAGTTGTTACAGGGCACAGTGTTGTTAACTGTGCTGTGATGTCATGAGTACACGTCCAGACGATGAATGTAAATTGTACATGAGGTGAAGTTTTTAAGTGTCTTTCTGAATTCCATGTTGTGAGGCCGAGGGGAGTCGCTCTTCACGCGCCGAAGAGGAGGCAAGAACAATGTTGCATGGACGAGGAAACATGTCTTGAGATCCCCACCCTTATCTCCCCGCCCCCCGTGACCGCCCACCATCCCGACTGCCATCTTTTAGTATGCAAGCCTCACCTGGAGTGTGTGTGTGTGTGTGAGAGAGGATGTAGTGTGAGTGTGTTCTAGTCTCCTCCGTGAGCTGCGATCGTCTGCGACGGCGACAGTCGCGGCTTAAAACTTTTTAAATCCCAGCTCATTTTTATGTGCATTACCAGTTTATTGTACACTTGAGTGTTGTACAATACATGCAGCTTCATGTTTTAAAAAAAGTCCTTAAAATAAGGAAAAAATCTTTTGTATTTTTGATTTCAAATGGCATGTCATATCTACTTTTTAAATGTATTAATGAAGATTTAACTTTACATCAGATGGAGTGTTTTTTTGTTTTTGTTTTTGTTTTTTTCTTACAAGTATCTGTATGTTTAGTTTAGCGCTGTCACTCAACTGTTCAACTTAGCATGTAGAAAATACAGCTTGCTTTGTAGGGAAGTCCTGAATTAAATTTTTAATCGTGGCACTTTTTCTGCAGAAGAAAAGCAGTTGTGTTAATGATTTTTTTTTTCCTTTCCAATATCCGTTAAGCCATTTTACTTGCTATTTGTGCTGAAGATGTATTTAAAAAAACAAAAAAAGACATCTTTTGTCAGCCGACAGGCTATATGATATTGTAAAGTGTACATACAGTTACGTTGAATTTCTGAAACAAAGTTTTAAAGTTAAAGAAAAAATGTGCATGCCCTCTTTATTTCACTTGACTGTCGTAGATGTGATGTGACAATTCTTGGGAGATCCAGAAATGCAGCTCACCTGGGAGAAAGATGTAGCCGAGGTGCTGATAATCAAACTAAAGGAGAAATAACAGCTAAAATCTTATTTAATGCAAGCTTTCAGTCAGAGATCCTACAGATGAGCAGCTTAACAATGCTCTAGTACAGCGGTTTAAAGAGCCTCTTGAGTGGGAAATGTCGTTCTCCGTACGAAGGACTACAAATACATTTCCCTCTGCTGAGATTATAGATAAATGGATAGATGTACTTTACTGATCCCAGATTTTGTTACAGATAATTTATTACGATAATAAAAGAATAGAACACAAAATATACACAACATTACAACTATATAAACTCTGATTAGTCAGTAGTCAGTAATCCAGGAGACCGGGGGGGTTGACACCGTCCATCCCCTGCATCTTCTCACCCAGCAGCAGTGGCTGAATAGTGTTAAAAGCACTGGAGAAATCTCCTAAATGAGGCAAACTAGCAGGTTCAGCAGCGCCTTCACCTGCAGCCTCAGATGAGCCAAGACCAATCTCTCCAGCACCTTCATCACATGGGATGTGCAGGCAACTGGTCAGTGATCTTTGAGGTCAGATGGGGTTGACTTCTTTGGGACAGGAACCAGGCAGAACTTCTTCCACAGCACCGGTACTTCTTATTTTATTTATTTACAATATTTCTAAAATAAAAATGGTAAATAATTTTTTTTTCTAAAACGTTTAATACATTTCTAAGAAAATACAATAATGAATTGTAAATTTATTCAAATGTAACTTAATACATGAATGGATCCCAGGTATGAAACATGATCACACAATGTGATAAAAGCACTTACAATAACTGAACTATGAGGAATTTCCATTGTCAGTCATTTATTTTGTGCCACGAGGGGGAGCCACCATTTTTCCTGTTTTTGTTACATAACAATTAGTGACACTATTTCATATTAGTAAGGTCATCAATTACATTAGTGTATTGTAATTTATCTATATCCGTGGTACCATGTCACCTTTCGGCTCATTTTAATTTCGCGTGGACGATTAAACGCTCAAGCGTGATGACGTCGGGCGTTTCATAACTCACGACACCGCTAATGCGATGCTACTCGAGAAGAAAACGTGGAGTAACATGACAAGACAGAAATGGAGACGACCGAAAGTTGGTGAACTTCAAAAAGTAAGTATTTACAGATTCGTGCATCAAATGTGCCAAACTCAGGAACATTTAAACGTCCCAACAGTGTCCGTAAAGCTGAAGAACAAGCGCCACAAGCTGAAGGTGATGAGTCAGGTAGCTCTCACGCGCGCCAACCTCTCAGATAACGTGTTCGACAGTCATTAGTGCGGTGTTGCATCCAAAAGTAATGCTTGACAGTGATTTACGGCAAAACACTTTGTTTAATTGGTATTTAATTGTCTGGGGCGGGTTGTTGTTGGCTAAAATGCCGAACCATTGCTTAATTAGGACACGTGACACTTTAGTTAACTATTTTCTGGTTGTCAGGCGGTACAGACAGGAAGTTGTTCTGGCCTCTAAAATAAGAGCCCTTGGCTTCGGCCACAACAACTTCCTTTCCAAACCTCTGGACAACAAGATACTAGCTTACATATTTATTTTTAATTTATTTAGTCTATATATCAGTCTATACACATTGATGTCCATGTAGCTGTTACAATGTTTGAATTAGTTAAGCTGTTACGCAAAGTGTAGTTATATCTGTCGTTGTACGTGATAGACCAATCACTAACCTTCATTGTGACGCCATGTTTGGTTTCTAAATAGCAAACGGGTCATATTTTGCTGGTTTGCAGTACTGATATGATTTTATGGGGAGCCACTATATGTGCATTTGTATTAAGTATGTAACTGTGTAGAATTGTGTTTTTAAAACAGTTGAATAGTCGATATATTAACTATAAGAGTACAGTGAACGCGTTGACAGGAGCACTATCTTGACCAACATTTCCTCTCCGACGTGTGTGCGCATGCGGAGTAGCAGCTGATCGTCGGAGACTTTTTAAAAGCAGCGCTAGACTCGGAATACTTTCTGCTACAAGAGCGGGGCGACCTATAAATATTTGACATCGTTATTCAAACGTGTTTTGACAAACACTGAAAAGGAAAGACTCTTTCTACAATCGTAGAAGTGGATTTTCATGAAAATGGGCGTGGTTACTGTTGCTCATATCCCACAATGCATAGCACCGACATGTGGTCATTTTGTTAAACTCGTTTTAATTCTTAAAACACGGAATTCTAATTCATCAATTCATCCATCTGACATATTCTTAGTGAACAGTACATATACTATCCATAATTAGAAAAATAATGTAATTCAATTGTGTTTGAAGTTGAAACGTAAGTGAGGAGGGTATGACGGAGAATCACTACCCCCTGTTTAACTATGGAAAGGTAGATCACTCTTGTTTCTCTTCAGATCGTATAAATCTTTCGCCTTTTACTAAAGATTTCCGTGGAGAGGAACAATAAGAGTTTTACCCAATTTTTTGATGCCCTACGCAAGTGGGGCTTTCTCATGTGTTAAAAATTAAATAACTTTATCTACTACAATACGCAGGACAACATTGATGTGTTAGTGAAGAGGTGGTACCCGTGTTCACTTGAGGTGTACGCTCTAAGTGTGCTTCTCAGCAACGTATTCAATCCTCAAACTACCGGAAATGATGAAGTTATAGAAAGGTGATAACTTATTTTATATTTATTTTTTTTGCTTATCGTGATTGACGGTATAAAACAAATGCAAAACCAAGAAGGGAAGTAATGACAATAAAATAATGAGAAAATGAAAAACTAAATCGCTGGTACACAATAATACAAAATAATTAAAGAACAATAACTGATAAAAGTAAGCATCATACATTTGCTTAAGGAAACATTTGTAGTAGTTGTCTTTGACCACAGGAGGGTGCACAAGTCATAACGCATTTTTCAGCATTTTTGTTTGGTTACCTTGAAGCCGCCATAAATAAGTGTGAGGACATCAAAAACATTCAGAGAACATAGTAATAATAGTTACAATGGTAGTTACAATGGTAACACATGGTAGAAATCTCTGACCAAGAACTTGAACCAGCCATCCCTGGCACCAGCAACATACTGTTTTGACCCCCCCGTCTGTCCGTTTCATACTTTTTAAGCTTTTTTTTAAAGCTCAGATTTTAAAAATTGTAACCATGAACGTGTTTCTGCCTGAACACAAGCCAAACTGTCACTGAACTCCATTGTTGTTTCGACGTTATTTATTTTATAGAGCGACTAACGGCCTCTGGGTGTATTGTGTGTCAGTCACCTGCCTTCCACTAAAATAAGTCACCTGTCATGGCCCAAACCTTTGACAGTCAAATTTAGGCATGCATTTGTTAAACTTCTGACAGTCCTTGTTTGGGTTTGTGTGGGTTGCCTGTACAGTGCCATACAATCCCCCCCCCCCCCCCCCAAAAAAATCCTGGAACCCTGGAGAATCCCAACGTTCCCTTGTCTTTTTTTTAAAGGTGTGCAGTATGTGTTGTTGTACTGTGGTTTCATTGCGTTACAAAGTGGAAGTTCAAAAAAAAACATTTGCCAGTTGACTCTTTTCACAATTGTAGAAGTGGATTTTCATGAACATGGGCGTGGCTAATGTTGCTCATATCCCACAATGCATAGCACCGACATGTGGCCATGTTGTTAAACTTGTTTTAATTCTTAAAACACAGAATTTGAATTCATCCATCTGACATATTCTTAGTAAACAGTTCATATACTATCCATGATTATAAAAACAATGTAATTCAATTTTGTTTGATGATTGAAACCAAAGTGAGGAGTGTGTGACAGAGAATCAGACCCCCCTGTTTAACTCTGTGAAGGTAGATCACTCTTGTTTCTATTCAGAGCGTATAAATCTTTCGCCTTTTACTAAAGATTTCCGTGGAGAGGAGCAATAAGAGTTTTACCCAATTTTTTGATGCCCTGCGCAAGTGGGGCTTTCTCATGTGTTCAAAATCAAATAAGTTAATCTATTAGTATATGCAGGACAATATTGATGTGTTTGTGAAGAGGTGGGACCCGTGTTCACTTGAGGTGTACGCTCTTGTGTGCTTCTCAGCAACGTATTCAATCCTTAAACTACCGGAAATGATGTTGTTTGGTTACCTTGAAGCCACAATAAATACGTGTGAGGACATCGAAAACATTCAGAGAACAGAGTAATAATATTTACAATGGTAGTTACAATGGTAACCCATGGTAGAAATCTCTCTGTACAGTGCCATACAATCCCTCCCCTGTCCCCCCCCAAAAAACAAATGCTTAAACAGAAGAGACAATCAGACCTCAAAGTTTAGCAGATACTGAATCCTGGAGAATCCCAACCTTCCCTTGTCTTTTTTTTTTTTGAAGGTGTGCAGTATGTGTTGTTGTACTGTGGTTTCATTGCTTTGCAGAGTGTAAGTTAAAAAAAATAAAACATTTGCCAGTTGACTCTTTTTACAATTGTAGAAGTGGATTTTCATGAAAATGGGCGTGGCTACTGTTGCTCATATCCCACAATGCATAGCACCGACATGTGGCCATGTTGTTAAACTTGTTTTAATTCTTAAAACACAGAATTTGAATTCATCCATCTGACATATTCTTAGTAAACAGTTCATATACTATCCATGATTATAAAAACAATGTAATTCAATTGTGTTTGAAGATTGAAACCAAAGTGAGGAGTGTGTGACGGAAAATCAGATCCCCCTGTTTAACTCTGTGAAGGTAGATCACTCTTGTTTCTATTCAGAGCGTATAAATCTTTCGCCTTTTACTAAAGATTTCCGTGGAGAGGAACAATAAGAGTTATACCCAAATTTTTTGATGCCCTGCGCAAGTGGGGCTTTCTCATGTGTTCAAAATAAAATAAGTTTAACTTCTAGAATATGCATGACAATATTGATGTGTTAGTGAAGAGGTGGTACCTTTCACTTGAGGTGTACGCTCTAGTGTGCTTCTCAGCAACGTATTCAATCCTCAAACTACAAATTTAGGCATGCATTTGTTAAACTTCTGACAGTCCTTGTTTGGGTTTGTGTGGGTTGCCTGTACAGTGCACAGGCGTATTTAATCCTCAAACTACCGGAAATGATGAAGTTATAGAAAGGTGATAACTAGTGATGGTGAGATGAAGCCTCATGAGGCATTGAACCACTTGAGCCAATTGGTTCGAGAAAGGATTCATTTCTCGAAGCTTCATGTGCACACGAAACCACCTACTGGCCAAATGTATAATCACAGGCAGCTGTATCTGAACCACATAATGTGTGATGAATTTAATTTTTGTGTCTGTTAGAAATGACTATGAATTACAAAAAATGTATGACCAAATAATTTCTGTACATATGTGTTTAATACATTTTTTGAATGTATTCTGTGTGTGTAAATCTTCCCAAAATGGTAATATCATAATATGGCAGGTTGTGCAATGTTTTTCTGAAAATGGCATGGGCGTAATCAGGCAGAGGACAGTGAAAGTGCTTGTGGAACTAGGAAAAGGGTACAGATTATGCTTGTGTAACTTGGACAATGATGAGCCTCGCTGGCTCCATCCTATATCACCTATCCTACTCTCCTCCCTCTCCTAAATCTCTATCTCTCTCCTTAACTCTCCAAACTATCTCCAAACTATATAAACGCTATCCAAACTCTAGTATCCAAACTCTCCAAACTATCCAAACTCTCAACTGACCGCAACTCTCCTTCAAAAACCCACATTTTGAATGGAGCCTGAGGGGTCTATATAGCCGTAAAACCTCGCGCTAAATCTGAACCACTTCATGAAGCAATCACGTGGTACAGCCGGGCAGCGAGGCTTCGGACGTCATCATTTTTGGCTCCTCCCCTAAATGAAGCAAGCCTCGATACGCGCATCGCGGAAACGCCCCCTCCCCTACTCGGCACACGCTTCGAAGCCTCGAAACGGAACGTCACATCACTAGTGATAACTTATTTTATATTTATTTGTTTTACTTATTGTGATTAACGGTATAAAACAAAGGCAAAACCAAGAAGGGAAGTAATAACAATAAAATAATAAAATGAAAAACTAAATCAATAACAATATACGCTGGTACACAATAATACATAACAATTAAAATAATAATAATAGATAACTGATAAAAGTAAGCTTCATACGTTTGCTTAAAGAAACATTTGTAGTACTTGTCTTTGACCACAAGAGGGTGCACAAGTCCAGTAAAACCGCATTTTTCAGCATTTTTGTTTGGTTACCTTGAAGCCGCCATAAATACGTGTGAGGACATCGAAAACATTCAGAGAACATAGTAATAATAGTTACAATGGTAGTTACAATGGTAACCCATGGTAGAAATCTCTCTCTGTACAGTACCATACAATCCCTCCCCCTTCCCCCCAAAAAAATTGCTTAAACAGAAGAGACAATCAGACCTCAAAGTTTAGCAGATACTGAATCCTGGAGAATCCCAACCTTCCCTTGTCTTTTTTAAAGGTGTGCAGTATGTGTTGTTGTACTGTGGTTTCATTGCTTTGCAGAGTGTAAGTTAAAAAAAACAAAAACATTTGCCAGTTGACTCTTTTTACAATTGTAGAAGTGGATTTTCATGAAAATGGGCATGGCTACTGTTGCTCATATCCCACAATGCATAGCACCGACATGTGGCCATGTTGTTAAACTTGTTTTAATTCTTAAAACACAGAATTTGAATTCATCCATCTGACATATTCTTAGTAAACAGTTCATATACTATCCATGATTATAAAAACAATGTAATTCAATTTTGTTTGATGATTGAAACCAAAGTGAGGAGTGTGTGACGGAAAATCAAGTCCCCCTGTTTAACTCTGTGAAGGTAGATCACTCTTGTTTCTATTCAGAGCGTATAAATCTTTCGCCTTATACTAAAGATTTCCGTGGAGAGGAACAATAAGAGTTTTACCCAATATTTTGATGCCCTGCGCAAGTGGGGCTTTCTCATGTGTTCAAAATAAAAAAACTATATCTTCTAGAATATGCAGGACAATATTGATTTGTTAGTGAAGAGGCGGTATCTGTGTACACTTGAGGTGTACGCTCTAGTGTGCTTCTCAGCAACGTATTCAATCCTCAAATACCAGAAATGATGAAGTTATAGAAAGGTGATAATTTATTTTATATTTATTTGTTTTACTTATTGTGATTAACGGTATAAAACAAAGGCAAAACCAAGAAGGGAAGTAATAACAATAAAATAATAAAACGAAAAACTAAATCAATAACAATATACGCTGGTACACAATAATACATAATAATCAAAATAATAATAATAGATAACTGATAAAAGTAAGCTTCATACGTTTGCTTAAAGAAACATTTGTAGTACTTGTCTTTGACCACAGGAGGGTGCACAAGTTAAGTAAAACCGCATTTTTCAGCATTTTTGTTTGGTTACCTTGAAGCCGCCATAAATACGTGTGAGGACATCGAAAACATTCAGAGAACATAGTAATAACAGTTACAATGGTAGTTACAATGGTAACCCATGGTAGAAATCTCTCTCTGTACAGTGCCATACAATCCCGCCCCCATCCCCCCCCAAAAAACAAATGCTTAAAAAGAAGAGACAATCAGACCTCAAAGTTTAGCAGATACTGAATCCTGGAGAATCCCAACCTTCCCTTGTCTTTTTTTTAAAGGTGTGCAGTATGTGTTGTTGTACTGTGGTTTCATTGCTTTACAAAGTGTAAGTTCAAAAAAAAAAAAATGTGCCAGTTGACTCTTTTTACAATTGTAGAAGTGGATTTTCATGAAAATGGGCATGGCTACTGTTGCTCATATCCCACAATGCATAGCACCGCCATGTGGCCATGTTGTTAAACTTGTTTTAATTCTTAAAACACAGAATTTGAATTCATCCATCTGACATATTCTTAGTAAACAGTACATATACTATCCATGATTATAAAAACAATGTAATTCAATTGTCTTTGAAGATTGAAACCAAAGTGAGGAGTGTGTGACGGAGAATCACGTCCCCCTGTTTACTTTGTGATGGTAGATCACTCTTGTTTCTATTCAGAGCGTATAAATCTTTCGCCTTTTACTAAAGATTTCCGTGGAGAGGAACAAAAAGAGTTTTACCCAATTTTTTGATGCCCTGCGCAAGTGGGGCTTTCTCATGTGTTCAAAATTAAATAAGTTTAACTTCTAGAATATGCAGGACAATATAATGTGTTAGTGAAGAGGTGGTACCCGGGTTCACTTGAGGTACGTATTCAATCCTTAAACTACCGGAAATGATGAAGTTATAGAAAGGTGATAATTTATTTTATATTTATTTGTTTTACTTATTGTGATTAACGGTATAAAACAAAGGCAAAACCAAGAAGGGAAGTAATAACAATAAAATAATAAAATTAAAAACTAAATCAATAACAATATACGCTGGTAAACAATAATACATAATAATTAAAATAATAATAAAAGATAACTGATAAAAGTAAGCTTTATACGTTTGCTTAAAGAAACATTCAAAAAACGTTCAAAAAAACAAACATTTGCCATTTGACTCTTTTTCAATTGCAGAAGTGGATTTTCATGAAAATGGGCGTGGCTACTGTTGTTCATATCCCACAATGCATAATACCGACATGTGGCCATGTTGTTAAACTTGTTTTAATTCTTAAAACACAGAATTTGAATTCATCCATCTGACATATTCTTAGTAAACAGTTCATATACTATCCATGATTATAAAAACAATGTAATTCAATTGTGTTTGAAGATTGAAACCAAAGTGAGGAGTGTGTGACAGAAAATCACGTCCCCCTGTTTAACTCTGTGAAGGTAGATCACTCTTGTTTCTATTCAGAGCGTATAAATCTTTCGCCTTTTACTAAAGATTTCCGTGGAGAGGAACAATAAGAGTTTTACCCAATTTTTTGATGCCCTGCGCAAGTGGGGCTTTCTCATGTGTTCAAAATAAAATAAGTTTAACTTCTAGAATATGCAGGACAATATTGATTTGTTAGTGAAGAGGTGGTACCCGTGTTCACTTGAGGTGTACGCTCTAGTGTGCTTCTCAGCAACGTATTTAATCCTTAAACTACCGGAAATGTTATAGAAAGGCGATAACTTATTTTGACTGTTCTTATTTTATATTTATTTGTTTTACTTATTGTGATTAACGGTATAAAACAAAGGCAAAACCAAGAAGGGAAGTAATAACAATAAAATAATAAAATGAAAAACTAAATCAATAACAATATACGCTGGTACACAATAATACATAATAATTAAAATAATAATAATAGATAACTGATAAAAGTAAGCTTCATACGTTTGCTTAAAGAAACATTTGTAGTACTTGTCTTTGACCACAAGAGGGTGCACAAGTCCAGTAAAACCGCATTTTTCAGCATATTTGTTTGGTTACCTTGAAGCCGCCATAAATACGTGTGAGGACATCAAAAATGTTCAGAGAACATAGTAATAATAGTTACAATGGTAGTTACAATGGTAACCCATGGTAGAAATCTCTCTCTGTACAGTGCCATACAATCCCTCCCCTGTCCCCCCCCAAAAAACAAATGCTTAAACAGAAGAGGCAATCAGACCTCAAAGTTTAGCAGATACTGAATCCTGGAGAATCCCAACCTTCCCTTGTCTTTTTTTAAAGGTGTGCAGTATGTGTTGTTGTACTGTGGTTTCATTGCTTTACAAAGTGGAAGTTCAAAAAAAAAAAAAAAAGTGCCAGTTGACTCTTTTTACAATTGTAGAAGTGGATTTTCATGAAAATGGGCATGGCTACTGTTGCTCATATCCCACAATGCATAGCACCGCCATGTTGTTAAACTTGTTTTAATTCTTAAAACACAGAATTTGAATTCATCCATCTGACATATTCTTAGTAAACAGTTCATATACTATCCATGATTATAAAAACAATGTAATTCAATTGTCTTTGAAGATTGAAACCAAAGTGAGGAGTGTGTGACGGAGAATCAGGTCCCCCTGTTTAACTCTGTGAAGGTAGATCACTCTTGTTTCTATTCAGAGCGTACAAATCTTTCGCCTTTTACTAAAGATTTCTGTGGAGAGGAACAATAAGAGTTTTACCCAATTTTTTGATGCCCTGTGCAAGTGTGGCTTTCTCATGTGTTCAAAATTAAATAAGTTTATCTTCTAGAATATGCAGGACAATATTTATGTGTTAGTGAAGAGGTGGTACCCGGGTTCACTTGAGGTATACGCTCTAGTGTGCTTCTCAGCAACGTATTCAATCCTTAAACTACCGGAAATGATGAAGTTATAGAAAGGTGATAATTTATTTTATATTTATTTGTTTTACTTATTGTGATTAACGGTATAAAACAAAGGCAAAACCAAGAAGGGAAGTAATAACAATAAAATAATAAAATTATAAACTAAATCAATAACAATATACGCTGGTAAACAATAATACATAATAATTAAAATAATAATAATAGATAACTGATAAAAGTAAGCTTCATACCTTTGCTTAAAGAAACATTCAAAAAACGTTCAAAAAAACAAACATTTGCCATTTGACTCTTTTTCAATTGCAGAAGTGGATTTTCATGAAAATGGGCGTGGCTACTGTTGTTCATATCCCACAATGCATAATACCGACATGTGGCCATGTTGTTAAACTTGTTTTAATTCTTAAAACACAGAATTTGAATTCATCCATCTGACATATTCTTAGTAAACAGTTCATATACTATCCATGATTATAAAAACAATGTAATTCAATTGTGTTTGAAGATTGAAACCAAAGTGAGGAGTGTGTGACGGAAAATCAGTTCCCCCTGTTTAACTCTGTGAAGGTAGATCACTCTTGTTTCTATTCAGAGCGTATAAATCTTTCGCCTTTTACTAAAGATTTCCGTGGAGAGGAACGATAAGAGTTTTACCCCATTTTTTGATGCCCTGCGCAAGTGGGGCTTTCTCATGTGTTCAAAATAAAATAAGTTTATCTTCTAGGATATTCAGGACAATTTTGAAATGTTAGTGAAAAGGCGGTACCCGTGTTCATTTGAGTTGTACGCTCTAGTGTGCTTCTCAGCAACGTATTTGATCCTCAAACTACTGGAAATGATGAAGTTATAGAAAGGCGATAACTTATTTTATATTTATTTTTTTTACTTATTGTGATTAACGGTATAAAACAAAGGCAAAACCAAGAAGGGAAGTAATAACAATAAAATAATAAAATGAAAAACTAAATCAATAACAATATACGCTGGTACACAATAATACATAATAATCAAAATAATAATAATAGATAACTGATAAAAGTAAGCTTCATACGTTTGCTTAAAGAAACATTTGTAGTACTTGTCTTTGACCACAAGAGGGTGCACAAGTCCAGTAAAACCGCATTTTTCAGCATTTTTGTTTGGTTACCTTGAAGCCGCCATAAATACGTGTGAGGACATCAAAAACATTCAGAGAACATAGTAATAATAGTTACAATGGTAGTTACAATGGTAACCCATGGTAGAAATCTCTCTCTGTACAGTGCCATACAATCCCGCCCCCATCCCCCCCCAAAAAACAAATGCTTAAACAGAAGAGACAATCGGGTTCAAAGTTTAGCAGATACTGAATCCTGGAGAATCCCAACCTTCCCTTGTCTTTATTTAAAGGTGTGCAGTATGTGTTGTTGTACTTTGGTTTCATTGCATTACAAAGTGGAAGTTCAAAAAAAAAAAATATGTGCCAGTTGACTCTTTTTACAATTGTAGAAGTGGATTTTCATGAAAATGGGCATGGCTACTGTTGCCCATATCCCACAATGCATAGCACCGACATGTGGTCATGTTGTTAAACTTGTTTTAATTCTTAAAACACAGAATTTGAATTCATCCATCTGACATATTCTTAGTAAACAGTACATATACTATCCATGATTATAAAAACAATGTAATTCAATTGTGTTTGAAGATTGAAACCAAAGTGAGGAGTGTGTAACGGAAAATCAGGTCCCCCTGTTCAACTCTGTGTAGGTAGATCACTCTTGTTTCTATTCAAAGCGTATAAATCTTTCGCCTTTTACTAAAGATTTCCGTGGAGAGGAACAATAAGAGTTTTACCCAATTTTTTGATGCCCTGCGCAAGTGGGGCTTTCTCATGTGTTCAAAGCAAAATAAGTTTAACTTCTAGAATATGCAGGACAATATTGATGTGTTAGTGAAGAGGCGGTACCCGTGTACTAGTGATGGTGAGATGAAGCCTCATGAGGCATTGAACCACTTGAGCCAATTGGTTCGAGAAAGGGTTCATTTCTCGAAGCTTCATGTGCACACGAAACCACCTACTGGCCAAGTGTATAATCACAGGCAGCTGTATCTGAACCACATAATGTGTGATGAATTGAATTGTTGTGTCTGTTAGAAATGACTATGAATTACAAAAAATGTATGACCAAATAATTTCTGTTTAATACATTGTTTGAATGTATTGTGTGTGTATATCTTCCCAAAATGGTAATATCATAATATGGCAGGTTGTGCAATGTTTTTTCTGAAAATGGCATCGGCGTAATCAGGCAGAGGACAATGAAAGTGCTTGTGGAACTAGGAAAAGGGCACAGATTATGCTTGTGTAACTTGGACAATGATGAGCCTCGCTGGCTCCATCCTATATCACCTATCCTACTCTCCTCACTCTCCTAAATCTCTCTCTCTCCCTCTCTCCCTAAACTCTCCAAACTATATAAACGCTATCCAAACTGTAGTATCCAAACTCTCCAAACTATCCAAACTCTCAACTGACCGCAACTTTCCTTCAAAAACATTTTGAATGGAGCCTGAGGGGTCTATATAGCTGTAAAACCTCGCGCAAAATCTGAACCACTTCACGAAGCAATCACGTGGTACAGCCGGGCAGCGAGGCTTCGGACGTCATCATTTTCGGCTCCTCCCCTAAATGAAGCAAGCCTCGATACGCGCATCGCGGAAACGCCCCCTCCCCTACTCGGCACACGCTTCGAAGCCTCGAAACGGAACGTCACATCACTACCGTGTACACTTGAGGTGTACGCTCTAGTGTGCTTCTCAGCAACATATTCAATCCTTAAACTACCGGAAATGATGAAGTTATAGAAAGGCGAAAACTTATTTTGACTGTTCTTATTTTATATTTATTTGGTTTTACTTATTGTGATTAACGGTATAAAACAAAGGCAAAACCAAGAAGGGAAGTAATAACAATAAAATAATAAAACGAAAAACTAAATCAATAACAATATACGCTGGTACACAATAATACATAATAATCAAAATAATAATAATAGATAACTGATAAAAGTAAGCTTCATACGTTTGCTTAAAGAAACATTTGTAGTACTTGTCTTTGACCACAGGAGGGTGCACAAGTCAAGTAAAACCGCATTTTTCAGCATTTTTGTTTGGTTACCTTGAAGCCGCCATAAATACGTGTGAGGACATCGAAAACATTCAGAGAACATAGTAATAACAGTTACAATGGTAGTTACAATGGTAACCCATGGTAGAAATCTCTCTATGTACAGTGCCATACAATCCCGCCCCCATCCCCCCCCAAAAAACAAATGCTTAAAAAGAAGAGACAATCAGACCTCAAAGTTTAGCAGATACTGAATCCTGGAGAATCCCAACCTTCCCTTGTCTTTTTTTTAAAGGTGTGCAGTATGTGTTGTTGTACTGTGGTTTCATTGCTTTACAAAGTGGAAGTTCAAAAAAAAAAAAAATGTGCCAGTTGACTCTTTTTACAATTGTAGAAGTGGATTTTCATGAAAATGGGCATGGCTACTGTTGCTCATATCCCACAATGCATAGCACCGCCATGTGGCCATGTTGTTAAACTTGTTTTAATTCTTAAAACACAGAATTTGAATTCATCCATCTGACATATTCTTAGTAAACAGTACATATACTATCCATGATTATAAAAACAATGTAATTCAATTGTCTTTGAAGATTGAAACCAAAGTGAGGAGTGTGTGACGGAGAATCAGTTCCCCCTGTTTACTTTGTGATGGTAGATCACTCTTGTTTCTATTCAGAGCGTATAAATCTTTCGCCTTTTACTAAAGATTTCCGTGGAGAGGAACAAAAAGAGTTTTACCCAATTTTTTGATGCCCTGCGCAAGTGGGGCTTTCTCATGTGTTCAAAATTAAATAAGTTTAACTTCTAGAATATGCAGGACAATATAATGTGTTAGTGAAGAGGTGGTACCCGGGTTCACTTGAGGTGTACGCTCTAGTGTGCTTCTCAGCAACGTATTCAATCCTTAAACTACCGGAAATGATGAAGTTATAGAAAGGTGATAATTTATTTTATATTTATTTGTTTTACTTATTGTGATTAACGGTATAAAACAAAGGCAAAACCAAGAAGGGAAGTAATAACAATAAAATAATAAAATTAAAAACTAAATCAATAACAATATACGCTGGTAAACAATAATACATAATAATTAAAATAATAATAATAGATAACTGATAAAAGTAAGCTTTATACGTTTGCTTAAAGAAACATTCAAAAAACGTTCAAAAAAACAAACATTTGCCATTTGACTCTTTTTCAATTGCAGAAGTGGATTTTCATGAAAATGGGCGTGGCTACTGTTGTTCATATCCCACAATGCATAATACCGACATGTGGCCATGTTGTTAAACTTGTTTTAATTCTTAAAACACAGAATTTGAATTCATCCATCTGACATATTCTTAGTAAACAGTTCATATACTATCCATGATTATAAAAACAATGTAATTCAATTGTGTTTGAAGATTGAAACCAAAGTGAGGAGTGTGTGACAGAAAATCACGTCCCCCTGTTTAACTCTGTGAAGGTAGATCACTCTTGTTTCTATTCATAGCGTATAAATCTTTCGCCTTTTACTAAAGATTTCCGTGGAGAGGAACAATAAGAGTTTTACCCAATTTTTTGATGCCCTGCGCAAGTGGGGCTTTCTCATGTGTTCAAAATAAAATAAGTTTAACTTCTAGAATATGCAGGACAATATTGATTTGTTAGTGAAGAGGTGGTACCCGTGTTCTAGTGATGGTGAGATGAAGCCTCATGAGGCATTGAACCACTTGAGCCAATTGGTTCGAGAAAGGGTTCATTTCTCGAAGCTTCATGTGCACACGAAACCACCTACTGGCCAAGTGTATAATCACAGGCAGCTGTATCTGAACCACATAATGTGTGATGAATTGAATTTTTGTGTCTGTTAGAAATGACTATGAATTACAAAAAATGTATGACCAAATAATTTCTGTACATATGTGTTTAATAAATGTTTTGAATGTATTCTGTGTGTGTAAGTCTTCCCAAAATGGTAATATCATAATATGGCAGGTTGTGCAATGTTTTTCTGAAAATGGCATGGGTGTAATCAGGCAGAGGACAGTGAAAGTGCTTGTGGAACTAGGAAAAGGGCACAGATTATGCTTGTGAAACTTGGACAATGATGAGCCTCGCTGGCTCCATCCTATATCACCTATCCTACTCTCCTCCCTCTCCTAAATCTCTATCTCTCCCTAAACTCTCCAAACTATCTCCAAACTATATAAACGCTGTCCAAACTCTAGTATCCAAACTCTCAAACTATCCAAACTCTCAACTGACCGCAACTCTCCTTCAAAAACCCACATTTTGAATGGAGCCTATATAGGGGTCTATATAGCTGTAAAACCTTGCGCTAAATCTGAACCACTTCACGAAGTAATCACGTGGTACAGCCGGGCAGCGAGGCTTCGGACGTCATCATTTTGGCTCCTCCCCTAAATGAAGCAAGCCTCGATACGCGCATCGCGGAAACGCCCCCTCCCCTGCTCGGCACACGCTTCGAAGCCTCGAAACGGAACGTCACATCACTACCGTGTTCACTTGAGGTGTACGCTCTAGTGTGCTTCTCAGCAACGTATTTAATCCTTAAACTACCGGAAATGTTATAGAAAGGCGATAACTTATTTTGACTGTTCTTATTTTATATTTATTTGTTTTACTTATTGTGATTAACGGTATAAAACAAAGGCAAAACCAAGAAGGGAAGTAATAACAATAAAATAATAAAATGAAAAACTAAATCAATAACAATATACGCTGGTACACAATAATACATAATAATTAAAATAATAATAATAGATAACTGATAAAAGTAAGCTTCATACGTTTGCTTAAAGAAACATTTGTAGTACTTGTCTTTGACCACAAGAGGGTGCACAAGTCCAGTAAAACCGCATTTTTCAGCATATTTGTTTGGTTACCTTGAAGCCGCCATAAATACATGTGAGGACATCAAAAATGTTCAGAGAACATAGTAATAATAGTTACAATGGTAGTTACAATGGTAACCCATGGTAGAAATCTCTCTCTGTACAGTGCCATACAATCCCGCCCCCATCCCCCCCCAAAAAACAAATGCTTAAAAAGAAGAGACAATCAGACCTCAAAGTTTAGCAGATACTGAATCCTGGAGAATCCCAGCCTTCCCTTGTCTTTTTTTAAAGGTGTGCAGTATGTGTTGTTGTACTGTGGTTTCGTTGCGTTACAAAGTGGAAGTTCAAAAAAAAATATATGTGCCAGTTGACTCTTTTTACAATTGTAGAAGTGGATTTTCATGAAAATGGGCATGGCTACTGTTGCTCATATCCCACAATGCATAGCACCGCCATGTGGCCATGTTGTTAAACTTGTTTTAATTCTTAAAACACAGAATTTGAATTCATCCATCTGACATATTCTTAGTAAACAGTTCATATACTATCCATGATTATAAAAACAATGTAATTCAATTGTGTTTGAAGATTGAAACCAAAGTGAGGAGTGTGTGACGGAAAATCACGTCCCCCTGTTTAACTCTGTGAAGGTAGATCACTCTTGTTTCTATTCAGAGCGTATAAATCTTTCGCCTTTTACTAAAGATTTCCGTGGAGAGGAACAAAAAGAGTTTTACCCAATTTTTTGTTGCCCTGCGCAAGTGGGGCTTTCTTATGTGTTCAAAATAAAAAAACTTTATCTTCTAGAATATGCAGGACTTGTTAGTGAAGAGGTGGCATCCGTGTACACTTGAGGTGTACGCTCTAGTGAGCTTCTCAGCAACGTATTCAATCCTCAAATACCGGAAATGATGAAGTTATAGAAAGGTGATAATTTATTTTATATTTATTTGTTTTACTTATTGTGATTAACGGTATAAAACAAAGGCAAAACCAAGAAGAGAAGTAATAACAATAAAATAATAAAATGAAAAACTAAATCAATAACAATATACGCTGGTACACAATAATACATAATAATTAAAATAATAATAATAGATAACTGATAAAAGTAAGCTTCATACGTTTGCTTAAAGGGGACATATTATACCCTATTTCCCCCATTAAAATAGTTCCCTGGTGTCCTAATGAACATGTCAGTGACATGCCTTGGTCAAAATACCATAAGGATGAAGCATCATAGCAGTTCAATAACCCTGCTAAGCCCGCCCCTTTCAGAACGCTCGGTTTTCGTGCTTGGTCCCTTTACATGCAAATGAGACACAGGCAAACACACACCCACTTCTTCCAGGGGGTTTCTGATTTGTCCTCGTTACAGCGCTTTACAGCTCTATTCGTCTCCCCCTCCCTCCACTAGTTCTCTGACAATATCAACATGGCAGCGTGCGCAGAAAACAGCCAGAGTGCCGTCACAGGAAGAGACGTTCTACATAAGGATCGAGCCGAACAGTGCCGAACTGTTAATCAGTTAAAAACACTTAGGAACAGCACCACTGATCGCCAGCGGCGCGCGGCGAGCTGCATAAGCTGGCGCTGTTTGTTACTGTATCAGACCGGTGACTATGCTCCGGAGACCTCGTCACCGCGGCACCGCTGATCGTCACCGCGGCACCGCTGATCGCCAGCGGCGAGCGGCGAGCTGCCTAAACGCATACAGCGGCCGTTTAGGCGGCTCGCCGCTGGCGATCAGCGGTGCCGCGGTGGCGATCAGCGGTGGCGAGGTCTCCGGAGCATAGTCACCGGTCTGCACCGGAGCTGGCGATCAGTCGCATACAGCGGCCGTTTAGGCGGCTCGCCGCTGGCGATCAGCGGTGGCGATCAGCTGATTTTCACAGAGAGTGCAGCACCTCTGCACAGAGAGTGCAGCACCGCTGATCGCCAGTGGCGAGCGGCATAAACTGCCGCTCTCCGCTGTATATGTGATTGTATCAGACTGAGTCTGTGCTCCGGTCATGGAGGACGTACTGAACAAATATTTTTAATTAGGACGTGTCAGAATGGTCAGTTATGAGCTCTATGTGACCTTTTCTTAACAACGTGTGTGTGTTTGTACGTCGGTGAAATACGTCCCCTGACTAAATACGGCGACCGCTGTCTAGCGCGAACACACGTTTGCTGACTTTATCCGGCACATTAGCTTCATATATCAAATCCTCTGTGGAAGTTTGTGTAAAACACTGTGCTCCACTGTGCAGCCACCAACAGCACACTTGTCCCTCTGCGTTGACATAATACCGCTCTTCCTCCCTCGCCTGCACTCTCGCAGGGACAAGGTGGAGCTAAGGTGGAGCTCTCGAAGTAAACTTACTGGTGGGGCGGTAACATTCGCGGTGAAATGCGCATGCTGACGTCATAAACGCAGGGAATTCAACATCAAGTGTTTTATCGCCTATACTTACACTAAGGGGAACCACGAAAACATGACGGAGTATTCTTTTTCCACACTTTGGTGACTGGTAGGGCCCCCAGAGTCCCAAATATAAGTATTAAAATGGTTAAAAAGTTGATTTTGCGTAATATGTCCCCTTTAAAGAAACATTTGTAGTACTTGTCTTTGACCACAAGAGGGTGCACAAGTCCAGTAAAACCGCATTTTTCAGCATTTTGTTTGGTTACCTTGAAGCCGCCATAAATACGTGTGAGGACATCAAAAACATTCAGAGAACATAGTAATAATAGTTACAATGGTAACCCATGGTAGAAATCTCTCTGTACAGTGCCATACAATCCCGCCCCCATCCCCCCCCAAAAAACAAATGCTTAAACAGAAGAGACAATCAGACCTCAAAGTTTAGCAGATACTGAATCCTGGAGAATCCCAACCTTCCCTTGTCTTTTTTTAAAGGTGTGCAGTATGTGTTGTTGTACTGTGGTTTCATTGCGTTACAAAGTCAGTCAGTCATCATCTACCGCTATATCCTCAACCAGAGGGTTGCGGGGGGTGCTGTGCCAATCTCAGCTACATCGGGCGATAGCCGGGGTACACCCTGGACAGTTCGCCAGTCCATCGCAGGGCCACACACAGATAGAGACAAACAACCATTCACTCTCACACTCACTCCTATGGTCAATTTGGAGTGTCCAATTTACCTATCCCCACATTGCATGTTTTTGGACTGTGGGAGGAAGCCGGAGTACCCGGAGAGAACCCACGCACACACGGGGAGAACATGCAAACTCCATGCAGAAAGGCCCTTGTTCCAACCGGGGCTCGAACCCGGGTCTTCTCGCTGCAAGGCGAGAGTGCTAACCACTACACCACCGTGTGGCCCGCGTTACAAAGTGGAAGTTCAAAAAAAACAAAACATTTGCCAGTTGACTCTTTTTACAATTGTAGAAGTGGATTTTCATGAAAATGGGCGTGGCTACTGTTGCTCATATCCCACAATGCATAACACCGACATGTGGCCATGTTGTTAAACTTGTTTTAATTCTTAAAACACAGTATTTGAATTCATCCATCTGACATATTCTTAGTAAATAGTTCATATACTATCCATGATTATAAAAACAATGTAATTCAATTGTGTTTGAAGATTGAAACCAAAGTGAGGAGTGTGTGACGGAAAATCAGGTCCCACTGTTTAACTCTGTGAAGGTAGATCACTCTTGTTTCTATTCAGAGCGTACAAATCTTTCGCCTTTTACTAAAGATTTCCGTGGAGAGGAACAATAAGAGTTTTACCCAATTTTTTGATGCCCTGCGCAAGTGGGGCTTTCTCATGTGTTCAAAGTAAATGATTCTTCTTCTGCGGATGTGTTCCAGTGAAGATTGATGTATTAGTGAAGATGCGGTTCATGTGTCCAGAAGATGTATGTTCTATGGCGCATTTCCACGGCACGGTTTAAGTAGCGTTTCCACTAGCCTAGTAGCTGGTACTATTTTTAGTACCTGTTCAGATGAGGTTCCAAGCAGGTACTATGCGATTATTGATCAGACTGCCGGCCACTGAGTCCCATCACAGGAAGAGACCTCCCACACACAATCAAGCCGAACAGCGCCAAATTGTAGATGAATTTAAACTGCTGAACAATCCTTAAAATGTGGGTTAATCTCCAACAACTACAGAAGTGTGGTGTAAAGTCACTAGTCAATCGCGCGCGCGTGTGTGTGTGGGTGGGTGGGTGTCGCGTATAAAATAGTGATGTGTCGTTCGTGAACGATTCGTTCAAAATGAACTAATCTTTTATATGACTCGGGAGTAATGAGTCATCGCAGTGAGTGATTTGTTCATTTTCATGCAGTACCTTCCTTCGCCACATGGCAGGCGGCTGCATAAGTTCAGTCAGCAGAACAGGAAACAGAAATGATTAGTTCAGGACTGACTCAACTGAGTGGTTTGTTCGTTCATTGTCATGCAGTACCTTCCTTCACCACACGATGGCAGGCAGCTGCATAAACTCAGCAGGAAAGGAAACAGAAATGATTAGATCAGGATTCACTCAACTGAGCGAGCGTTCGTCCTCAGGTCACGTGACAGCTACCGAGTCACTGTCGTGCTGTTAAACAACAATGGCAGAGAGGATACAGGACACAAGTCACTTGTCACTTTATTGAGGTGTATTTGCTTTCCTAGGGTTTCATATAGTTTGAATTGCATTTTTTTTATTATACTTTGTCAGCTGAAGCAAAACGATGTTGCCTACAGTGTTAAGTGTTTGAGAACCGCAGTCTTTTTTACAACGCCCACAAGAGGGATACAGCGCCACCCACTGTAAAAATGAACGAAATGACTCAAAAAAGATTAGTTCAATTTACTGTCCGTGAGTGAAAGATCCGAGTCAGTAAGAAGAGTCGAACTTCCCATCACTACTATAAAACGAAGTCACCGCATAAAACAAGTTACTGCAGTTTCACTTAGCCGTGCAGTGATGACTCCGCCCACGTTAAGTAGGTTCTAGTATGTGTTGTTGTACTGTGGTTTCATTGCGTTACAAAGTGGAAGTTCGGGGGAAAAAACATTTGCCAGTTGACTCTTTTTACAATCGTAGAAGTGGATTTTCATGAAAATGGGCGTGGCTACTGTTGCTCATATCCCACAATGCATAGCACCTACATGTGGTCATGTTGTTAAACTTGTTTTAATTCTTAAAACACAGAATTTGAATTCATCCATCTGACATATTCTTAGTAAACAGTACATATACTATCCATGATTATAAAAGCAATGTAATTCAATTGTGTTTGAAGATTGAAACCAAAGTGAGGAGTGTGTGACGGAGAATCACTGCCCCCTGTTTAACTCTGTTAAGGTAGATCACTCTTGTTTCTATTCAGAGCGTATAAATCTTTCGCCTTTTACTAAAGATTTCCGTGGAGAGGGACAATAAGAGTTTTACCCAATTTTTTGATGCCCTGCGCAAGTGGGGCTTTCTCATGTGTTAAAAATAAAGTATTTATTTGAGGAAATAGCCCTTACATGGCTGCTATAAATAAGTGTGAGGACATAAAAAACATTCAGAGAACATAGTAATAATTAGTGATGGTGAGATGAAGCCTCATGAGGCATTGAACCACTTGAGCCAATTGGTTCGAGAAAGGGTTCATTTCTCGAAGCTTCATGTGCACACGAAACCACCTACTGGCCAAGTGTATAATCACAGGCAGCTGTATCTGAACCACATAATGTGTGATGAATTGAATTTTTGTGTCTGTTAGAAATGACTATGAATTACAAAAAATGTATGACCAAATCATTTCTGTACATATGTGTTTAATACATTTTTTGAATGTATTCTGTGTGTGTAAGTCTTCCCAAAATGGTAATATCATAATATGGCAGGTTGTGCAATGTTTTTCTGAAAATGGCATGGGTGTTATCAGGCAGAGGACAGTGAAAGTGCTTGTGGAACTAGGAAAAGGGCACAGATTATGCTTGTGAAACTTGGACAATGATGAGCCTCGCTGGCTCCATCCTATATCACCTATCCTACTCTCCTCCCTCTCCTAAATCTCTATCTCTCCCTAAACTCTCCAAACTATCTCCAAACTATATAAACGCTGTCCAAACTCTAGTATCCAAACTCTCCAAACTATCCAAACTCTCAACTGACCGCAACTCTCCTTCAAAAACCCACATTTTGAATGGAGCCTATATAGGGGTCTATATAGCTGTAAAACCTCGCGCTAAATCTGAACCACTTCACAAAGTAATCACGTGGTACAGCCGGGCAGCGAGGCTTCGGACGTCATCATTTTTGGCTCCTCCCCTAAATGAAGCAAGCCTCGATACGCGCATCGCGGAAACGCCCCCTCCCCTACTCGGCACACGCTTCGAAGCCTCGAGACGGAACGTCACATCACTAGTAATAATAGTTACAATGGTAACCCATGGTAGAAATCGCTCTCTGTACAGTGCCATACAATCCCGCCCCCGTCCCCCCCAAAAAACAAATGCTTAAAAAGAAGAGACAATCAGACCTCAAAGTTTAGCAGATACTGAATCCTGGAGAATCCCAACCTTCCCTTGTCTTTTTTTAAAGGTGTGCAGTATGTGTTGTTGTACTGTGGTTTCATTGCGTTACAAAGTGGAAGTTCAAAAAAAAAGATTTGCCAGTTGACTCTTTTTACAATTGTAGAAGTGGATTTTCATGAAAATGGGCGTGGCTACTGTTGCTCATATCCCACAATGCATAGCACCGACATGTGGCCATGTTGTTAAACTTGTTTTAATTCTTAAAACACAGAATTTGAATTCATCCATCTGACATATTCTTAGTAAACAGTACATATACTATCCATGATTATAAAAACAATGTAATTCAATTGTGTTTGAAGATTGAAACCAAAGTGAGGAGTGTGTGACGGAGAATCAGGTCCCCCTGTTTAACTCTGTGAAGGTAAATCACTCCTTTTTCTATTCAGAGCGTATAAATCTTTCGCCTTTTACTAAAGATTTCCGTGGAGAGGAACAATAAGAGTTTTACTCAATTTTTCAATGCCCTGCGCAGGTGGGGCTTTCTCATGTGTTCAAGTAAAAGACCCTATCTAAGAAGGTTTTTCACAAACTTGAGACTGTGCGCAGTCCTAGCTCCCAAATGGTGGAACAAGCTCCCAATTGACATTGTAACAGCAGAATGGCTACACATCTTCCACCGCCAACTAAAAACACATTCCTTCCGACTCTACCTAAGACGACGACAAAAAAACAAACAAAAACACTTACTCATACATCGCACTTATGACTTTATAGTTTGGCTTAACTTGAAGCCGCCATAAATAAGTGTGAGGACATCAAAATCATTCAGAGAACATAGTTATAATAGTTACAATAATAAAAAAAAATGTAATTAAACAAAAAAAGTATTCATTAACTAATTGACAGATTGAGCTTTTATACACAGTTGGTTTGACATTTTTCATGTGTTGAAAATGCTAGAGTGGGAGGCGGCAGTGATGCACCAATGAATGAAATAAGATTCATTGTCAAAAAGTGGAGTCACCACACGACCAACACTGTAATCTCTCAGCCTCACTGTGCAAATACTGTGCTTTTGAGATTATGTTTTTTGGATTTTGGCGCTACACAAATCATTTAGTATAACGTTTAAAATCAGATTGAGTTTGTGAAATTTGGAGGTGCGTCACAGTTTAAAGTTCACTTGGCCAAAACGTTGTATTTTGTGACTTCTGCACAGTTATTGCGACTAAAAATGCGATATAAAATGAATCATAACTTTGACTCAAAATTCTTTTTTTTAAAGCCTGAATAAGTGACCTATAAAGACACACACCCAGGATGTCCATATAAGGAGTTTTGTATTATTCCCAATGTAATAAATACAATTTGATGTTTCTGTTTCGCTAAAACAAGCCATAGTAACTTACCTGATGTTTTATATAGTTTACTTTAAGTATTCACTCTTCAAAATAACAAAAAGTAGTCAAAACCTTTATTATTCCTTATTATTAGGCCTACTGGTGGTCATGCACGTTTTGTTGGTGGTCATGCATGATACATTTTTTGACAGTATCTTACTGCAAATTTACAAGAATACAGGAAGAGATTGTAAAAAATATAAAAAAATGACAGTGAAAAGTTTAACAGTGCAGTTTTGTGTGGTCAAATTTGATTCATGTCTTTTATTTTTGTTAGTTTTTTGTTTCTCTCCTGCAGCTCAGCAAACTAAAGGAGAAATAACAGCAGTTGCACATTCAGTAAGAGCTAAAATCTTATTTAATGCAAGCTTTCAGTCAGAGATCCTACAGACGAGCAGCTTAACAATGCTGTAGTACAGCGGTTTAAAGAGCCTTGTTCTAGTGGGAAATGTATTTCTCTCTGTTGTCTGAGGTTATAGACAGCAGATAGAGTCTCGGACGAGCAGTGCTAGACTCGGAATACTTTCTGCTAAAAGAGCGGGGCGACCTCTAAATATTTTACATCGTTTTTCAAACGTGTTTTGTCAAACACTGAAAAGGAAAGACTCTTTTTATAATCGTAGAAGTGGATTTTCATGAAAATGGGCGTGGTTACTGTTGCTCATATCCCACAATGAATAGCACCAACATGTGGTCATGTTGTTAAACTCGTTTTAATTCTTAAAACACAGAAATTGAATTCATCCATCTGACATATTCTTAGTAAACAGTACATATACTATCCGCAATCATAAAAACAATGTAATTCAAATGTGTTTGAAGATTGAAACCTAAGTGAAGAGTGTGTGACGGAGAATCACGTCCCCCTGTTTAACTCTGTGAAGATAGATCACTCTTGTTTCTATACAGAGCGTATAAATCTTTCGCCTTTTACTAAAGATTTCCGTGGAGAGGAACAATAAGAGTTTTACCCAATTTTTTGATGCCCTGCGCAAGTGGGGCTTTCTCATTTGTTCAAAATAAAAATATTTTTCTTCTAGAACATGCAGGACAATATTGATGGGTTAGTGAAGGGGCGGTACCCGTGTACACTTGAGGTGTACGCTCTAGTGTGCTTCTCAGCAACGTATTTAATCCTCAAACTACCGGAAATGATGAAGTTATAGAAAGGCGATAACTTATTTTATATTTATTTTTTGTACTTATTGTGATTAACGGTATAAAACAAAGGCAAAACCAAGAAGGGAAGTAATAACAATAAAATAATAAAATGAAAAGCTAAATCAATAACAATATACACTGGTACACAATAATACATAATAATTAAAATAATAATAATAGATAACTGACAAAAGTAAGCTTCATACGTTTGCTTAAAGAAACATTTGTAGTACTTGTCTTTGACCACAAGAGGGTGCACAAGTCCAGTAAAACCGCATTTTTCAGCATTTTTGTTTGGTTACCTTGAAGCCGCCATAAATACGTGTGAGGACATCGAAAACATTCAGAGAACACAGTAATAATAGTTACAATGGTAGTTACAATGGTAACCCATGGTAGAAATCTCTCTCTGTACAGTGCCATACAATCCCTCCCCCTTCCCCCCCAAAAAAATTGCTTAAACAGAAGAGGCAATCAGACCTCAGTTTAGCAGATACTGAATCCTGGAGAATCCCAACCTTCCCTTGTCTTTTTTTAAAGGTGTGCAGTATGTGTTGTTGTACTGTGGTTTCATTGCGTTACAAAGTGGAAGTTCAAAAAAAAAAAAAGTGCCAGTTGACTCTTTTTACAATTGTAGAAGTGGATTTTCATGAAAATGGGCGTGGCTACTGTTGCTCATATCCCACAATGCATAACACCGACATGTGGCCATGTTGTTAAACTTGTTTTAATTCTTAAAACACAGTATTTGAATTCATCCATCTGACATATTCTTAGTAAATAGTTCATATACTATCCATGATTATAAAAACAATGTAATTCAATTGTGTTTGAAGATTGAAACCAAAGTGAGGAGTGTGTGACGGAAAATCAGGTCCCCCTGTTTAACTCTGTGAAGGTAGATCACTCTTGTTTCTATTCAGAGCGTATAAATCTTTCGCCTTTTACTAAAGATTTCCGTGGAGAGGAACAATAAGAGTTGTACCCAATTTTTTGATGCCCTGCGCAAGTGGGGCTTTCTCATGTGTTAATAATAAAGAATTTATTTGAGGAAATAGCCCTTACATGGCTGCTATAAATAAGTGTGAGGACATCAAAAACATTCAGAGAACATAGTAATAATATTTACAATGGTAACCCATGGTAGAAATCTCTCTCTGTACAGTGCCATACAATCCCTCCCCCTTCCCCCCCAAAAAAATTGCTTAAACAGAAGAGACAATCAGACCTCAAAGGTTAGCAGATACTGAATCCTGGAGAATCCCAACCTTCCCTTGTCTTTTTTTAAAGGTGTGCAGTATGTGTTGTTGTACTGTGGTTTCATTGCGTTACAAAGTGGAAGTTCAAAAAAAAAAAAAATGTGCCAGTTGACTCTTTTTACAATTGTAGAAGTGGATTTTCATGAAAATGGGCATGGCTACTGTTGCTCATATCCCACAATGCATAGCACCACCATGTTGTTAAACTTGTTTTAATTCTTAAAACACAGAATTTGAATTCATCCATCTGACATATTCTTAGTAAACAGTACATATACTATCCATGATTATAAAAACAATGTAATTCAATTGTGTTTGAAAATTGAAACCAAAGTGAGGAGTGTGTGACGGAAAATCAAGTCCCCCTGTTCAACTCTGTGAAGGTAGATCACTCTTGTTTCTATTCAGAGCGTATAAATGTTTCGCCTTTTACTAAAGATTTCCGTGGAGAGGAACAATAAGAGTTTTACCCAATTTTTTGATGCCCTGCGCAAGTGGGGCTTTCTCATGTGTGCAAAGTAAATGATTCTCCTTCTGCGGATGTGTTCCAATTAAGATTGATGTGTTAGTGAAGAGGCGGTTTACGTGTCCAGAAGATGTACGTTCTATGGCGCATTTCCACGGCACGGTTTAAGTAGCGTTTCCACTAGCCTAGTAGCTGGTACTATTTTTAGTACCTGTACAGATGAGGTTCCAAGCAGGTACTATGCGATGATTGGTCAGACTGCTGGCCGCTGAGTCCCGTCACTGGAAGAGACCTCCCACACACAATCAAGCCGAACAGCGCCGAATTGTAGATGAATTAAAACTGCTGAACAATCCTTAAAATGTGGGTTAATCTCCAACAACTACAGAAGTGTGGTGTAAAGTCACTAGTCAATCGCGCGCGTGGGTGGGTGGGTGTCGCGTATAAAATAGTGATGTGTCGTTCGTGAACGATTCGTTCAAAATGAACTAATCTTTTATATGACTCGGGAGTAATGAGTCATCGCAGTGAGTGATTTGTTCATTTTCATGCAGTACCTTCCTTCGCCACATGGCAGGCGGCTGCATAAGTTCAGTCAGCAGAACAGGAAACAGAAATGATTAGTTCAGGACTGACTCAACTGAGTGGTTTGTTCGTTCATTTTCATGCAGTACCTTCCTTCGCCACACGATGGCAGGCAGCTGCATAAACTCAGCAGGAAAGGAAACAGAAATGATTAGATCAGGATTCACTCAACTGAGCGAGCGTTCGTCCTCAGGTCACGTGACAGCTACCGAGTCACTGTCGTGCTGTTAAACAACAATGGCAGAGAGGATACAGGACACAAGTCACTTGTCACTTTATTGAGGTGTGTATTTGCTTTCCTAGGGTTTCATATAGTTTGAATTGCATTTTGTTTATTATACTTTGTCAGCTGAAGCAAAACGATGTTGCCTACAGTGTTAAGTGTTTGAGAACCGCAGTCTTTTTTATAACGCCCACAAGAGGGATACAGCGCCACCCACTGTAAAAATGAACGAAATGACTCAAAAAAGATTAGTTCAATTTACTGTCCGTGAGTGAAAGATCCGAGTCAGTAAGAAGAGTCGAACTTCCCATCACTACTATAAAACGAAGTCACCGCATAAAACAGGTCACTGCAGTTTCACTTAGCCGTGCAGTGATGACTCCGCCCACGTTAAGTAGGTTCTAGTATGTGTTGTTGTACTGTGGTTTCATTGCGTTACAAAGTGGAAGTTCGGGGGAAAAAACATTTGCCAGTTGACTCTTTTTACAATCGTAGAAGTGGATTTTCATGAAAATGGGCGTGGCTACTGTTGCTCATATCCCACAATGCATAGCACCGACATGTGGCCATGTTGTTAACTTGTTTTAATTCTTAAAACACGGAATTTGAATTCATCCATCTGACATATTCTTAGTAAACAGTTCATATACTATCCATGATTATAAAAACAATGTAATTCAATTGTGTTTGAAGATTGAAACCAAAGTGAGGAGTGTGTGACGGAGAATCAGGTCCCCCTGTTTAACTCAGTGAGGATAGATCACTCTTGTTTCTATTCAGAGCGCATAAATCTTTCGCCTTTTACTAAAGATTTCCGTGGAGAGGAACAATAAGAGTTTTACCCAATTTTTTGATGCCCTGCGCAAGTGGGGCTTTCTCATGTGTTCAAGTAAAAGACTCTATCTAAGAAGGTTTTTCACAAATCTTGAGACTGTGCGCAGTCCTAGCTCCCAAATGGTGGAACAAGCTCCCAATTGACATCCTAACTGCAGAATGGCTACACATCTTCCACCGCCAACTAAAAACACATTCCTTCCGACTCTACCTAAGACGACGACAAAAAAACAAACAAAAACACTTACTCATACATCGCACTTATGACTTTATAGTTTGGCTTAACTTGAAGCCGCCATAGATAAGTGTGAGGACATCAAAATCATTCAGAGAACATAGTTATAATAGTTACAATAATAAAAAAAAATGTAATTAAACAAAGATAAGTATTCATTAATTAAATGACAGATTGAGCTTTTATACACAGTTGGTTTGACATTTTTCATGTGTTGAAAATGCTAGAGTGGGAGGCGGCAGTGATGCACCAATGAATGAAATAAGATTCATTGTCAAAAAGTGGAGTCACCACACGACCAACACTGTAATCTCTCAGCCTCACTGTGCAAATACTGTGCTTTTGAGATTATGTTTTTTGGATTTTGGCGCTACACAAATCATTTAGTATAACGTTTAAAATCAGATTGAGTTTGTGAAATTTGGAGGTGCGTCACAGTTTAAAGTTCACTTGGCCAAAACGTTGTATTTTGTGACTGCTGCACAGTTATTGCGACTAAAAATGCGATATAAAATGAATCATAACTTTGACTCAAAATTCTTTTTTTTAAAGCCTGAATAAGTGACCTATAAAGACACACACCCAGGATGTCCATATAAGGAGTTTTGTATTATTCCCAATGTAATAAATACAATTTGATGTTTCTGTTCGCTAAAACAAGCCATAGTAACTTACCTGATGTTTTATATAGTTTACTTTAAGTATTCACTCTTCAAAATAACAAAAAGTAGTCAAAACCTTTATTATTCCTTATTATTAGGCCTACTGGTGGTCATGCACGTTTTGTTGGTGGTCATGCATGATACATTTTTTGACAGTATCTTACTGCAAATTTACAAGAATACAGGAAGAGATTGTAAAAAATATAAAAAAATGACAGTGAAAAGTTTAACAGTGCAGTTTTGTGTGGTCAAATTTGATTCATGTCTTTTATTTTTGTTAGTTTTTTGTTTCTCTCCTGCAGCTCAGCAAACTAAAGGAGAAATAACAGCAGTTGCACATTCAGTAAGAGCTAAAATCTTATTTAATGCAAGCTTTCAGTCAGAGATCCTACAGACGAGCAGCTTAACAATGCTGTAGTACAGCGGTTTAAAGAGCCTTGTTCGAGTGGGAAATGTATTTCTCTCTGTTGTCTGAGGTTATAGACAGCAGATAGAGTCTCGGACGAGCAGTGCTAGACTCGGAATACTTTCTGCTAAAAGAGCGGGGCGACCTCTAAATATTTTACATCGTTATTCAAACGTGTTTTGTCAAACACTGAAAAGGAAAGACTCTTTTTACAATCATAGAAGTGGATTTTCATGAAAATGGGCGTGGTTACTGTTGCTCATATCCCACAATGCATAGCACCAACATGTGGTCATGTTGTTAAACTCGTTTTAATTCTTAAAACACAGAAATTGAATTCATCCATCTGACATATTCTTAGTAAACAGTACATATACTATCCGCAATCATAAAAACAATGTAATTCAAATGTGTTTGAAGATTGAAACCTAAGTGAAGAGTGTGTGACGGAGAATCACTTCCCCCTGTTTAACTCTATGAGGTAGTTCACTCTTGTTTCTATTCAGAGCGTATAAATCTTTCGCCTTTTACTAAAGATTTCCGTGGAGAGGAACAATAAGAGTTTTACCCAATTTTTTGATGCCCTGCGCAAGTGGGGCTTTCTCATATGTTCCAAATAAAAAACCTTTCTTCTAGAATATGCAGGACAATATTTATGTGTTAGTGAAGAGGTGGTACCCGTGTACACTTGAGGTGTACGCTCTAGTGTGCTTCTCAGCAACGTATTTAATCCTCAAACTACCGGAAATGATGAAGTTATAGAAAGGTCATAACTTATTTTATATTTAATTTTTTTACTTATTGTGATGGGGCCACACGGTGGTGTAGTGGTTAGCACTCTCGCCTTGCAGCGAGAAGACCCGGGTTCGAGCCCCGGTTGGAACAAGGGCCTTTCTGCATGGAGTTTGCATGTTCTCCCCGTGTGTGCGTGGGTTCTCTCCGGGTTCTCCGGCTTCCTCCCACAGTCCAAAAACATGCAATGTGGGGATAGGTAAATTGAACACTCTAAATTGACCATAGGAGTGAGTGTGAGAGTGAATGGTTGTTTGTCTCTATCTGTGTGTGGCCCTGCGATGGACTGGCGAACTGTCCAGGGTGTACCCCGCCTATCGCCCGATGTAGCTGAGATTGGCACAGCACCCCCCGCGACCCTCTGGCGGAGGATAAAGCGGTAGATGATGACTGACTGACTTATTGTGATTAACGGTATAAAACAAAGGCAAAACCAAGAAGGGAAGTAATAACAATAAAATAATAAAATGAAAAACTAAATCATTAACAATATACGCTGGTACACAATAATACATAATAATTAAAATAATAATAATAGATAACTGACAAAAGTAAGCTTCATACGTTTGCTTAAAGAAACATTTGTAGTACTTGTCTTTGACCACAAGAGGGTGCACAAGTCCAGTAAAACCGCATTTTTCAGCATTTTTGTTTGGTTACCTTGAAGCCGCCATAAATACGTGTGAGGACATCAAAAACATTCAGAGAACATAGTAATAATAGTTACAATGGTAGTTACAATGGTAACCCATGGTAGAAAATCTCTCTCTGTACAGTGCCATACAATCCCTCCCCCGTCCCCCCCCAAAAAACAAATGCTTAAACAGAAGAGACAATCAGACCTCAAAGTTTAGCAGATACTGAATCCTGGAGAATCCCAACCTTCCCTTGTCTTTTTTAAAAGTGTGCAGTATGTGTTGTCGTACTGTGGTTTCATTGCGTTACAAAGTGGAAGTTCAAAAAAAAAAACATTTGCCAGTTGACTCTTTTTACAATTGTAGAAGTGGATTTTCATGAAAATGGGCGTGGCTACTGTTGCTCATATCCCACAATGCATAACACCGACATGTGGCCATGTTGTTAAACTTGTTTTAATTCTTAAAACACAGAATTTGAATTCATCCATCTGACATATTCTTAGTAAACAGTTCATATACTATCCATGATTATAAAAACAATGTAATTCAATTGTGTTTGAAGATTGAAACCAAAGTGAGGAGTGTGTGACGGAAAATCAGGTCCCCCTGTTTAACTCTGTGAAGGTAGATCACTCTTGTTTCTATTCAGAGCGTACAAATCTTTCGCCTTTTACTAAAGATATCCGTGGAGAGGAACAATAAGAGTTTTACCTAGTGATGGTGAGATGAAGCCTCATGAGGCATTGAACCACTTGAGCCAATTGGTTCGAGAAAGGGTTCATTTCTCGAAGCTTCATGTGCACACGAAACCACCTACTGGCCAAGTGTATAATCACAGGCAGCTGTATCTGAACCACATAATGTGTGATGAATTGAATTTTTGTGTCTGTTAGAAATGACTATGAATTACAAAAAATGTATGACCAAATCATTTCTGTACATATGTGTTTAATAAATTTTTTGAATGTATTCTGTGTGTGTAAGTCTTCCCAAAATGGTAATATCATAATATGGCAGGTTGTGCAATGTTTTTCTGAAAATGGCATGGGTGTAATCAGGCAGAGGACAGTGAAAGTGCTTGTGGAACTAGGAAAAGGGCACAGATTATGCTTGTGAAACTTGGACAATGATGAGCCTCGCTGGCTCCATCCTATATCACCTATCCTACTCTCCTCCCTCTCCTAAATCTCTATCTCTCCCTAAACTCTCCAAACTATCTCCAAACTATATAAACGCTGTCCAAACTCTAGTATCCAAACTCTCCAAACTATCCAAACTCTCAACTGACCGCAACTCTCCTTCAAAAACCCACATTTTGAATGGAGCCTATATAGGGGTCTATATAGCTGTAAAACCTCGCGCTAAATCTGAACCACTTCACGAAGTAATCACGTGGTACAGCCGGGCAGCGAGGCTTCGGACGTCATCATTTTTGGCTCCTCCCCTAAATGAAGCAAGCCTCGATACGCGCATCGCGGAAACGCCCCCTCCCCTACTCGGCTCACGCTTCGAAGCCTCGAAACGGAACGTCACATCACTAGTTTTACCCAATTTTTTGATGCCCTGCGCAAGTGGGGCTTTCTCATGTGTTCAAGTAAAAGACTCTATCTAAGAAGGTTTTTCACAAATCTTGAGACTGTGCGCAGTCCTAGCTCCCAAATGGTGGAACAAGCTCCCAATTGACATCCTAACAGCAGAATGGCTACACATCTTCCACCGCCAACTAAAAACACATTCCTTCCGACTCTACCTAAGACGACGACAAAAAAACAAACAAAAACACTTACTCATACATCGCACTTATGACTTTATAGTTTGGCTTAACTTGAAGCCGCCATAGATAAGTGTGAGGACATCAAAATCATTCAGAGAACATAGTTATAATAGTTACAATAATAAAAAAAAATGTAATTAAACAAAGATAAGTATTCATTAATTAAATGACAGATTGAGCTTTTATACACAGTTGGTTTGACATTTTTCATGTGTTGAAAATGCTAGAGTGGGAGGCGGCAGTGATGCACCAATGAATGAAATAAGATTCATTGTCAAAAAGTGGAGTCACCACACGACCAACACTGTAATCTCTCAGCCTCACTGTGCAAATACTGTGCTTTTGAGATTATGTTTTTTGGATTTTGGCGCTACACAAATCATTTAGTATAACGTTTAAAATCAGATTGAGTTTGTGAAATTTGGAGGTGCGTCACAGTTTAAAGTTCACTTGGCCAAAACGTTGTATTTTGTGACTGCTGCACAGTTATTGCGACTAAAAATGCGATATAAAATGAATCATAACTTTGACTCAAAATTCTTTTTTTTTAAAGCCTGAATAAGTGACCTATAAAGACACACACCCAGGATGTCCATATAAGGAGTTTTGTATTATTCCCAATGTAATAAATACAATTTGATGTTTCTGTTTCGCTAAAACAAGCCATAGTAACTTACCTGATGTTTTATATAGTTTACTTTAAGTATTCACTCTTCAAAATAACAAAAAGTAGTCAAAACCTTTATTATTCCTTATTATTAGGCCTACTGGTGGTCATGCACGTTTTGTTGGTGGTCATGCATGATACATTTTTTGACAGTATCTTACTGCAAATTTACAAGAATACAGGAAGAGATTGTAAAAAATATAAAAAAATGACAGTGAAAAGTTTAACAGTGCAGTTTTGTGTGGTCAAATTTGATTCATGTCTTTTATTTTTGTTAGTTTTTTGTTTCTCTCCTGCAGCTCAGCAAACTAAAGGAGAAATAACAGCAGTTGCACATTCAGTAAGAGCTAAAATCTTATTTAATGCAAGCTTTCAGTCAGAGATCCTACAGACGAGCAGCTTAACAATGCTGTAGTACAGCGGTTTAAAGAGCCTTGTTCGAGTGGGAAATGTATTTCTCTCTGTTGTCTGAGGTTATAGACAGCAGATAGAGTCTCGGACGAGCAGTGCTAGACTCGGAATACTTTCTGCTAAAAGAGCGGGGCGACCTCTAAATATTTTACATCGTTATTCAAACGTGTTTTGTCAAACACTGAAAAGGAAAGACTCTTTTTACAATCGTAGAAGTGGATTTTCATGAAAATGGGCGTGGTTACTGTTGCTCATATCCCACAATGCATAGCACCAGCATGTGGTCATGTTGTTAAACTCGTTTTAATTCTTAAAACACAGAAATTGAATTCATCCATCTGACATATTCTTAGTAAACAGTACATATACTATCCGCAATCATAAACACAATGTAATTCAAATGTGTTTGAAGATTGAAACCTAAGTGAAGAGTGTGTGACGGAGAATCAATTGCCCCTGTTTAACTCTGTGAAGGTAGATCACTCTTGTTTCTATTCAGAGCGTATAAATCTTTCGCCTTTTACTAAAGATTTCCGTGGAGAGGAACAATAAGAGTTTTACCCAATTTTTTGATACCCTGCGCAAGTGGGGCTTTCTCATGTGTTAAAAATTAAGAAATGTATCTTCTAGAATATGCAGGACAATATTGATGTGTTAGTGAAGAGGCGGTACCCGTGTATACTTGAGGTGTACGCTCTAGTGTGCTTCTCAGCAACGTATTTAATCCTCAAACTACCGGAAATGATGAAGTTATAGAAAGGTCATAACTTATTATATTTATTTTTTTTACTTATTGTGATTAACGGTATAAAACAAAGGCAAAACCAAGAAGGGAAGCAATAACAATAAAATAATAAAATGAAAAACTAAATCATTAACAATATACGCTGGTACACAATAATACATAATAATTAAAATAATAATAATAGATAACTGACAAAAGTAAGCTTCATACGTTTGCTTAAAGAAACATTTGTAGTACTTGTCTTTGACCACAAGAGGGTGCACAAGTCCAGTAAAACCGCATTTTTCAGCATTTTTGTTTGGTTACCTTGAAGCCGCCATAAATACGTGTGTGGACATCAAAAACATTCAGAGAACATAGTAATAATAGTTACAATGGTAGTTACAATGGTAACCCATGGTAGAAAATCTCTCTCTGTACAATGCCATACAATCCCTCCCCCATCCCCCCCCAAAAAACAAATGCTTAAACAGAAGAGACAATCAGACCTCAAAGTTTAGCAGATACTGAATCCTGGAGAATCCCAACCTTCCCTTGTCTTTTTTTTAACGGTGTGCAGTATGTGTTGTTGTACTGTGGTTTCATTGCTTTGCAGAGTGTAAGTTCAAAAAAAAAAACATTTGCCAGTTGACTCTTTTTACAATTGTAGAAGTGGATTTTCATGAAAATGGGCATGGCTACTGTTGCTCATATCCCACAATGCATAACACTGACATGTGGCCATGTTGTTTAACTTGTTTTAATTCTTAAAACACAGAATTTGAATTCATCCATCTGACATATTCTTAGTAAACAGTTCATATACTATCCATGATTATAAAAACAATGTAATTCAATTGTGTTTGAAGATTGAAACCAAAGTGAGGAGTGTGTGACGGAGAATCAGGTCCCCCTGTTTAACTCTGTGAAGGTAGATCACTCTTGTTTCTATTCAGAGCGTATAAATCTTTCGCCTTTTACTAAAGATTTCCGTGGAGAGGAACAATAAGAGTATTACCCAATTTTTTGATGCCCTGCGCAAGTGAGGCTTTCTCATGTGTTAAAGATAAAGAATTTATTTGAGGAGATATCCCATACATGGTGGAAGTGTTAGTGAAGAGGAGGGTCACTTGTCTATTAGATGTGAGCACTAGTATACGCATCAGCAACAGATTAAATACTCGAACTACTGCAAATGTTGTAGTTATAGGAGAGAAATAACTTATTTTGACAATAATGTATTTTTATTTGCACATAATTTTAATAATCAAAGTACATTCTGAACATAAATAGATATTGACAATAGGTGAAATGTATTAATTGACCAACAAACATGGGAGCAGCTGTTGAAATTGCAGATTTGATTCGATATACATTCATTTTGGTCAATAAACACACACATTTAGGAAAAGTCAGAGTCCCATGGTTTCAACAAAGTTATCATCACAAACTAGTGTATGATGAGGTCATTGCAAATGAGTAAAACTTTATTTTATTTTATTCCAATTTCATGTATTATATATGTTATATTAAATTATCTTGAAGTCCCCATAAGTGATAACAAGTTCCTACAAAAAGACCCATTATATTATTATTAATAATTATAATAATAATAATAATAATAATAAAAGTTAAAATAAAACACTTCTGTAGATGTATCTTTCCTCACTGGCTATTATGGACTATTGTAATTTACTTTTCTGTAATTTCATCCTCTAATCCGCTAATTATTCTCTCCTTCTTTTCTGTACTATGTTTTACCTTTTTGGTTTTATTATGGAGGCTTAGTCTGTTCTTGGTTTGCCAATTTTATTTTTTTTACATAAAAAGCCTGAATAAGTGACCTATAAACACACACACACACACAGGATGTCCATATAAGGAGTTGTGTATTATTCCCAAGGTAATAAATACAATTTGATGTTTCTTTTTTGCTAAAACAAAAGTGCCAGAGTAACTTACCTAATGTGTGATATAGTGTACTTTATATATTCACTCATTGGTGGTCATGCATGATACATTTTTGGACAGTATCATACTGCAAATTTACAAGAATACAGGAAGAGATTGTCAACAAATAAAAAAAATGACAGTGAAAAGTTTAACAGTGCAGATTTGTCTGGTCAAATTTGATTCATGTCTTTTCTTTTTGTTAGTTTTTTGTTCGTCCTGCAGCTCAGCAGCAGCTGACTTGTCACCCCCTCCTCTGCTGTTCTGCCGTCTGGTCTCCTGCTCTCTGCTCTTACGCCGCTCGGGTTTCAGACGGACGAGCCGCCTAATCAACAGCGCGCCATCAATAATTCACCGGCGATGGCTGTGCTCGTTGCAGAGAATCCCGTCTGTGTTTCACAGCCCGCATTTCACACCTCTGCCTCTTTTTGCATGTGTGCTTTTTTGCCGGCGTTGTCATCGAGGCCGCAGTCGGAGCAGGTGTAGAGTTGCAGTGGAGCCTCAGAGCTGAGGGAGCAACACTTCAGTCTGACCAGGATGAGGAGGAGGATGATGATGATGGAGGAGGAGGCAGCAGCAGCAGCAGCAGCAACAGCTCCACACTGATCTTCACCAGCATGACTTTTGCTCCATCAGCAGGATAAAACCAGAACGAAAACCCACTGTATTTTTTTTTTGTAATTGTGGAGTTTTCCTGCATCCACTGACAATGAGGTCGACTCCTGCTGCGTCTGTGCTCGGCTTCCTTCTGTTTGGTGAGTGAATGAACTCTTAAATCCAGCATGATTTGTCTAATAACAAGCGAAATAACAAGATTTTTTTAAGTTTGAATTATTTTTTAGAGCGGGTTTTTCAGTTTTTATTCATTTTTATTTTTTGTAAATTCTCAGTTTTAGTTGAGTTTTTTATCAGTTTCAGTGTTAGTTTGAGTTTTTGTAAGTATTGAGTCATAAAAACCCAACAAAAGAGGCCGTTTTAAAAATGTATTTGGAGAATTTAAAAGAAATCCAATGAAAGACCGAAGGTTTGATTCTCTTAGATGAACCAACTCAACCAAATGAACTGCATAGCAAATGTTTATGTTTAACTTGCAGAGCCTGATGTCCAACATTGTAAACAAAAACACATTTTACTATGAATGAAAAGAAAACTTTTCAAAATTCGCCGGCAGAGAAAAAAATAAATACACACTTCTAAAGAACCCAAAAAGTTTCAGTAAGTTATTGTTGTTTTTAAACTCTAGTTTTTATTTCAGTTCACAAAAATGTTTTTTTCAATTGAAGTTTTCTTTATTTCATTAGTTTTCGCTCACTATAATAACCTCGCTATAGTCATAATAAGTAATAATGATCTTGTTTCTGTGGAACTGACGTGTACATAGTTCTGACATAGTAGCTTATTATTTTCACACAGGTTCAAAAAGTTTATTTTTCCCCATAAATAGCGTCATAAGCATTAGTGGCTCAGTGGTTAAGACCGGTACCCTGTGTGCAAAAGACTTCATGGTCGCAAGTTCAACTCCACCCCTGGCAGGTTGTACTCAATTCCCTTGTAAGTTGCTTTGAATAAAAGTGTCTGCTAAATGACATGTAATGCTATTCATTATTTTTTACCTATACTGAAACTAGATTCAATGATAAAACATTTTTTAACCAAAATTCATTCATATAATCATTCATACGATCATTTAAGATGTCAACTTTATGTAAAACGCCTTAATTTTACTTAACTGTGAGAATGAATGGAACTGAAAAATTCTTGAAATGAAACATGTTTATTCATGTTTTTTTTTGTTCTTAACAGTCTCAATGATGCAAATAAAGGTTGTAAAAATATTTCCTCACAATATGATTTTTTTTTTTAAATGGAGTCTGTAAACATAAGAAACACAGATTTGTTTTTAGATTTGTTGCAAAAAGATCTCACCATGAGTTCCACACCGAATTTAAGATTAAACTAAAACTTCTTTCACACAGAAGAAGTTTTACAATACAATAAAATAAATACAAGAAATATTAAAAGAGACATGAAAATACAAAGCAATAAAAAGCTTTGTCTAACTAAAAGTCTGTATTTTTAAATATATATATATATGTATATATATATATATGTATATGTATATATATATATATATATGTGTATATATATATATATATATATATATATATATGTGTGTATATAAATGTTGCATGGGTTGTCATTTCCAGTCTTCACAGTATCGACACTTATATTTTCCTGCTCGTTTTTTGTTTCCCTCACATCCACAGGGCTCATATGCTCATATACTGCAGAGGAAGGAACCACACTGGAAGAAGACATCCAGAAAGTCATCAATCAAATCCACTTTCTGTCCGGCGCCGATGAACAAATGCGTGGTTTCTCCAACACGGGCGAGGCTTTTTCCTTACACTCTTACTACGACATGTTGAGTAACCTGTTAGCGCTGGTGCCGCCGCTGCTCGGGGACAGATTCATGGACGAGCTCCCCAAAATGCTGGTGTGCATTCTGTCCGGGGAGATGGACTGTGGTCTGAAGGCGGAGCTGACAAAGACGGTGTCTGTGCAGCTGGTGGAGCCGTTGCTGAATCTCCTTTCGTCGCCCGCGCTGCAGACGTGCCCTCAGAGCCCGAGCAGCGGCGCAGACCCAGTCAGCTTCAGGACGGGCGAGGCGGCGGCGGCGGCGACGGTGTTGGATGGTTTCCAGCAAACCGTCATGAACATCCTGCAGAGTCTGCCTCTGTCCGGACACCTGAAGGACACTTTGAGCAGCGTCATGGACGCAGCCGTGAAGAACGTCCTGACGTTTTCAGTATCGTTGCTGCAGTTACCGCTGGAGTACATGAACATAGCCTTACAGTTTGGAATCAGAGTTCCGTCTTTGGACGACAAAGAGACCTGTGAGCAAGGTAAATCATCATTATTCACCTTTTTCTTTATCTTTAGCAATGTAATTGTCTTTGATAAACTGTGCTTTTGCATGTTCTCTTTGCTAAATACAATTTGCTTTCTCCACCTGATTTGCAGGAGACCTCAAGCAGCTCATTATGTGGTAAGTTCATTCGTGTTTAAGACTTTTCTTTTTGTACATGTGTCACAAACTCAGTGTCCATGTCTGTGCCAGTAAATATAGTTTGTACCACGGTAGTGAGACCTGCTCTCATGTTTGGCTTGGAGACCGTGTCAGAGCTGAAGATGCTGAGATTCTTGTACGGAGCGACCAGGATGGACACGATTAGAAATGAGGGACCACTCAGGTTGAGCGGTTTGGAAATAAAGCATGAGAGTCAGGGTTGAGATGGTTTGGTCACGTGCAGAGGAGGGACAGTGATTATATCGGACAGAGGATGTTGAACAGGATAAGAGGGAGGCCACAGAGAAGTTTCATGGATGTTGTGAAGGAAGTGTAATAGAGGACACGATGGAGGCAGATGATCGCGGTGAAGATGTGTATATTTGGTTTTCGTAGCCTTACAAAAAGCTTTTTATATATAATTAAGGTTAGTATGAAGACCCGTGTTTGCAACCCGTCGGAACAAGGGCCTTTCTGTGTGGTTTTCTCCGGGTTCTCCAAAAACATGCAGATTCGGGGATTTGGCAAACTGGACACTCTAAATTCACCATAAGTGTGTGAGAGTGAATGGTTGTTTGTCTCTATGTGTGGCCCTGTGATGGACTGGAGACATGTCCAGTGTGTGACCCCGCCACAAGCTGAGATTAGCACAGTGGCCCTAGCAACCCTCACGTGGAGGATAAAGCGGTAGAAGATGAGTGATTTATTAAATTGAGTCAGAATTAGAAGCTAATTTTCCCATAAACTTCCAGTCAAATTAACTTATTTTTACAACCAGCGGATTGGTAATAACCATGGTAATAATCATGGAAATAACCATGGTAATAATCATGTAATAACCATGGTAATAATCATGGTATGGTAATAACCATGGTAATAATCATGGTAATAATATGGTAACCATGGTTATAACCATGATATGGAAATAATCAAGATAATAATCATGGTAATAAATATGGTAATAACATGTAATAATCATGGTAATAACCATGGTAATAATCATTGAATGCCTGTTTCTGTTCAGGGGGATACACAACAACATGAGCTGGTCCTTTGCTCCCTCCTTGGTGGACGTCCTCTTGGAACTCTTCCTGGAACAGGTCGAGCCTCTGTGTGCTTATGGAGTGCTGGACTGCCAGACTCCTCCGATCATGCCCTTCCAGCGCAGCCTCACAGAGGCGACCCGTGACAGCAATGACATATTCCTCAAGTGCGATCGCCACAATCTGGCCCAACTCAACGACACTGTCTGCGCCGACGTCCTCCGGGGTTCGAGCGCGGGCTCCTCCACGTCTGTGCTCGCCCTCTGCCAGGCGCTGGGCTCGCTCAGTCCTCACCAGTTGGAGCAGGTGTGGAGCAACCTGTGCTCTGTCGTTCAAGCACTGGTGTCTCCGGTTGTCGGTGAGTCGCCATACTGCGGTGATGGCGACGTGACGGACTCCATAGCCACCGCGCCGCCGTCTCAGGCGGCACCACGTCGAGCAGCCAGAGAAGCTCCCAACCTCAGACAGCTGGCCTGTAACTACGACGTCTGGATGGAAGCTCTGCCGGCGGACGACCAGTTTGTGTCGCTGTGCAGTGATAATGACCGTGAGGAGTTTGAGAAGCGGGTGTGCAGCAATGCTGACTTCATGAAGAAGTTGCTCTCGGACGCGGTAAACAGCTGGCTGTATGCGTACTGTGCCAACTCCTCAGCCGACTCCGACTACCTGGTGAGTCACTTCTGCGTCTACCAACAGTGGATCGAGCAGCCCACAGGCCCGGTGGCCACCGTCTTACTGGAGTTCTGCATGAACCTGGACGGTCCCAGAATGACCTCACTCATGTGTAAGAACATACAACTCTTAGTATTTGTACTTGCCGATCCAGAAAACATCCATTTAATGCCCAACTGCACAAACCTGCCCACTCCTCCTCCTCTAGCAGGACCTGACTTAGGTTTAGGTTTAGGTCCAGGTTCTTTAGGATCAGAGTCTTGTCGTTACTCGCAGTGGCACGATCTGACCCAGATCACCACTGACAATTTGATGCACTGCACCAACTTTGATCAGGCAGGTTTTACTCAAGAGGTTTGTGGTAACTCCACAATTATCGACACTCTGCTTCAGGATGAGGAGCATGTGTGGCTCCGAGAGTTCTGCAACGCCTCCCTCGCGTCTCTGTCCCAGACTTTGAACATCGCAGAATGGTGTGACTACGACACGTGGGCGGAGAGGCAGGTGGACGTTTCAGTGGTCGCCCTCTGTTGGCAGAATGATCAGCTCGCTTTTCAGAGTAAAGTTTGCTGCCAAACGTCTGTGTTGGAAAAGTTGCAGCAGGACCCTCAGAACCAGTGGCTGGTGTCGGCGTGCACAAACATGGACATGCATGAGTTACTGAAGGTGGGTGTTGACAAATAGCAAATATGTTCAATTCCTTTTTATGGAAATACAATTCTATACTATGTGCAAAGAATGTGACTGATCTCTACCTACAGTACAGGGAAAACAGACTGAATACAAATACAGCATTTGTACGACGCTTCCACATTATTCTGTATATAAAGGTCCAGTGTGTAAGAATTAGGGACATCTAATGGTGAGGCTGCAGATGTGCTACAGATAAAAAGTCAAAGATATTAGATAAGATGTGCGCATGTGTAATGGCCCCTTCATCCATCGCCTCACTGGCCTAACCAAACTCACAATGTGCAATCTTTTTATCTTATCATTATGACTTTTTTCTCATAATTTCGACTTTTATCTCACATTTTTTTCTCTATCTCATAATTTTGACTTTTTATCTCATAATTTCGACTGTTTATCTCAATTATGACTTTGTATCTCATAATTTCGATTTTATCTCATAATTTCAATTTTTAATCTCATAATTCCGACTTTTTATTTCATATTTTTGACTTTTTTATCTCATAATTTTGACTTTATCTCATAAATATGACTTTTATCTCATAATTATGAACAATTATATTGACTTACTTTGAGGATATTTTTTATTATCAAAGCTAAATTTGATAACTACATCAGTTCCACTTAAGTCAAGACATGAATGACTGAATGACTTTTGCTCGTATTAGTTTCTGTAGCTCATGTGGATCCAGGTCACAGATGAAATAGTGAGACTGCCCATTGTAACGATTGGTGATATAAGATGGCGGCCTCTGTAAAGGAAGGCGCTTACCCAAAGTACAGCACAAAGGCTTATTCTAAGGCCACCGAAACCAATGATTTATTTTGTAAACATACGTATGGGTAGTGTTTACAATCTCTGCCTATTGACCCTCCGAAGTGTTTTCTGTGCTTTAGGTGTGCAAATATTCTGACTGGTCAAAGCCCATAATCGTCGACATGACTGAGCTCGCTCTCTGCGCTGAGCTCGACCAGCTCAACTTCACCTCTAAAGTCTGCACCAATGGGACCATCCTCCAGAATCTGTTGGCCAATCAGGACAACACCTGGTTAGTCCAGTACTGTGCCAACCATTCCAAATCAGCGGTATCCCTGAGTGGTGACGGGGAAGGCGGCGGCGACCCGTCTGGATTCAAACCTGCCGAGCAGTGCCAGTACTCCAGCTGGAGTATCTCTCTGCCGGGCGTGGCACTCCTGACTCTGTGCTGGGAGAACGACCAGACCCATTTTATCTCCTCTGTCTGCCCAAACACTGCTCTGCTCCTCAAGCTGTCTCAGGAGTCGTACAGTGCATGGGTGAGCAGCATGTGCACCACCTTCGCCAACTACACCTCTGAAACCACAACCCCCACCACCACCACCACCAACAGCCCCGCTCCGGAACCAGATTCCTGCTGGGTTAGAAACCTGGTGAAGCAGTTCCACTTGAACTGCTCGGTTGACTTCACCTCGGCCTGTCAGCCGGGGATCAGTCAGAACCAGGTGCTGAAGATGATGGTGCACTGCTGGGTGGAGAGCCTGGAGGCCAGAGTGGAGGAACTCCTGACCGCGCCTGTGGCTGCGATGTTGGAGCAGGCGCTCAGCACGACGGTGGTGTTCCTGTTGGCCGTGGAGGAGGTCCAGGCGTCGTCACTGCACATCATCAAAAACATAAACCTCAGCGTGTTGAAGTCTGTGGCTCAGTATCTGGAGAAGGAAAAGACGTTTGAGAACAAAAAGGTTCTGCTGCAATGCTTCGGGGTAAGTGCTTTGATTTTGCAGACATTTGAAAACAAAAGTATCGAGCTATCGGAACTCTTAACACACAATTAACAACAAGACAAAAGAGAAATGAAAGAAATGACTGCTCATTAACACAAGTAACACTTCATTATTAAAATACTGTGATCACGGAGATTCTCCTCCGTCTTTTATTCACAGGCGCTCGATCCGTTTCTGCCGAGAACAACATCATTGACCTCATAGTCGGTCTAATTATTGGTCGATATCAGTTACCGCGAAGTCTCTGCGCAACCGGTGACTTTCAGCGAGGACGGCAGCCGGTGTACAGTTACATGTCATCGATATTGACACGAAGAAGCTCGGCCCTCGGGCGTAGTCTTTACTGGCGAGCGTGTGATTTGACAATTACATTAATGTGTCAAAACAAACTCCCAGATTTTAGTTAGCCTGGGAATCCCTTCATAAATAATGTCACAACTCTGTGTGTGTGTGTGTGTGTGTGTGTGTGTGTGTTTTGCCTCCCTCCTGCAGACGGTGCTCACCAGCTTGATGCAGGCACCGAGAGATATGACGAGGAATGAATTCCCAGTCATAAAGGTAAAACATTTGCAAGTTATTGTGAGTTTAGTTGGTTTATTTCAGGTCACAGGTGTTCACAAATAAATACAGGTACATTTGTGTTGACACACATTTCAAACACACACAGTCTTATAAATGAAATAGCGGCATTCTGCACAGAAATATGCTGGAAAAGCTTATTTTGCCTCCATCTTCATATATATATGAATAGTTGACTTTTATAGGTTTGTTTTTTTTAATTCAATAGTGATTGAAGTAGGACATCATTTTAATTCCTCTGTGCAGCTGTTCCACAGAAACACACCCTTCGTTTGTCTTGATGTTTCTGTGCGCAGGTCCACTAAGTCATAAAATATGAATATCTGTAGGTTCAGGAATAATGAATGACTTGGTTCATTGTAAGTAGAGTTGGCGATGATTCTAATAGCCCCTTTTTTGCAAAATGAAAATTGGTTTTGTGTTAGTTTCATAGACATTTCTCCAAACTTCAATACAGCCGGTTATATAAGGGATTATTGCACTGTATAGTGTCCAAAAATGCATATTTTTATTGTTTCTTGACTGAGATTCTTTTGTGTTTATGTCTCCAGGAGTACTTTAATATACCGCTGAGCAGCCTGAGGTCAGTGCTGAGAGCAGCTCACATCAACACGGTCAGACTGATCCTTCAGTACTACAGCAGTCACAGAGACACACTGCAGGTAAACCAGTGGGAACAAGTCCATTGGACATATTTAAAGGGGAATTTTGGTACCTAATTCCCCTTAACTGTCATTTCCTGTCTCTCTCTCTCTGGAATCCTTGGCTCTGTGGTTCATGGCATGTGTGTCGTCTTATCACAGTTATAGAGTAAATTGTTTTTACGTTACAGAGCTTCCCAAAGTTTTGAGGCCCCTGAAAGTTCTGCATAAACTTCTCAGGCTCACTCGGCATTGGGCGGAGTTAGCCTCAGAATTTCAGAAGTTTAGTTACAACTTTCATTTATGACATAATGTGTCGGGGTCACTCATTACAAGTAACAAAAAGTAACCGTTTGCCCCACATGTGTATTTTTCTCGGGGGGAAAAGTATGAGGGCAACACTGATATGGAAGGAATTTTGGAAATTTGAGGGGTAAATTATTATTATTATTATTATTATTATTACAGCTCTGTAAACAAGCACCCAAGTCTGTCTGTAAAATTTCACAATATTTGTATTGCATGTAGTGCAAAGTAGCTTAATGTATAGCATCCAAGGCTAAATTGGCATTTTGGTAAGAGATATGTAAGAGGGCACAGGTTTAGAAAAAAACCATGGTAATGATATTTCTTCTGTTTTCCAGTTGTCGGATAAATACCTGTCCACCATGATGTCAGTGCTGCTGCAGACCCACGTGGTCCGAGATGAAAGCTTCTTTCCTGAACTCGCTCCTCTTCTGGCTTCAGCCAACCCCACTGACATCCTAGCTTTGCCTTCGCTGCAGAATGACAAGATTGTGTAAGCGATATCAAATGATCCAGTTCTTCTTCTTATTATTATTATTATAATATCAGTGATTTTTTTGTGTTTCTCTGGTTTGTTCACAAAGAGGATTGCCCCGATTTCAGTGGTGCACAATCAGGCGGTATCACTTTCTGAGAAACATTACATCTGGTCAAAGGTCTGGTGTCAGGCTTCTGTGAGAGGGGATGTGTCACTGCACTGTGAGGTGCCAGAAACATGCATTATAGATCGCAAGTGAAGGAAATTAGTCCACTGACTAGGTGTCAGTGTTGAAAAACATCCAACGTGTGTGTGTGAAGATTTGATGTTGATTAGAGGATTAGAAGTACTACTTCTCTGTGGTCACTAACAGCAACACTGAGGTTTTAAGAGATCTTAGTTTTCGCCACGTTTGTCTGTTTGTGAGTGAGTGTCATAATTTAAAATGTAAAGCACAAGTTGGGATAAAAGTTTTCTAGGGGTGCAACCATTTCTTGTCCAAACAAGAAATGATTAGGCCTGTGACCTAACAACCCCATCAAGTGAGAGCCGTACAGGAAAATCAAACCACTGTTCTTGACAGTCATCACATTCACATTTAATGGTTGTGGCATCCAGACTATAATGATGCTGACTTGTTATGATGTCGCGGCGAGGATGGGCAGAGGGGAGGCAGAGTTCAATCCAACGATGGCCGTTGGATAAGAACTGAACCTGACAGCGTGTGTCTTTAGTGACCTACGCCGTTTTCCAGAGGGAAGCAGAGTGGACAAGTGGTGAAAAGAGTACACGCAGTAAATTATACATGTATCAGACTGTTGGCCGTCTCTGTCACAGCGCACTTAAAGCCGTAACTCGATGTTGTGAGACAAAGGTTTACACGTTTCTAACCCCATTTGTCTGATTTGGGTTGATTTGATTTATTGGGATCTCCATTAGCTGGGCACCATAGCCATAGGTCACATTAAACAACAATCACAATAACGACACTTTGATTGTCTGATTTTCGAGCAGCATAACTCAAATTTAAATGGGAATGAGCTGTTGGTAGCGATGTGGGAAACTGAGGGGCCTTAGTGGAGGTTGTGTAGATAATTGACATCCAATGACAGCTGCATTGTATTGATGTTAATTGTAGAAGAGACAGTGGAATGACCGGTATTAATATCTGTCTATCTCCATGGCATTTGTTTATTCATAATTCCCATCAGGAATTAGATTTGTTGTTCCAATCTTTTTCAGTGGCTTGAATTAGTCAAAAACACAGTAATCTAATAGACTGTTTTAATGTGGACGACTGATGATGCCGCTGCTATGTTTTGAATGTAAAGTCACTTGTATGTAAGTATTCAATTAACCTAAAATAACAGTTCTCATTTGATAAATAAGTTGGTAATATTTAGGTTCTGACTTTAAACTCAGAGTTCTGACTTTATTCTTAGAATTCTGAATATTTTTTTGAGTTTTTTCCTGTGTAGCCCTAATCCTCTTCCGTACAATACAGTAATGTGAAAATAGAAGAAGAATTGGCTGAATTATCAACTATCAAGTAATAGTTTGGTAATTATGGTGGGAAATGTGTTTGGGAAACAAAGGAAGATGGTTTTCAACTTTAGAAGATGGTAATTCTCCATTTTGATTCTCACACAGATGGCAGTTTCTGTGATATTATCACAGTGTTATCTTATTATCAGAGTCTTTTCATTTTCAGGACGAATGCCATCAACAGAAACTTGGTGCACATGACTCTGGAGCAGCGGCAGGCTTTTGGCTCGTGGTACAGCAAAGTTATGCCTCCGTCAAAAATCATAGAGGGTCATGAGTCACTCATCGCGGACACTGGAGACCTGATCGTCTACCTGCCTTTTCGCTACTTCCAACACCTCTCACGTGCTCAGGTAACAGCACCTCTGAGCTCTGACACCCGGCTTAGACACCCGAGAAGCCGGGAGTGTGTGAGTTTGATTAGCCCTAGAGCAGAGCCACTCATCATCACATAGCGGTTAAAAGGAAGCACAGGCGGCCTCTTCTTTCTCTGTGTGTGTCAAATGTTCACTAACGTTCAATAAGTAAAGGTAGGGACACATGAATTAACAATGGCAGGAAAATAACGGGTCGCTGGCCTCGTAGCCTTCAAACACGAGCGTTAAAGGAGGTTTTTAAGGGGATTGTTTGAATTGTTTGGGAAATACAGTAACACTAATTAACTTTGTGACAAAGAGTTACATTGGAAAATTGATATGACTCGCATTGTCTGTCCAGTGAGTGTGAAAATAAAGCGAGCGGCTACTTAGCTTAGCTAAAACAATTAGCTTGCAATAGCTATGTGATACCTGCGGATTTTGGAGTTTGTTGCCTTTGATTAGCTTCAGTTTACCTGACTCAACAATTAAAGAATGGATTTTGATGACATTTTCTGGGGATGTAGGAAAGAAAAGACCTGGACATGGAAACTAAGCGCTCTTGGTTGAGCTTATTTTCTAGCTAGCTAGAAGCTATTTCTAGCTAGCTAGAAGCTATTTCTAGCTAAGCTATCAATAACTTCTTATTTCACAGACCAGAGATGAGGGTGGCATTTACCTTCTGTCAAGAAAGTGAATTATTATGCATTATTTCCCAAAAGGGAGCAATTTAGGTTTTGGGTTTTTTTAAAATGAGGGTGTGTGAGGTACTTTCCTGTACAGCTGTACAGAACAGTACAGAAGCAATGTTGCATTATAGACACCAAAATCAAATCCTTTCTTTTTTAACCTACAGTACATCCCCACATTTCATCAAAATGTGTCCTTGTGAAAAAGGCTCACAATTCTACACAGCAGATTTTTTTCTTGATACTTGAAAGTAATGTAACAGACGGTTAACAGTTATTGAGACTGTCATTTTCTGTTCGCAGCTGATGAACGGGCTGGACGTGCTGCTGAGGAACAACCTCACCTCTCTGAAGAAGGAGTTCATCGCTTACAGCCTCGTCGGAAACCTGACAGTGCAGGATTTTATCAGGTTTTGGCATCATAGATAAAAACCTAAACACACTATTTTGGACTCTTGTTAGTTTAGTCTACCAAGAAAACAATGGTTGATAAGTAATAAATGAAGTCAAAAACCATGGCTGTTGCACAATTTATCTATAATTCACAAAACTGATGATCAGAAATAGTCTAGGAATCCAGTAGTGTCTTGTTAAAGTGGCGTGTGTGTGTGTGTGTGTATTCTTAGGTTGGGTAAAATGTCATGTCTGGCAGACCCAAAGGACCTGCTCCTGTACAAAGGCACCGAGGCCTTCACTGTCATCCAGGATATTGTGATGAACTGCACACATGACGACGGGCTCATTCTCCCCAACTATCTGGTAGGGATCGGTGAAGTGACACAACAGTTTAGATTAAGGAGTGTTGTTTATAGCAGTGTTGTGCGTCTGTGCTTGTGCAGATTTCCAGCGTCTTACTGAACAGCACCAAATTCAAAGTCCCCTCCTCGCTCGGCGCCGATCGCCTGGCAGAGATCGCTCACCTCCTGCCTTTGATGGGTATAAACTTCCTGCAGGGGTTGACACCGGCACAGCTGCTCACCGCCCTCCCTGCACTCAGCAACGTTTCATTCAGTCCTGCACAGGTAGAGGAGTGAAAATCGGGCGTATGTAGCCTTGTTTCCATTCAAAGATCGCTCAAAATTAACAGATGTTTGATACATTTGGTAAGAGAAAATGTGCATTTTCATTCTCTTTTATGTGTATAATAGGGAGTTAGTTTAATGAGACAATTTCCAGTGTATTGTAATATAGAAGCATGATTTCTAAACGTCATTTTTTTATACGACGATATGGAAACTTTTCCACCTCCTATAAATGTTAAAATGCGCACGTTTTTAATTTTATGTCTACGTTTAGATTATTATTTTTTTTTTCCTTATGTACAAAATAAAAAATATGCATAATGACAGGCTGATGAAAACTAGATTGAGTGGATACGATACTCATAGTGTGTTCCATTTGTAGCTAGAACCTGGATTTCCAATTGGACAACTGCTTTTACTGTTAATAGCACTTCTGTCATACTGTAGATACTGTTGAAGAACACATGTTGCTGTGCTGTTTCTGTGTGCCAAATACCATGTAGAGCGTTTTTAATCTACTGCTATTGTTAACAATGGTTTGCCAGAGATACATTTGCATCCGTGTTTTTTCCGATTTCTCAACTGGAACGCGGTGAACTGGGGATGAAAAAGATATGATCCTTAATCTGATGTGAGAGCCTCAGTAATCAAAAACGTCAATGATGTAAAAAGAGAGATGTCCAACACCATTGTCACATGACCAGGACATGAGTGACAGCTGCAAATGTCATGGCTTGTCGTAGCACAAATGTCATAGTAAGAGCTACATTTTTACTTCAGACCTTAATGCATGACATTGATATTCATATTGGTGGTAATTCAAGGTTTTGATAATGGTATCAGACACAAAGAAGTGGTAGGAAGCCTAGAGAAACCCACCGAGTGAATGGGAGGTTTATTCAGTCCCTTTCACTACACAGGCCCTTGTTTGTTACACTTAGTCGGGTTTTCCGGCAGCTGGTGGAGCTTGTCGCTCCAAGGCGACAGCTGACAGACAGTTGGTCTTCAGCACACTGACCCCAGAGGTGAGATGGCTCCTGAGACAAAGACTGGATCTTGAATAGTCACCCTCGGAAATCATCTGACCTGGCTCACTGAGCCTCACAGCTGTTACCTGGAAGTGACCTCCTCAAATGTGCAGATAGTCTGAATACTCTGTCTGTCTCTGTGTGTCATCTGGACAAGAACTAGTCCGTGATGTAATGGTCAAGACAGGATCTTGGATATGAATATTTCACCAAATATAATCATGGAACAGAACTTTAGGAAATAGCTTCAGCACAAATGAAACACAATTATCTTTTTTTGTTTGTGTTTCAGGCGTCTGTAATAGTAGACAAACTGTCATCCATCACCACAGTGAGTAATTGCATTATACTTTTCGTACAGCGATCGTGCCCTTCATTTTCATTTTCCTGACCTTCACACCTTCATCGTCTTCTGTCCAGCTCACCGGTCCCAACAAACTGCAGGAGCTCGGCTCCCTCATTGTGGGAATGCGGGCGGAGACCTTTCTGACGCTCACATCTGCCCGGCTGCTGTCGTCCCTGCCCGCCATAGCCCAACACTCACCAGGCCTCAGCCCACACCAAGTCAATGCTATTGCCTCCAAATTATGGGTACAAGGAGTTTGAAGGTTCTTTGTTAGTGTTTCTTCCCCTAGTTTACACCTGGCATTTACATCCATCCGATCACACGCGGACAGTAAGTACAGGTCTGAACGTCCCGAATGCATCATCAGATCTGATTTAAAAAAGCAAACATTTCTTGTAATAAAATATAGCATTGGTGAAGCCAGATCTGATCGCACATGGTCACAGGAGACACTTTTCGAGCACAGTTCATTCCTGGTATATACTTCCGTCCTCTGTGATCTCATGCAGACAGAAATTATTATGAAAAAGATAAAATACAGAATGCCAATATCTATTTTGGTACTGATCTGGATAATGATGCAGATACAGTATCGCTTGGATGACTTTCTTTTTAATAATATAACATCGTGTCACTGTCGCTGCTGTTTTCTCATCAGGGTTATTCAGAGGTGGTCGTTTGGCTAAAAAATCATCAGGTGGACACTTTGCTCTACTGCACGCCTCTGGTCAGTGTCCTGCCCAGGATCGGCGTCCTTGTCAACGACGTAGAAAACATAACCACAAACTTCTACAACACACAGCAGGTAGAGTACAACCCGTCTTTCATCAACACTATATAAACTATAAAATACTCCCATGAGACTGTCGAGTGTAGAGTATTTGTGTCTAATAAACACATATTGCCAGCTCATGAAACCCCCGATGAAGCTTAAACTGAAACTCTACAGTTTAGATAAAAAAAAACGTGAATATGCACAAATATATTTGATCTGTTGGTGATAAAATCTTGTTCACAAACAGTGATTACACTGGTTTGAATATCTAATCCTGACATCGGACTCATCATGTCAGGCGGCGTGTATGACAGCATCTTGATAAGCAGCTAAATAATTGAAAGGGGAGAAGGTGTCATCACCGGTGATACTGTGAATGGACCTGCCTCTGAATACGAAATACGAAAACCCCTCCTCATATCAGATTGCACACGTCTCTGATCCAGAAAACAGCAGCATAACACAAAACCCTTTTCTTCTTCATCTTCTTCCCCAGGCGAAAGCAATTTTCAGAGAGGCACTCGAAACCAAACCAAACCTAATCGAGCAACGTTTTCTGTGAGCAAACTCCTCTGTGTGACGGCAAATCTCTTTTTAAAATGTTTTGCAGCTTGTAGACAGAAGCACTTAACGAACACCTTTGTTATTAGGAGTCTGGGAACTTTGGGTCAAGGAGCGAGCTGCGAGTTTCTGAAGGAGCGCTTTCGGGCCGACGGGTCTCAGAATGCAGTGGTGGAGATACTGCAGTTCCTCAGGCAGCAGCCTCGTCCTCTGCACACGTCACTGGTCAGACCACTGGTTCACACTGAAACGAATAAAAAACGAAAGATATATAAAGTTGTTTTTCATTATGGGAGTAAAAACGGCATCAATTTTGAACGGCATCATCTTTCCGTTAACCTTGTATGAATTTTGTTTCCGGTGAACAGAAAAAATGCCTGATCGAGGAGCTGTATAAGTTAGAGTTCTTCCCTCAGCTGCTGAAAGATCTTGGAGCTGAGCTCGCCGTGTCCATGCCGTGAGTCACTATGTTACTGTGGTCTGTTAAAGAATAAAATTGAACTATGTATGTCCGTGAAGCAGCTTGTCTAGAGAGATTCCAGATTACGGCTATATAATATAATGTATATTTCTCCTGTGTATTGTTATTTTACAGGGTGAGCACGATTACCAAGTTTTCTACAGATGACATGAACGTTCTGAGGACGACGATCCTTCAGGATCCGCGTCACTTCCTCTTGCTGCCTCGAACAAAACAGGCACTGCTGGTGGACAAAATGGTGCAGAGGATGGTGAGTGGTTTCATATTTAAAAAAAAAAAAAAAAGACTTTGTCAAATGTGTTAGTGTAATCAGTGATATGATGTTTGTTTTTCTCTGCAGGGTATGTACACGGGGGTTTTCACTCAGGAGGAGTTTCGTTCGCTGGGCATTATGTCACCGTTTGTGTTGGATGAGGTCTTTATTCAGATGGACCGCAGCTTCTTCATTGACAATCTCAGTTCCCTCCTGGGACTCTGCTACACCCAGAGCAAGATGAACCTCGTTGCTCTTATCCTGCAAGAGCCTGCTGTCTTTGGGTAACTTCATAATCGCAGACCGACAAGTTTTCAACTCTCTCTGCAACTAAATGCATGCACATTGATTTATAAAGAATCGTTCAGTCTGCATTTTTCATTATAGAGCAATGTGAATAACAAAATGCAGACGAGGAATAATAATTAAAATAATATATATATATATATGTATATACATATATATTTTGCAGTTAAAGGTCAGTGTGTAACAATTAGTGACATTTAGACTGCAGATTTAACTCCTCCCCTTTCTAATGTAGGATCAATGGTGGCGTTTACATAATCAGAATTCTTTCATTTGCACAGTACGTGTGAGATTAAAAGTGTGGAAGAAAACAGCCATCGCAGTGCAAGATGGCTGCCTCTGTAAAGCAAGGCCCTCGCCTAAAGTACATATAACGGTTTACAGACTAATAGATTCATATTTCATAGTGATCATACACCTATATAAACAATCTAATGGGTAGTATAATCTGACGAAAAGGACGTTGCATACCAGTTTTTGCACACAGCAGTGAAATTGAGGTGTTTTAATGTTACTTCTCAGGCCAGTCAAGACCTGGAACAAAGCAACTCTCATTCAGGTGGACCGCTTTCTCTTCTTCCTGTCCAAGAGCACTCTGCAGGAGATTTCCCCGGTGAGTTGGCTGCTGTGTTTGGAATTTTGTGGGTGTTTAATCCTCAGATTGAGGAGAGTGCTACACTCAATCCTGTTACAGATGAGTTCATTGTCCAGAAATCCAGATGCATAGCTTTAGTTACTTGAGTCAATAGCAGGCTCGACCAACGAGGGTTTATAAATAAATCCCTGAGGTGTCGCATCTTAAGTAGTTGTCAGGATGAAGTGGTGAAGCTCTGTGTGTATCTGTGTTGTAAGTGCGTTGTTGCTTGTGTTCCCTCAGGCGTTGATGACCGTGGGTTACATAGAGAAGCTGTTCATAAGCCAGCGTCGGTGGGAACGTGGCGACGTGGGAGCCTCCTGTTTGAAGAGCGTCGAGAGGCTAGAATTGTTTCGGAAGCAGCAGTTTGTGCTTCAGTTTTTCCTGGGCTTCCTCAAAATAAACCACCTGTCGTCAAGTGAGCATCACTTTGTTTCCTAAAGTCTCTCAAACAAGAAAGAACCTTTACAACCGAGGCGTTTGCCATTACTCAAGCAGAATGTCATGTAGGTTAGAATAAAAAGAGAAATGAGGAAAATACTAGTCTCTGTGGTAAAAAAAAACCCTTATTACTTTTATTTCCAGTCATGAAAATGTAAAACAATACATGCATGCACTTTACACAAATGTCTGTTTATGCTAACTTATTTCACAAAACGTATTTTACCGCTATTATACGTTGTTATATTTGATTTTGTATCGTGTGCTGTGTGCGTGGTGAAGGAAACGGCAGCAGCTATTAGGTGCACGTCATGTGCTTTACACACTGTTGGTGGCGCACACGTCTTCAGGGTGCTGCCTGGTGTTATTGTCGCATAAACAGTATGAAGCTGTCTTGCTTTACTCGCGCTGTGTGCTGCTTCTGTGTTGCCTGCTCAGTTCTGACACAAAACACTACTCTACTCTTCACTACAGCTTTAATCCTTATCTAATGATTAGTTAACTATCAGGTTATCATTCCTTGGTGACTGTTTTTTTGATGATGCCATAAAATGCATATAATATATAGTTACATTCTGTCTGATTACACATGTGTGTCTGTTCTTTAGTTGGGATGATGGTTCCTACCTGTGAGATTCTACATTCAATACCGCCTGCTGCCTGGCCCCCCAGCAGCCTGACCAGCATGTCTCCAACCGCTTTCTCCAACTGTCTGGAGCTGATGGGTCATGACCCGTTCTTCGAGTCATACCAACGCAGCCAGGTCCTCAACAAGGTCAAACAGGTGAGACAGGCTCTACTTTAGCGCCGCACGCGGAACATTCCCCTTCCTCAGGACGTAACACTTCTCCGTCTGCTCTGTCTTCGCCCGGGTCGCTGTGGGACGACGTGTGTGCGTGAAGCTGTACGGCCCCGTCTCTTCCTTCTCCCAGTCTCTGATCTCTCAGCTCGCGGCACTGGCAGTAGAAATGTCGGTAGAAGAGCTGAGCAGCCTCCGGTTGGTGGAGCGGAGGAGCATCGCGGCCCTGGGTGCTATAAGTGACTGGACCGACACACAGGTATCTGTTTTGGTGTCAATTAAAAAGATACAGCATCTTACCCTATTGTTTGTGAGGCAGCCCAGAGCCAAGTGGAAATAGAACTTGGGTGGCCGGTTGGCAATCATTGCACATTGTTAATTTGACACTGACATAACAAGATGAACAAGGTGACAACAATGTTTTTTCTTGTATTTGTATTTCTCCTATTTAGACCAACACCTGCCAGTATAATTAATATAATTCAACATTCAATAATCTAGAGCAGTGGTGTCAAACATAAGGCCGGCGGGCCAGAACCAGCCCACCTAAGCGTCCAATCCGGCCCGCAGGATGAATCTATCTATAAATTCCAGGAACGCCTGTCTGTCTGTTATTCGCATATCTCTCGAACTGAAGGTCCGATTGATTTCAAACTTGACAGGCGTCTCGCTACGGGCACGAGGAAGTGCAGTGCACGTTGCATTACTTTTTGGATAAGTCATGATATCGTTGAATGTATCGGTAAAAGAAGCACACATTGGCTTTCGCTACTCTACTGTAGCCACTCCCCCTCTCACTCACACAGCACTGTGGGCTACCTGAGAGGAGAAGCATCCGCGGGTAAAAGGTTAAGCGAGTGCAAGATGTGTGGGTTTTTATGTCTGACCCCAACAATAAGGACTCCCTAAATGTGGCTTGCTTGCTTGCTCAAACACACCAAACCAACAATTACTAAAAAATTATGATTACAGTCTGCTTATAATGTGAAAAACTATATTTGTCAGTTTGAGATACCTGTAACCAAATGTAGATCCACAGTGATCTGTAAGTTGTGATACACGCGTGTAAATGGTAAACTTTTGAATAATATTGTTGAAATTGCGCTTATTTTTCTCAAGACATTTCAGGTTGTTCATCATGAAAAGATACTTCAATTACATGTAAAACAAAGGGAAAGATTTGGAGATCTTGTTGTTTATAGGGTATCTTGCTATTATTTGACTGGTCCGGAACCATTTTGAATGTGACCCCTGAACTAGAATGAGTTTGACACCACTGATCTCGAGCCTTCTCAATAACCAAGTGACAATCCACTCATTTTTTTGTGGCGCTGTAATATTAGAGGACTGTGTGTATGAAAATCGCTCGTGTGAATCATAACTCTTGTTTTTCTTCGCAGCTGGCGGCGCTCTTCACCACAGTGTTACGCTCCACCAGACGGGTGAGTCCCAGTCAGCTAGACTCCAGCACACTGGTGGCAATGGGATACATTGTGTGTGGAGCGACGGTCGCTGACATGAACTTATTTAACGCTGTGGAGTTCAGGTGAGCATTTGAAAAAAAAATATATATATATATTAGGGCTGAACATTTTTCATACTTTGCTGTCTATTGGAATTCTTTTTTTCATTTTGTGTTATTACGCTTATTAAACAGTCACAGCTTTTGATACTTGTTCAGTTTGTGACTGATTAATGTTCTCAAACTGTGGTAAGCGAGCTTCCTCTGGTGCCGCAATGTCGAGCTTTTGCAAATAGAGTTTCACAGACATCACCTGCAACCAGGATCTTATTGGACAATACCAGCAATCAATCACACTGGTGTTCACTCATTATTGTTGTACTTCATCATAATTTTTCCCTCTAAATCCATGGTTCTCAAACTGTGCTACGTGTACCACCAGTGGTAAGCGAGCTCCCTCTGGCGGTAAATCAGAAATACTGTTCTACTGTATATACCAGGGTATGTGATCAGAGTGGGGATGAGGAATTTTGACCAGAGTGTGTAGAAAAGGAAACAAATAACAAGTAATAATAATAATTAGAGTCACTTTATCTCTTGTTCCATCTTAATCTAATGTCACTATACCAGTGTGTGATGTATATGTGAGGAAGAGGATGATGAGGGAGCAAATTATGTTATTGGGAATAAATCTGTCTGTGACTTTGTAACTGAATTTTCTCTCCTACCATGCTGGGTCGCCCCCTGGTGGCTGCAGTAAGGCAGTGCTCTTCCTGGGTCAGCTGAGGCTGCCTTGCTCAGAGGAGCAGCTCGATGTTCTTGTTGGTTTGCTGAGCCACACCCTCGCCTTTGGCACCATAAGTTCGTGGGGCACCGACGTCTTCATTGAGATTGGAGTTCTGGCAGGTACGAAGGATGCAGGGGAAGTTTCGCCCTTGTGCTGTCAACCTTTAATAAACGCCTGCTTATTTTTATTATCTCCACAAAGGAGGTCATGTTATTGCGTGCGTTTGTCTGCCTGTGAGCAGCGTAGTTCAAAAAGTTCATTTCGGATTTTTATGGGTAGCGACACACATCTGGATTCAGGATTTGATTTAAAGTTTTTATAAATGTCAGTCGTGCTTTGAGTGTTTACTCTAACTTTATTTATTGAAATGCCTTGTCCCGCCCCTTTGCGAGGCTGCATCCCAGTTGTTTTGTCGTCAGGTGTCCTTCATATTCACTTCCCTCATAGCGAGACTCTCTTCCACTCTTTGCAGCTGGTCTCCCAGATCTTGCCATGTCAGCTTTGGTGAAAGAGCAAATTGAAGGGATCACACCCACGGCCATCTCAGTGATCCCACCCGAACGCTTTTATGTAAGTTGACATTGCATAAAAAAATAGCCAAACAATATGACCAATTTTTTAAACGATAAACTGTACACTGTAAAATCGGTACATTTATCAGGGATTATGCAGGGATACTTTTATTAACCAGACAGAATACAATCTATATGACTTATTTTAACAGCCTGGGATGAAACCATTAGGGACAGCATGACCTAGAATACATTATCATCACGTGCTTCCCAAAGAATTATGCCTAGTGTTATAATTGATTAACTTAATATGACGTTTTAAAAAAAACAACAAAAAAACAACTAAATCAAAGTTTAAGTGGCAAGAAGATATTTTTTCTATTTTTGTTTTGACATGAAAAAAGGGGGAATATAAAGCTTGAAATTATTTAGTTTCATGCATAAAAAAAACAAGGTGGTGTTGGGTTAAACCTCAAAATAACAAAAACAAAACAACAAAATATAGACTGTATACTATAAAACTATATTTTGATGCCTCTGTAAGGCAGTACAAACAACAAGGAATATTGGCATTTTTAAATAATCTGCATCTGTAAATGATATATTTTTTTATTAATCAGCCAATATTTATTCATATACATTTACAAAACAAACTGCTAAGTGCACTAAACCAAAAGTTTATTTGACAATATTTAGTTTTCTGGTGACCCGTTTGGAGAGATGAGTGTCAGATAGTGACAGATAAGCATAGAAAGGCTCATGCTTGACCTCTACTGCATATTTCTTGATGTTTTTTTTCAAAATGTTGTCCCATCTTACCTCACGCATCCATTTCTCTTGCGTCCGTCCCGTCGTCTCCTGCAGGTGGCTTTAAACCACAGACAGATCAGCATGTTCTCCTACGAGCAGGCGGCTGCAGTGACCGATGCACAGATCTCTGCTCTGTCAGAGGTGCAGAAGACGGCGCTGTCTTTGGCGCTGACGCTCTGGGAGAACCGGCCTGTGGACTTCAGAGGTAAACCATAGGAACACGTGAAATCATAATCACAATCATGATCATAAACAAACATCATTTCACTGACATAGAGTTTAGTGTTTACTCTCATGTTGCCACTGCGTGTTGTCTGACAAAGATGGATAATCCACAGGATCATATAGTATTTTGCATGGCTCTACATTTGTGATGTGTTCACACTGTTTCTGTAGGGAGGTCACGGGGGCTGGCGCTGAGCTACAGTCCTCTGTGTCTCACACTGGGACTGCTGATGCTGCTGACCGTCCTGTCTGGCCCTGATGTGCCCTGATCTGCCCGGGCACATAACCCCACTGACCCCTGCTGGTTCAGGAGACTCCTCCTCTTCCTCGTAACCGAAAAAACAAAACTCTGACACTGATCTGTGCAAAGCAAACCTATAAACAAGCAGCACTTCAGGATTTCTGTCAAGATTGTAATTTATTAACCTGCAGCACTAAATGAACCAAATATACTGTTAAATAGATGTTATATTCAAATGATAACACTCATGGAACTATTTCCATTTCACTTTATTTATTCTTTTATATTTAATAGAGCCCTAATCTCCTGGTCTCTTATACTCAGAATAATCAGTAACTTTATAGATTTAAATGTAGTTAATCATTAGTTCTTACCAAGTCAAAGCTGTGTGTAAAAAGAGTTATATATTTTTGGGAAATTATATATTTTTATCAGCTTTAATCTTCTTACATTCATATATTGAGCGTGCGTTATCTCATAATGCACAATAACTGTGGTTCTCAAATGGAGGTCTGGGGACCCGGGTGGGGACAGTTTATAAAGCTTTTCCAGATGTATCCATTAAAATACATTTTTAAAATAAAATACAAAGCTTCAAAATACGATGAATAATAACACATTTTCACTTTGTAATCTGACTGGTGTCTATTTAGTCAATATTATTCCATATGAGGGGATCCCTGGTACCTTTATTTATGCTGCCGTGGCAGGATTTTGCTGTGAGATTTGTATTGTTGTCCATACTTCCAGGTGTGATAAATATAAATTCTAAGTTATTAAATTGGACCTCTGGGCCTAAGACTGATCCTGTCTCTTTTATTACTTAATATTAAAATCTCACATTGACATTGCTCATCTACAGCTTTACCACCATTTTACTGAATGGTACATTTTACTATGTGGATATCTCTTAAATAACACAAATAAAATGTGATTTATTTAGCAAAGATCTCTTAGAAATGTGTAAAAAATTAAATAAATCTTGTGCACAAATAAATAATACAATAGTTTATCGTCTTTTAAAGCCTGGGAAACACTGATCTACTGTACAGTAGGTGGCCATCAAGCGCCTGAAAGTAAAACAACAAACTCTGTATATTTATATCAACTTTGGTTTATTGTTGCATTAGATATGTAGCACCAGCACTTGCACTGAAATCTTTGAGCACTTCGATCCATTTCTTCGTACTCCGCTTCTGTGTTGTGGTTATTTCCAATTCCATCACCCGATAAAGACACAAAACCAATGTGCAAATGTTTGATCCACAACCTCTGAGCCCAAAATCATTTCACAGCATGACAACAAATTCAGATATACAGAGACTTACAGACATATATTCAGGGACAGATCATGTGGATGCCACAGAACTGGTCTCAAACCTAAGATGGTCTAATCATCAGTCCCATGAGTCATTTTAGGATCACATGTTGTATGCCACTCTTCAGTTTTCAATGACTTTTGCTCACCTTTTTCTCATCTGCACACAGATGTAAACAACTATATACATAGTTTCGATTGTTTGGCCTGTTTTTGGACATTGAGACAAAAACTCAAACAAATGTTATTTTAAATATCTTTAATTCTGTTCAAATTTCAAATTTAGCACACAAAATCTGGTCTACAGTGTCTTTTCTAAATAACATTTTAAATTGTTAATACACTATTTTAACATGCAGTAAATTGTAAATAACTGCCAGATATTGCAAGTTATTCTGGGAAAATGGGCAAAAAGCACTTACTCACAGGACATTTGGAGGCCTTTTTATGGTTAAAATAAGCAAAAAAAAAGTTTTGAGGCTTAGGTGTTAAAGGGTTAAGCGTGGTCAGATAAACATGCGAAGAAACCCACATTAGGTTATTACAATATTTGGTAATTTTCACACATTTTTGTCAAACAAATGACTGACAATTTTCAAAGTGCTTGAGTTGAGTTGATAAGGTGAGCAAAACATTTTTTTTTTTCTTTTAAAAATTCCCAAATTGCCAACTGTCATTACACTAGAATGTACTTGATCAAAGGTTTAAGATCAAAGTTATTAAAACCAGTTTAGATCAAAGTCACTGAAGGTAATGTTTCTGAAAAAGTGAATGTTATATGGAAAAGAACTCCTGCACAAAATGTCTAACTGGAGCAGTATGTACTGTAGAGTTCTGAGTCAACCGTATGATAATAGATTCTGCAGCAAATATGAGATGCAACTTGAAAATCGGCAGTACGACACAACTGACTGTGGACAGGATGCGAGCATGTTCTAGGTAACCTGATAACTAGACCTGGAACTAGCATTTGAGACCATTAACTCTAAAGGAAAAATTCTATTCAAACACAATTCTGTTTGCAACCAGTGGCGTTGTCCATCTTTATATACAGTCTATGGTCACTTCACTTAAATGCAGGCTCCCTGGTGAGTTCCATTTGCAGTCAGAACTCTGAATTTCAGGCCCCCAGCCCAAGAGTAGAGCCGGTGGAAATGTGCCATTAGTGACATGTACTGTATGTATGTGTGAGTATGTCACTGGTCTGCCACAGTAGGCAACTAGTTAAAAGCTGCTTTTTTCATCTGAGGAACATAGCAAAAGGTTTCAACACCAGAACATGATCCATTGTGTTTATCTCTCGTTTATTGTAATGCCCTTTCTATGTCTTTGGAACACATTACCCTGTATATTCCCTTCACTGGCTGTCAATCAACTGATTTTAGAATTCATTTTAAGACATTAGTATTTAGTATAAACCCCGTCTTACACCGCTGACCTCTTCAGACCATAATTCACCAACTGAGATCTTCAGATCAAAGCCTCTTGGTGGCCCCTCGCACCAATTTTAAAACCAGAGGTGATTGTTCCTTTCAGAGCAGTAGCACCACAGCTTTCGAATGCCTTTGCCTTGACTCTGTCTTGAATCTGCTGATTCTTTTGAGAAAGAGTCAAAAACATATCTCTTTAGACAGGTGAATGGCTCTCACTCTCTCACTGATTGTTCTTATTCAAGTCTACTAGTTATATTGAGTATGTATTTGTATCTTATAAGTAATATTGAGTCCGGTTCGATGATGATACTTTAATTATAATAAAGTAATGTGGTCACTATATCTTTCTTATGATAGGTACACTAAAAATAAAGTAATAAACAATAGTTCTGTTTGAGGGCCATTCAGTGATAGGCCCTTGGAATAGTCCTAACTTCTCCCCCCTGCGACGCCCTGGGTCGGAGTGTGTACTATTGGCTGCCCAACAAGCCAAATAATAGCCTTCGTATGTTTGGACGAATTAAATTGACCTATGCTGTTGTCTGATTCTTCCAGTGATCCCGGGCAGTGAGGAGATTAGACAAACTGACAGTGACGTTCAGCGTGTGGGAGCTGTTTCAGAGCGTGGCCAGCGGGCTGCAGCACTGACTCCACTGTGAGCCTGTCAAACACAAGCAACACAGCCGACATGGCGGACTGGGGTAAGAAACTAAGTAGGAGAGAATAGTTGTCTGTTCACCACCCGCTCTGAGGACAGTCATCCCCGCAGCCCGACACTCTGTTCTTGTGAGATCCTGTCGTTAGATGTGGATTGGCCTGACGAATTTCATGTTTTTGTTTTTACAGACGCTGACAATTTCGAGCTTGAGGAGCCGACTAAAACGGCGACGGCGGCAGCAGCAGCAGCAGTGCTGGACAAATGGGAAGGCGAAGACGAAGAGGAAGATGTTAAGGTAAAAATGTACATGACAAACAGTCTGACCACCGGTATTTGACTCAATGAATGCGATTTACCGCACCGGTGAATGTGTAGTTTACGACGCTCGTCGCCCCGGCTGAGCTGCCATGCTTCGTCGCTGGCTGTGGCTGCCTGTCAATCCCAACCTAGCCCGTGTTAGCTGGTGGCTAACTCATGAGGCACCAACAGGCAGACCGAATCAACTGTAGCTTAGTTAACTCTGGGCGTCTATTTGTAACGTAGCGTCGCCACTTTTAGTGTTTTTCTACTGGTTAACACTGGTGTAATCTTATTTTTTGACGTTAATTCTCGACTCTGAAGACGTAACAGAGCTAAATTAGGTTAACGTAGCTTGAAGCTAACGTCTTCCTGGGCCACTGAGCTAGCACCCTCGCTAGCTTATATTACCATGCATATAAAATTAGCGCGTATGTTAAGTTATCTCGACAATAGTGTCTGTTTGTTGAATCAAGTGTAGTGACATTAAGGCCATTTTCGCTTAACGTTTTTTGTTTAAAATGGCTGTAGGAGATATAGCATATGTGCGTTGTCCCGAATTCCCACGGTTTCGTTTGCCATGAGGCGGCTTTAGCTTGCTAACAAAGTTTAGCTACGAGCGGATGAAATCATCATCATCTGGGTCGATGACTCAACCGAGCCAAGAACTAGGCCTAGAAGTTTCTTAACAGTAGGCGTGTTGCAAGAGATGCTGTTCAGCAGTTGGTGTAGCGCAGGAGGCTAATATTGTACTGGCAGAAACACAGAGAACGCGCTGGTAAAGGCCCCTTCAATTGTTAACGTTTTTTTGTCACATATGGTAGCCAAAAAAGAAAAAGTGATGATTTCACGTCCTCAATTGTGCAAATCGGTTTTACTCGGCACGAAGGAAAAACAGATTTGTGGTAAACCAGGTGCTGACACTGTCAGTTGCTCTAATTACCTCTATATACCGAAGGGGGTATTATTGATTTATTGCTGTAATTATAGTATGCTGACAAATACCAGAGCCGCCTTGTGGTGTAATGCGAGTCTTCTTCTTTTTTTTTTATTTGAGTCAGTTATTACATGTACATTTAAGTGTTGTGCTTTTCAATAGGGAAGTGTTGAATGAAATGGTTCTAGTGATTAACAATGATTATGTAGACATTATTGGAGAACAACACAGGATCTTAAACCAGTTTGAATTAGAAGATAATTTTCTCCTTGTAATGTTTTCTCAATACCAGTAATTTGTATAACATGAAAGGTTCTCATATATGTGTGTGTGTATGTGTGTATATATATATATATATATATATATATGTATATATATGTATATGTATATATATATATATATGTATATGTATATATATGTATATATGTGTATATGTGTGTGTATAAGTGTTGGCTGTTATGCTGTTAAAATTCTTTAACTCTGACAGACAAAACAACACATTATTTCATCTGCTAGTTTGTTGAAAAAGAGAAAAAATTATCATGAATGAGGTGTTTTAAATGAATGTAAAGTAAAGGTGTTTTTACGGAGACAGATTGACTTTATATCCCCAAATTAGCCCAGTGTTTAGTAAAGTGAAACTGAAATACTACTTGCACACTCATTTTATTCACTACCCTGTTATTTTAGAGCTCCTAAAAGGTTTAAAAATGTTACAGGGGCTGTTTTTATTTCATAATGTTTGGGGTTGAGTGTTTTTTCTTTTGACTGACATGTTACTATTTCACAATGGAAAATTCAGATGCCACCTGCAACCAGGCTCCTATTGCACAATTCCAGCTGTCAATCACACTGGCATCCACTTATATGCTGTGCTTCATAAGTCTGTTTTTCTCTAAATGGGAGCAGTATTTACAAAATTAACATCAGGTACTAAGGAAAGATTAGACTACGAATTGAAACAATTAACTTCTCAGGAAATTGTTAACGGATGTTATAAATCAAGTGAGAAGTAGGCACATTTTTACCACAAGTCAAGGTGACTTCAACGAAAATACCATTTCTGGTGTTGATGCTACACAAACCATGTGGCTACTGCATCTTAGAGACTGTTTGTAACTGGACAGCATTTGTTTAATTTTAAATATTCAAATTAGAAAGTTTTACTATTAACTAAATTGGAGTTTTTCCATGGCTTACCAGGAAATGGGCATCAGTATACGTTCTGTCTCATTGGCCTGGAGGGAAATGGGTTTATCCAGTGTTGGAGTCTTTTGTTTCCAATTTCATAGACATAACCTGTTGCACAGTCTTAGGCTGTCACACCAAATGCTGGTGTGATCAGGAATATGTAGATATGTCTGTGAGTGCAAAATTACAGACGTAAATGGGTATGTCCCCCATGTATCTAATTAGCACATTTAATTTAAATGTGATTTAAATTAATTTTCTAGATCTTCCCAAACAATTCATTTATTTTCCACATAATTGACACAAGGCTTATTTCATTTATTGTATGCTTGTTGCCCGTGTAACCTGTAAAATAAATGCAGAATGTCCCCAACATTTTGATCTGCAGGACAATTGGGATGATGAGGAGGAAGAGGAGAAAAAAGGAGAGATAAAAAAGCCTGGTATGTATTTATTGTCCTCTTTCATGTGCTGTTCATTTTATTGCAATTAAATGAAATTACTTAATAGTAATTTTCCTTGCATTATTTCATCGTTTGTAATTTCAGAGACTAAGGTTTCCGAAAAGAAAAAGTTGATTGAGAAAATTAAAGAGAAAGAAAATCGGATAAAGAAAAAACAAGAGGAGCTAAAACAGAAGGAGCTGATTGATGAGGTGAGGACCTTTTTTATTATTATTATTATTATTTTCTGAATCACATGTGTTCAGTTTTATGTCCTGGTATCTATAATTTGATTTCTTGGTATCGTTGTTTTACAGCCAGAAGAGCTCACTCCTGAAGAACAGCTCGAAGAGAAGTTAAGAGTGAAGAAGTTACAAGAGGCTGCAGACTTGGAACTTGCAAACGATGCTTTTGGTAAGAGAATATCACGGCTCACAATACGGTAGTTTACAACACACAATACGGAATTTTTATGGACTATATATTGTATAATCGTTTATATGAATATATGTAGGCCTGTGTTGTGTTCAGGACCCTTTTTCTGCCAAAAAAGCCTGTTCGCAACCACTTATGTCAACATATTAGCATTTCTGAAAGCCATTGTTGTAGCTTGTTCTCTGAATGTGCATTTTTACTAAAAACAGAACCATTAGGGATAAATTGGGTGTACCTCTGAACATGCTTAACAAATAATTGCATATTTTCCTTGACAACTAATGTATAATAAACAAAATGTAAATATAAACAAATGCCCAGTGTTCCTGTACTGTTGCCTTTGAGACAGTTTGTTTTTGGGTTAGATACTGGTATTTCGACATTACAAAATGTCTGATAACCATATTAGCCAGAAGTCAATGTTTTTTTTAAACAATCATTACTCACTCAATAACCACAAACCTGTACTGCCTATGTCCCATTTTATGTTGCTATAAGCTCAGATTTATTTTTTAGTATGTTCGTGAGTAGATTGTATGCTGCTTCTTTGTTTGCAGGTATCACCAATGTTACTGGGATCGATGCCATGTGTCCATCGTCCAAAGAGGACTTCACAGAGTTTGAAAAATTGCTGAAAGAAAAGATATCCCATTTTGAAAAGTCTGTGCATTATTCAAGTTTCTTGGATTCATTGTTTCGGGAACTCTGTATTTCATGTAAGTCCATCACCACGTTTTTCACTGAACAATGCTGATCATTACGCAGTTTCTGCTGAAGCAGGCTTGGCAAATGACTGATGTTCTTCTCTCTCTCTTGCAGTGGAAGTAGAGGACTTGAAGAAAGTCAGTAATTCCCTTTCAGCCCTACTCAGTGAAAAACAGAAACAAGAAAAAGTGAGTTACTGCATGCTTGTGTTCATGATTTATCTTCGATGCAGTTTGATATTTAGCTCACGGCCAGTAGGGGGTGCTGTTTGTCCACCTTATCGCCTGCTGTGTGCTCATGGTTAATGTCAACTAATTTGTCATGTAGCATTCATGTGGTTCCTGTTATGAAACTAAATCTACAATGATTCATTCAAGTGAAACATGTAACATGTCTTGTGAATGCTGCGTGTTGTATACACATGAATCATGGAGTTTGTCGTAATGTTTAACCAAAGAATTCTGTTTAAATGAAAAGGCTGTTTTGCTGTAAGTTTGTATCCCATGTATAATGTACACTATGGACTGTTTCAATTAGCTTCTTTTTTTTTGTCTTTTCAGCAAAACAAAGGAAAGAAGAAGAAGAAAGGGGTAGTAGCTGGTGGCGGTTTGAAAGCACAGCTGAGAGATGACCTTGACTATGCACAGTTTGATGGTGGTTACGCCCAAGACTATGAGGACTTCATGTGACGCTGGCTCCATCACCACTGCCCTTTTCTTCTCCCACCCTATAGAAATCCAGCTCTACCTTCTCATGCTGTCCAGTGCCATCCTGGAAAATCTGAACTATGTGTTGCCCCCATCATTTTGCTTCAATGACCAGAGGGACTATACCAGGGAGCATCCCGTCTCACCAACTCATTGTGTTCATACATATGGAATTGCCTTTTGTCTGTCTCATTCAGCCTCGACTCTCACACACATACTCATTATCTAGTATCTGTTGGGTGACCCAGCTTCAATGGAGAATACTTTGTAACTGCTGTTGTCTGAGTTTTGCAGGGCTCATTTTATAATGAATGACGCCTCTGTCAAAATGGCAGATATAGTATTGCAGTTATAAGTGTACTGACATAGAAACACGAGGTTCTATGCAAATTCGTAAACCAGAATGTCATGTATATATTATAGGTCTCACTTACCTGTGGTTGGTTTTCTCACAGGGAAGTATGTAGTATCTATAACTTTGGTTGCCAAAAGCAGAACAATAATTCAGTACATTAGTCACCTTTATCTCTGGAAGGGTTGCATTGTGTGTGATGAGTCCGATGCATCATGTAAGTAGTTGTAATATTACAGAGAGCACACGACATTCATTGTAAGATAAAAGGGATAGACGACAAGTGTAATCAACGTGACTCTAAAACTTCACAGCCATTCTCTTGATAACATCTCTGGAATATCCTTGAAAAATTGAAGCAACGAGTGCTTATAGATATTTTTTGTGCATGACAAAAGCAATTTACTAATTTGATTTGTACTAATTCAGAAAAAGTATGGATCAGGGAAATGGATTTACTTGGTACTCTTGGTCTCCTAATCATTGCTTCTGCAGGCTTGTATCAAGTGTGATGAGGAGCGGGGGTTTATGGGCTTCACCCCACCATGTCTTCATATGGGCTACAGTTAGTTGAAAGGGGTGTCTCCTTTTCTTTTCTAACAGCTGACCAGTTTTAATGTTACATGGACAATTGGATACATTACAATATGGGGAATACAGCATCTGCAGTGTTTTATAAACATCTAATTTAATAAATCACTGGTCAAAATTATGAAGTTGTTTCCGTCTTTGTTTTCAACAACGCAGATTTCTTTTTATGCAAGAACACGGCATCTAGGTCATGTTCACTGTTTTTTAAGGCATGTGTAATAAATACTCTATTTACAGTTTCAAGTAAATATTTACCACAATACAGTACAAAATGTGTAATAATGGCAACACCACTTTGGGAAGGAGTTGTGAGAAACAGGCCTAGATTTGTTTAGTTACATATTCACCTAGAAAAAAAAGTCAGTACATAATTGTATAAGGTTCACACTATCAAGTTGTGCCATTGTAAAATAATTTTGTCTCCATGTTGAGCATTTGTAGTCAGTTTTTGGTTTCTTTGCGTTTTCCCGTGGGATTTCTGGTGCTACGTCTGCGACTGTTGCGTAGTGCATTGGCCCTCTGCCGGCGTCGGTTCTGCCTGCCTTCTCCTCTCACTACGCTGGTCACCGTCTGACCTTGGGGATTCTGCAGAGCCTGGAAGACGCTCTGTCGTGTCACCTCACGATCTCCACAGGTGAAGGCCAGCGCCACACCCTCAGTGCTCTTCATGACACGAGATGTACCATCAGAGGTGCCGTCAAAGCACCGTCCAAGTGCTATCTCTTTAGCTGTGCGGGGATCCTGGTCTGTCACTGTGTAAATCCCATAGTTGTGGCCCAGGGGGTCCAGAGGTGCTAACATGGTGAACTCATTGGTGTCATTGTTGACGGCCAGAGGCAAGTGGTTGACCAGATACTCCTGAAGCATTGTGTTGACTTGGTCTCTCTTACAGCTTCCCTGTGGAATCACCTTCACCAGGGTACGATCAACACGCTCTTGATCGTACAGCATCCCACTACATTTGAACTCGAGGCAAACAGCTGAGACGGTTGCCTGGTCCATGTCACGGATGCTGCGGGTGTCACGGAGGCCATACAACTGGCCCACGGTCTTGGGATGGGTGCCACCCATGTTGTGGGAACGCACATTGATTTCATGTGGACTGCTGATTTTGACTTTAATGTAGCAGGCCCGGTATTCCATGGGCTTGGGCCACCAGCTTAGGTAGTCCTCTGTCCAGCTCATTGGGTCATCCTCATTGAATGGCACTGTGTTGTAATCGTAGCGGTCTCCTTCCACTCTCGAGAAACGAAAGTGTGCTGCGCTGAATGGGGCCTCCTCACAGTCTTTCAATCTCTCAAATGGGTACACTGGTCCATTGCTTTCTTCGGCTGTATTGGGGCTTGGTTTTGCCACATTGATGCTGAATGCTGTTTTCTTTACTCTCTGGTCTTCATGATCTGTTCGCTTGTAGTTCAGTTTCCCCAGGTATGGTTGCGGCACTCCAATGAGGTTAGGATTGAGTTTGGGAGAAGACTGGACTGCCTCCAACTCTTCCCCTCCAAGGTTGGCCATGACATATGCAGAGTATGCATCAGCTTTTTGTTCGTCACAGAAGGCAGGAAGACAGGCACCATTGGACCCAGTGATGACGCTGTCAAATCGTCCCCAGGCACGTGGGTTTGTGGAATAGCCAGCTGAGGGCTCCATGTTTATGAGACTCACTACGACTCCTTCCACCTGCTCACTGGGCATGAAGCGTTCACTACGGAAGGCCCTTACTTTGACGTAACACCTGCGATTCTCTGGAACGTCCAGGTTGAACAACCGTCTCTCTCTGATCTCCATGTTACCAATCAGAAAGGTTCTTTCCTCTCTTTTGCCTCTTCTTTTTTTCTCCACCTGTAGACTTCCCTCCTCCTCCCAAAGGCCAGTATAAGGGTTCAATGACCAGAGCTTCATGGTGTTGAGGTGTTCAGGCATTTTAACCTGAGCAGAATCCAGGAACACTTTCACTTCACCTGCATTCAGGGGCTCATTGTTTTCCTCACTCCTGAAGTCAACTGAGAACATACCATAGGTTCTCAGTGGCAGGGTATCTCCTTCATCTCCTACAAAATTTAGATCACTTTGAGCTGCAGCAGCTGTGGAGACGTCTCTTGGGTCAAGAAATGTTACACTAGCATTGACATTACCCGTGAAGACTTCTCCATTCTCTTTATAAAAAGAATTGGGAGGGATCTGGATCTGAACCATTGCCTCCTCACCCTCCACCTCTCCAAGCTCTAGCATGTTGGTGTCTGTGGAGCTGATGGTGACGGGTACTTTCTTTCTGAGAAGTTTGATCTCATGGTAAACCGCCCCTCCTTTGGTGTTAAATGGAAGAACCTTTGTGGTGTCGACAAATTTCTGCATGTTGTCCACAAAAGTGAGGACTAGCCTTTCTGTGTCTGGAGGGACCTGAACAGAGAAGGTACCTTTGTAGCCTGTGCGGCTGATTCTTACTCCATTCATAAAGATATGACCAAACCTCATTGGCTCATCATTATCTGCAGCAATGGCCCTGCCATACACAATAGCTTTGGTGTCCACACATTTCTGGCAGCCACACGTCATCACCACCATAATGGGAAGTTGGTAGCCCTGGCATGTTAGCTGCCTTTTCTCCATCTTTTCCACACCACAGCAGTACGACAATTTGTCCTTGCACCTGATACCATTGTCCAGCTGTCCAGCACATGTACTTGAAGGGCACTTGCCCACATTATAGTAGAATGAGTCTGTGCTGTTTTGGTAGCAGTCATGTGGAAGGCGGATGTGGTGGGATTCCGGTTTGGGGTTACACGAGTGCTCATTTCTACCTGCGTTTGAGATGTAGAGAGTAAAAAAAAAAAAATTGTTTAAAGTTTATCACACTATTCTATTGCAAACTACAATATACCCATTAAGTCCATGCTGGTTCATCATCACACTGCCTTGACTTACATAAAGTGAAGTAACACCTGTGCTGTTCCTGCTAAATCATATCACCGTCTTGTGTGTTTACAGGTGCAATATGCAACATTCTGCCTCTCAAGATACCAGAAAACAAATATTAACCAAGTGATTTCACACTCCTCTCTGAGTCTCTATCAGACCTCAGTTTTGGTTGCCAGTTTGGCCGTTGCATTTGAGTACCAAAGGAAATGCCAGACCCTGTGTAAACAGTAAAGATGCTTCATTCAAATGGGCTTGTTTGCTGTGTTCGCTTGAACACTCCCTTGTCATATTCACAACATGTTATTGTTTTCTGAAAGTCTGAGTTTCATGGTTAAGAGTTCCAATTTGATGCAACAATCGAGTGAGTAACAAACCAAGAGTAGTGTCCAGCAATAGTCAACTCTATGGTTTTACTTGCAAAGTACTAATCTTTGTTCTTTGCTAAAAGGGCTTCAGACAAGGAAAGCGATAAGGCCAGGGTTAATATTGATTGGGAGCTCTATGAGACGCAAAAGGGCTTCAATGGAGGAGTAAGTAACTTTATGTTACATCGCTAAAATAGTTGACTGGTATTAGCTGTCACAATCACTGGCCAACATTGCATTTTGGACATTTAGTAGTGTACATTTATACATTTAATGAGAATGCACCTATGATTTTGAGTGTTGCTGGCTTGGTCTTGACGGCTCCAGATGGACCACTTGCTCTGCAGTAGTATTCCCCTGCCTGTTCAGGATGCAGGTCTTTTAGGACCAAGGTGTTGTCCGTCTGCTTCTCCAGGAGACTGTTGTTGTGAAACCTGTTTTTTTCACACACACAAGGAAACACAGGCAGGACATATCTAATTTAAAATAATTCTCTACGGAGGATTACAGACTTGTGGTTGATAAATAAAATGAATCATACCATTGGTATTTGTCTGGCTGAGGTGTTCCTGTCACTTTGCAGCAGAAGGCAGTGGTTTGACCCTCCCTCCTGGCCTTGCTCTCAGGGTTGCTCAACACATGAAGTTTCTCTGACAAATCACAATTGAGGATGAAATTACAAAGATGCAGCTCACAGCTAATCTGATACGTCGACAAACTTCCAATGCACAGATATTGATTGTACCTGTTCTTTTCAGCTGGACAGTTATGACCGAGGTGCGTTCAGTGCTCTGTGGCACAACAACGCTCAGGGTGGCGTGACCCTGCAGGCTGATGGTCAGCGTGGTGTTGCCATCGGGGCAGATGCCGGGGATGCGTAAGTGTCCGTTGTGGTCAGTTAGGGTGAGGAGTTTGCCGTGGCGAGTGATGGTGGCTCCTTCAGCAGTGAGACCTCCCGCTCCGCGTACGGAACCCAACAGGACGTGCTCTTCGCACACGCAGGCGTCACACTCGGCATTCGCCCTCCCAATCACACAACGTAGGGAACATTCTAAACGGCAGAGTTAAACAAACGTTATGTTCCCTTTTGTGAAAAATCCCCCGTGTTTATCAGATTAAAATGATAATTCACCTGTCTGTGGGCACTCGGGTCCATTGCATGTTCTCTCTTCCACTTTAGGCCCACTGCAAGGCACAGAGAGAGAAATGCAGTTTCTGGAACGAAGTTGGATCCCCACTTGATCGCAGGCGGCAGAGCATGGCTCCCAGTCTGACCAGGTGCCCGAGGTACCCTGAGTATTCATACTGAAATCTAATGGAAAAATATAGCCTAAATATTATTAAGTCTATAAACTTGGAAATTGTTTGGTAGCATGATGAATATCAAAGGTATTCCAAACCAAACCTTTGGGGCAGAGGAAGCGGACTGCGTAGTTGGAGCAGTTACGTTCAGGGCCTTGTTCCTCATTCAGGCACCAGAAACCCACAGTGGGGTCCGCATGAACTTTCTCCCCAGTCTCACGAGCGGGAACCCATTCCGTGGTTCTGGCCTCAATTGCCCGTGGTGTCTGACACACTCGGGCGCGGTAATAGAAGCGGATGGCGTCCAGCTGCTCATAATCTCCACGACCTCCGGGGTGATCGACATTGAACCATGTGGTCCACTCGTAGTTTTCTGGATACGTTCAGAGCACAGGGACAAAACGTGGCGTGAACGCGTCTACTACCACAGGAATGGAATTATGACAACGAATTAAACAACTAACAGAATCACCGTGTACACTTTAGAGTGGTTTAGAACAAACAATACCTTCAGAGTGGTAGACAGAGGGACCAGGTTTTCTGTTGTCCCTTCTCCATGACTCTGCAACAGACAATTAACAAAAGATTTAATATAAGGCTACGAAAACGAACTATTTTTTAATTTTCAAAGTGATTCTATGCTCATATAAACATAATTATGGGTAGTTGCTTGACCTTCAGTTGTTGTCAAACCTGTGAGTTTTATTTAAACGCTGACACTTAGCTGGGAACATGCTGTCATTCTTTGAGTGCTGTTGGACATGTGTGCATGTTTGCAGGGAGGGCGTGGCTTTTTTTAGAAACACGCATGTCACTAACAAGCCCATAAACATGGAGACTCGGTGAGACACACCGACCTTGAGCGGTAACAACAGTGGCTGCGGTGATTCCCAGGATGAAGAGAAGAGGCTTCAGTGACATTTTCGCTCTCTGACCCTTGACCTTTCACCTCTGGTAATGTGTGTTTCACACCAGGAAGTCCAACAGCACAAATTCCTGTTGTAAATAGAAGAGTGGGATCAGAAGTTGGGAGGAAACACACACTTAATTTTCTTTTTAACTCAGAGATATTTACTCAAAAAGACATTTAAGTTCACTTTTAGTGATAAACTGTAATACAGTATGTTTTTTTATTAAGTGTGTAAAGATATGATCCATGTTTTTTTTTTGTCTTTAGGTTTTAGGGCTGGACAGAGCCCCACACTCAGATTACACATCTGTGTTATCCATCAGCGTTTGTCAGGGGAACGCTCAAACATTTCTGCATCCACCGAAGAAACACTCGCAACACAATCCACACACCCACGCACACACACACACACACAGATTGAGATTAGTACACACACAAAACTGTACACAACAATGTGTCTTCTTTGAGATGAAAAATTAGAAAAAAATGAAGTTATTGGATTAAATAAAATTACAATACACATCCAATTACAGGTCTATGCACTTTAAACATAGGCGTTATAATACACTGTGATATATAATCCAAAATGAAATACAGGACTGACAACACATAAACATTTTTACTAATCAGATGCATCCTTACCTCCTTTAACTGCACTGTCCTCGTATTTCATAAAGGAATGTCCTTCACCCTTTCTAGCTCTCTCTCTCTCTTTATATTCCCGCCTCACATTTCTTTCCTTCCCCACTGTTCTTCACTCTGTGTCCACACACTCCCTCACTGTCTCTTTTATACCTCCCCACTTCAGTAACCCCCCCCCCCCCCCCCTCCCCTTCTTGGCAGCGTGCCACAGCGTCTTTTGATTACGCTATAATCCTCATAATTCATCACCTTCATTGTGCGGCCGTGACACTCAGTGGCTATTAAACAGTGCTACATATGAAAGACAATCAGCCGGGGGCTATGGGGATGTGAGGAACAGACGCTGGCATTAATAAATTGACCTCCTTGTGTTCATAATCTGTGCTGATTGAGTCACACTGAGCATTTGTCTTTGCGCGCCGCTCTCAGGCTGCATGTTTCTGTTTCACTCTGCGGGGAGATCCTGACACTGCACATGCACTTTCTAATGAGTTTTAAGTAGAGGTAGAATGAGTTAATCGTTGGCGGAGTCACTGGACGGGTTTCTTTTGTTCTTTATGTAATAATGACTTGAATAATCATATTATTAATACGCATGCATGCACATTTATACTTCTTTGTTCTCAGACGTTTGATAAATATTATTTTATCAAACGTTTTGATTTTATATATTTATTAAAAATTAAAATACTATTTTCACCCAAATGTTTATTGGAACAGTTTATTGTACAGTGTTGTTGAATTTTTGTGCATCATCACTGTTGCTGTTGCATTTTATTAGGCGGAGGAAAACAAAACAACGACCAAAGATATTGGCAAAAAATTAATAATGCTAATTTTAAAAAGCATGACACAGTCATTGGCTGCCCTGATTATTAAAGCTTGGCTTTGGCCACAGAAATATCCATAACGGTCGAGTTCCACTCCTACGTTTCTGACGGGAAACCGCGGTGTACCACAAGGTTCCATCCTTGGCCCGCTCCTCTTCTCCATACATGCTCCCGCTTGGGCAGATTATTCGCTGCCATGGTTTAACCTTTCACTGCCATGCTGATGACACCCAGCTCTATCTCAGCACATCTCCATAAGGGTTAGGATTAGGGTTCTCCCTCCTCAATCTCTTATTAACTGTTTACAGGAAATTAATTCTTGGTCGACTTCTAAATGTGCAGAGAATGATTTGAAACATTTCCACTCCAGGTTTTCACAACTTGTGCAGCGACAGTTACGCAACAGTAACAGAGCAGCTACAATTAAACGTCTGGCAGCTTAATTGGAGGCCATTATATTTTATATGTGCAATTATACCGTGTGAATTGGACACAGATTTTGGACAGATTACTGGTTAATGACTGGATTAATTTCAAGCAAGTTCACCAGTGACGTTCGAATTACGCTTTAAAAATGAACATTAGGCAAGGACGGACATTAAGAAAGAACATTTAGCGTGAGCAATAATCCTTTATAATCATTCCAGCAAATACAAAGCAACCCATTAATCTGGTTTTCTGCTCTCTTTAGTACAATCTTGAATCTCTTTTGGCTTCTTTTAGTGTCTTCAGTGAAAGCAGGACAGACAATCACAGTGTAGCGATAGAGGGTAAAGCCGTAGACGGAGGATGTGGAGCAGATTGGATCAGCGTGAGTCATGCCTGTTACAGATCCTGTTGTTTTTCCATTCAACATACAGTAGTTGACCTCTAAGTGAAGAACACCCGGGAGAGTGAGGACATAACCCTTGCGCTGCACCGCGGTCTTTCCAGGCCTCTTCCTGTCCTCAGGAGAAGGTGAAGGGACAAACGTCTGGTCTCAGTGGCAGAGTTAGCCGTGAACTTGGGTCAGTCTCCAGATGCTTAAGGGGAACTGTGCTTGTAATGTGTCGCCTAAATGCTGCCCTGTGAAAGGCCACAGAAGAGGAGCTTAATGAACGGGGTCAGAGGAAAAACAATTGTGATTATGGTCACGTTTGTCCTCCATTAATTATTGTGTTTGCTCAGCCGAGGTGAACCAGGAAATCTTCTCTTGTGGTTAATTAATGTCTGACACAATTGACATGAAGCGACTACAGATGATTTAACTAACACTGTCATGGGAGACTGTGCTCAGGCTCCTGCCTACAGTCGTCACCTGCTAATACAATATGAGCCTGAACTTAAAGTCATTCAAAATCGTCTCCTTTCAGCTTGAGCATAAAATCTGTCTCAAAATAAACTGGCGTGAAATTCACCCTGTTTTTGCCACTGTTGTCTTATTCTTCTGTGTACTGGCTTCTTCCATTATTTCCAGATTGAAGCAGGGGCTTAAAAAGAGCATCTGTACCAGCTTGAATCCGACTCAGTTGACAAAAGTAAGTGTCAGAGTGGGTTTCAAGCTTCCAGAGTTCTTTAAATCTGTGAAGATCAAGCAATATTTGGCAGAACTTGACAAACTGAATATATCTGACCTTCATGTCTGTGTAGAAACTCTACTCTGGAGAACACTTACAACCATCAAGATAAGTTAGTGTTGAATTCTGTATCTGATATAAAGTAAGTACTCCACTTTGCTTGTCCCTGATGCCTATAATTGCATTGCTTGGTATAGACTGTATGTGTCTGTGTGGCTTCTTTCCAAAACGTTCGTCTGTTTTGCTTCCAAGTGTTGCATGATGGGATCGCGTGACAACAACAACTACCCGAGCTTGGTGAAATTAGATTTGTTACAATTGATGTCAGACATGTAAAAGTCATGTAAACATAAAACTGACACGACGTGAGGCACAACTTTCTGCTTGAGGATCTCAGGCAATCTTCTAGTTCTCACTTTATTTATGCTGTATTTTTTTTTAACTTTAGCTGTTTAATTTATGTTTCTAATTTTGTATTTTGGCTGCTTTTGTATTTTACCACTTAAATTATAACACTAGCATTATTTGTGTTATTGTAAAAGACCTCGTAACTCTGTTTTGAAAGGTCGTGCTATTATCCCTATGAATATTATTATTTTTAACAATCATTATTCATTATTATTATTATTCCTAAAATTGTTTTAACAGATTTGTTAAAATACATACATTCATCCACTACGGAGCGTAGGAGGTCGTCAAATGTCAGGTCCTTTTTCAGAGTGACTCTTTATTTGGGCGTATTGACAGACGAAGCTCTTCAAAGCAAATAACACAGTTTATAGTGCAGCATTAGGGTTGAATTAAACACAATAATGCACCAATAACTTCAGTATAATCCATGTTTTATGATAAAATTACCTTTGTCCTTTAACTTATTTGAATTGACCCTGCTTTTTTTTTGTTTCAATTCTTGTGGCTTCTACCTAAAATGATGAAAAAGATGATGTTTAAAAAGTGTGTATACTGTTTGTCAGGTCCAAAGACCCTTTGAAGAAGTGACAAGCCAGTGCAGTGTTTGCGATGGAGGATGTTGTGCGTCATCAGTATCTGCACCAGGCTGGAGTCAATCTCCGACTTTAAACATCATATCTCATAGCTGACAAAACAAATACACATGTCTGCATTGTGTTTAGTTGATTTCTTCAACATTGTCAACACACAGGAATGATCAGTTTATTACTAGACGCTTTTTAACACTGCTCAAGAGGAAAATATGTATTATTTTTGTATATTATGTATATTTTATTATTCTATCGTGGGTGAAAGTCAGTTGAATCAATACACTTTCAGTTTTTTTTTTATGTTTATTCTGTAAAAGTTACAGGAGAATGACACAATAATGGCCCCACTAAATACTAAAATGACTTGTACTTTTAAGAAACTGACTCTGAATACATGACGTTGACCCTGTAATACAGTATCTATACTGCATCTTTCAATACAGTGAAAAATGTGAGCGCTTCCACGACTGCAGTCAACTCAACCCCGCACAGCAATTGGGCGCAACAAACCTGCAGATAACAGATTTAATCGCGTGCAGGCAACACGCTGTATTAAGCATGATAGATGAAACTGACTTTGTTATCTCAGCCTCACCCTGTAACAGTTTACTGGTGTTTGCTCCTCAGGTTTTTAGTAAATGATGCTCCCTGTGGTCCGAACCAATCTCACCCTCAATGAGAAAAACTCTCCTGGTGATAGAAGTTGTCTGTTTTCATCAGGTTTTCTTCTCGTCTGCTGGAAGATGAAATCCTACCCTAAACATGTTCTCAATGTCTTGACAATTTTCTTTTTTTGTTGCTGAGCAGACCTACAGGAAGTAGAGTGGCTCTGGCCCTCTGTGTGATGTCGGGCCCCCTAACGACAGTAGCAGAAGTTTGCTCTGCATACTTTCCCTGGTAGAGTCATTAGCAGGACCAACGCAGCTCCACCACTGCTTCATCTGTGTCCTGAGAAACAGCTCTGTGTCTAACAGCACCACCGGTCAGAGGATGAATGAATGTTTTTTATCAGCATTTCTCCGTCTGTTTATGAGCAGCGTATTTTAAAAAGTTACGATTTTGACGGAGCATGGAGTTTGCATGTTCTCCGCGAGTGTGTGTGCGTGGGTTTTCTCCGGGTTCTCCGGTTTCCTCCCACAGTCCAAAAACATGCAATATGGGGATTAGGTCAATTGGAAGACTCTAAATTGACCATAGGCAGAATGAGACGGTTTAATAAAACAAAAATTGCGCATGTTTCGATTTCATAGGATAACTGCCCGTCGTATGAAATCACTTGCACGTAAAGCGATTTATGCAGTAAAATATCCTTGATATTGTTTATAAAAACTGAGATAATCGTCAATTGAATTGCATACTATTCATAATTTGAATGGTATTGCATGAAATGTTAATATGGTGGCCCTCCATACCCTTCAGGTAGCTCTCAGGTCTCAAAAAGGTTGGTGAGGTCTCAAACTCATGGCCCGAGGGACATTAATACTTAATATCAAGTTATAATGAGTTATTTCTGTATTATTTTTAATATATTCATTTTGCATCATGGAACTGTTTTTATTGTGAACTACAGCAACACAGACACTTTTATTTTGAAATTCTGCGAAAAACCAACGCTCTTAAACAATTGCTTCTTCCCAAAAAGTTGGATTTTTTTTCTTCACTTGACCGGGCCCCTACAGGCCAGACTAGATACTCGTCGGCCCTCAGGTCATTTCAGTTGGAGGGCCCTGCTTTAGAGTGTGCGTTTCACAGCTAATTAAGAAGAACTCCATCTTCTCTGGTATGTGAAGGCCACCGTAGTTCCCTGACGTGCCAGGGAAAGGGAGAGGTTATCGTCCTCCATTTGGCGCAATCTGCAGTCTCACCATTAGATGTCACTAATTCTTACACACTGGACCTTTAAGAATTAGGTAAAAACTTGTTGTGAAATAATGTTTTTCCTTCAGCGCTAAAAGAAAATCTGTTAGCTCGACTCAGACGTTCCACGTTTTCACCTGTCAGTTGGGAATTTAGTGGATCAAAGCGGGACAGCGCGCAGACATTTGGTTGTACTTTTAACACATGAATATTATTAGTTTTAAATTACGACCGCGGTCAAGAGCCAATGAACGGCAATCAGCTGCGTCTCAGTGGAGGAAATGTTATCGGCGATTAAAGTCGAGACACATGTTTGTGTCTCGGATGAACGTGTTTATGAAACCACAGAGGGAGGAAAGCGTCTGAGAAACATCAACATCTGGTTATGTAAATATTCCTTTAACTATATTTGTTTTAGTCTCTCTAAAACACACTTTTTCTTGCCACAGGCGGGCAAGGAACCATATGATATCTGGTACCTTCATGGACCTACTGTACATTAAAATTTTTATAATAATGTCATAAAAGTCTTCCTCTAAATCTCTTAACCTTTTAATTGCTAACATTACCTTAAAAAGTCCACGTTTTCCCTTAGTGACAACTGACCAGAAGTAACGGAGCTTGTTTATATTGTTTATATCACGCATGCACGAATTGAAACAAAGTTTACGTCGTCTTTTAGTAGTCGTACCTGATAAATTGACTTTTCTCCTCCAAAGAAAGTTTTATTTTAAAGGATATTCACAGCTATGGTTAGAAAGAAATACTCATTAGTCCCCATTAATGACAACAAATATTACCTGTCGACATACCTCATTTTTATTGGTTCAAAACAGCATCACTTTTTTTTCTAATTTATCCGTGACTGTCAGCTGTTTTTACACAATCCATTATCATCACCGCTCCAAAGAGCAAAACCCATTTTCACTTACACGACTGTTAAGATACATTAACGTGGATAAAAGCAGAGGGCGGCGACACGTGTTTCGCCGCGGACACTTTATGGAGAGCACATGTAAAGGTTACGGCACCTCCTTCATGTTTTCAGGCCAACTCCAGCTCACGGTAAAGCGTGGAGACACGCGGGATTAAGCGCTAGATTAGAAACATGTGCGACTGACCTGGAAGACAGATGATACGGGCTCAACAAGGTCATCCATTTTCATCCCGGAGACCTCTGGAGACCCCAGTCCTCTAAAGCTCTGGGGGAGGAGATTTTCTTTTCTTTTCTTTTTTTTGGCTTTTTACAGAAAACACTGAAAATTGTCCTCAAAAAACTTATATCTTAATCTCCAAATATAGAAACACACTGGGTGGATACTTTGTCTTGCATCTGTTATTGAAAACAAACTGTAAACTTTCTCCTATTCCACAAATGACTGCGGTGTTTGTTTCACTCACTTCTTAGTTCATTTAAAGCACTGCTCAGCAGTCACTGGGTCACATGACATGGAATCTATAAGAAAAAAGGTAATTTTCTTATTAACCCTTAGAGCACAGAGCATTCTGGCTGCTTTTTTGCATCACTGTGTTTAAACGTACAGTATATACAGAGGCTATAAATGCCTAATGTGGAATGTAAAGTGTCTTATGTACTTTTTTCACCAACTATATAAACACACCTGAGCAAAAATGACTCAAAATGACTAAAATCGGATTGAATTTGTGAAATTTGGAAACTAAAAGTTTATTTTTATGAACAAAAATATAATTGACTGCACAATTATAGCTACTTTAAATCACTACTAAAAATTTGATATAAAATGAATCATAACTTTGAATCAACAACACATAAGAAGACAAAACCTCCCCTTTTTTTAAGCCTGAATATGTGACCTATAAACACCCACCCCCAGGATGTCCATATAAGGAGTTGCTACAAATCCACCTGAACACTAAGGGTGAAAATGTATACAAAATAAAGACGTGAAAATAAACTATATTCACATAAAACATGCAAAGCTGCCACATGACATGTATTCTATCGTGTGCAAACCTTTATTTATTTATTTTTTATTATACATTTTACAATGTAAACAATCACGAAAACGCAGACTGAATGAAGCAGGCAAGGAAGGAGAGAAAGTAAAGTTAACATAAAGCAAATAGACCAAACACAGTGGTGCTATGACATCATTAACCCAAAGTTGTGTATTGGTTGTATACAGGAAAATCAAAGTGTGGCGTTGTGAGATTTAGAGGAATAACCAAAGAGCGCTGTGATGGAGTGACCAACTGTCCAGGATGTAAGTCAGCTGAGATCAGCGCCCCCCCCATGACCCTCATGAATGAAGGGTCATGAAGCGGTACAAGACGAGTGAGAGTGAGTGAGTGAGTGAGGAATAACCATAGAAAGAAATGTGGCCTTTGATTCGCAATCACAGCAGAGGAGATTCATGTCAAGGTAATCATTTATTCGTACTTTCTGTCCCGAGACAACGAACAGGAAACTCGACAGTTGGCAGGAACACACATGTACATGAGTATTCATGAGGTAACAACAAATCGTCTGAAATCTGGCTTCATTCAGCTGCAGCTGAACACGGGGGGGGGGTGATGTGTTGCACTCGGATCTATTCCCCAATCAGATGACTCACCCAGGCTGATGTTTCTGCTGAGATCCAGGCTATAAAAGACAACAACTGTGAGAAAAAGACCAGAAAACCTCACTCACTAAACTTTCAGTGTTATCAGTCTATTCAGTCTGAGTTTCCTCCTCTTGTTAATGTCTTTGTTTTTAATGTGGACGGTCATGTGCATCAACACTGATTCATTATTCATGAACATGCGCTGCTCTGTGAGTGGGAACAGGAAACCACAGTGGATCAGATTTCATTTCTCTCTCGTTTGTTTACAGTGGAGACGAAAACGCAATAAATAAAACAACGGTGGAGTCGTTTACAACATGAGACGATTACACGTAAATGCTGCTTCAGACAGTTGAATGAAAACGACTGTTTGTTTTCAGTCATTTTCAGTTTAAAGAAAGTTTAAGTCAAATTTTCTGAAATGAAAACAATTATTTGTCGTACTATTTATACATACTATGTTACGTGGAGAAACATGTACATTTACATCTCTTATGATCATTTTTTGTACTTAATGCTGTTAGAAGCAGTTACTAACAGTTTATACATATCTAAACTAACCATTTATTTATATTATATGTTATTCAGGTTAATGAAGTTATTATGTAGCGTATATCATTCAAGGGTCTATAAAGCTACTGTTAATGTAAGCAATACCAGTTAAATTACAGTTACAAATGACATTAAAAGCTTAGAAGTAACTGTAATAATCAACATTTCTAAAAGGTTTCTGTGTGTATAGTAGCACAAAATAATCATGACTTACTTTACCTTTATTAAAGTCTAAAACGTGCATCCTTTAATTAGGAAGTCATAAATACGTGCATATAAGTGCAGAATAAGCGTTACCTAATCATAATTAACCATTTTTAAAGACTATTTATGACCCTTGTTTACAACAATGAGTTTCCTTTCCACTTTTCCAGGATTGACTCAACCTCCCAAGTTCAGCTGATACATTCAGTTCAGTCAAGTACAATAGGTGAGTTTCCATCAGCCTTTTATTTCCTGCACATTTTCTCTTTGTACAATCTTTATTGAAATGCAGAAAATTGTAAAAAGAAAAAAATAAAGGACGGCGTTTACAGGAGACTTGACTGAAACATCCGCTCCGTCCTCTGCATTTCACTGCTCCGGACAAAATGTCAGAAAAAGCAGACGAGCGGAGGAATGTGTGGACTGATGAGAAAACCACAGCATTCCTCGACCTGGTGCAAGAAGCACTTATGACTACAGTAGAAGACGGAAGCAACCACAAAATACCCTCATTAAATGTTGACCAACCTGCTGCTTAAGCTCCTTTTCCACCTATGGTCCCAGCTGTTTAGGTTGTGTTTCCATTAAATAAATATTGTGATTTTAGACATTTCCCTGGTAATAGTTGGAGATTAACCCACGACTGCTAGTATAGCACATATATGTTAGTTATGGAGTTCTACTTACATATATTAACTTGTTTTCATGGTTAAAAACCTCCCAGTCGCTGCAAACGAGCCGATCAAAATATCTCCTCACTGACGCTCTCGTCAGCCGCGCTGTTTCAGACCAAAACCACACCCCCAGAACGTTGACTGTGTTGTGATTGGCCAGCCAACGAGAGCTTTCCCACTGTCCTGTGATTGGCCAGGTACCTGGAAGTGACGTCATTGGTAGGCCAGCTCTCAGATACACAGCTCCCCCTCTGGCACGGTGGATGCTCTGCATCTCAGCAGCTACAACGTGAGTAGTTCTTCTTCTTCTGCGGTTGAATGGACTAGTGCCCGCACCAAGAGGCGCTATGTTGGTGAGGATTTCTGATGACATCATCAGCATAGGGAAGTGCCGATCCGCTTCGCAGAGCCCAGGAAAACAATAAAACCCTATTTTCTCAGCAGTGGCTGAACTGTTTGTTCTGAAACTTTAGGGTTTCATAAACGAGGTAATGACGCAGATACACACAAACGCAGCGTTAATTGGAACTTCTGGTCTATGTCCCTTTTAAATCTTTTTAACTGATCTAGAGTTCGGCTTGATTTCTGTGACGACACTCTGGAGATGTCACGCATAGTATCGCCTCAGCTCGCTCCGAACCTCGCCAGATCAGGTACCAAAACTAGTACCAGGTATTATCGCTAATGGAAATGCAAAATAACCGCACCGTGCCGAAAACTAAACCACTAAAGCACTAAACCAGGTTAGTGAGAGACAAGTCACAAAGTTCACTGGGTTGTGGTTAAGTGGTCGAGTTAATGTCTCCCCGGGTGATAGAAAAAAAAAAAAAACAGCATATAGATGCACTTTATAAATAATGGTTTAGATGAAATGGGGGCGTGGCAGAACTGAAGTGGAAAGCTTTCAGTGGTCATCGAGACTAGAAAAGTGCTATATAAATACAGACCGCTAAACTAATTCTGCACGGCGATTGTAATCACTATGTGGGGGGAACCGTGTTTGTGTTTCAACCGAGAAAAACAGACGGATGGAGCACAGCTGACATTTCCCTGTGAACCTTTGTGCATCAGGCTCTTTAGTGTTTGAAGCTTAAACAAACCAAGTCTTAAACTGAAAAAAACACAAAGTATGATGATGATGATGCCTCCGATCACACAAAAACACATTTTTAATGTGATTTTTTTTCTGTGATATTTGTGATCAATCTGCTGTTGAAACAAAGCCCTCTTTAATCTCAGTGGGAAGCAAAGATTGTGTGATTGTTTTTGTCGAAACACATGACATCACTGTCTGGGAGCCCCTTCGGTTCTTTCAGCAAACTGACGACTTATCAATCTCTCCACAGTCGCAGTGGAAAACTGATATTCCCCACTGGACAGTCATTATTATTCACTCTCACAACACAAACAGGAACTCAGTCCTGGTGGAAGCTGAACTTCCCATAAATGTTTTGGAGCTGGTAATGGTTAACCCCGGCACTCAGCTTTCATCTGAAATTTAGGACATATTTTACTCTGATTAAACAGTTGCATAATTTTCTGCTAGTAATTACTGACTCAAGGCTGCTTTGGATTACGGGTCTTTTTTGGCATGCTGATCTATGTGAGCATACATGAAAGTGTAACACACTTTAGCAAAAGCAATAATCTGCGATGTAAAACGTTGGGCTGCAAAGATAAAGTCTATGTGTTGGCTACTGGATGGAGACAGGGTGTGTCTTTCTTTTTTTTAATTCTCTTTTAGACACAATCTTTAATATTAGAAAGGATTAACTAATATCAATCATGGTATTGCATTTTTGCGTTTCTGTGTGCCAAAACCATCTAGTCATCCTTTAGCCATTGTGCTCTTAATGCTTGCAATTACTTTTCTTCAGAAATGACAAATGTCAGCAGTTAATTTTCTGCATAAACCATGAAAATGAACTCTGATGATACTCGGCCACAAGTGATCAACTAATGTTTGGATAATTGTCAGTATGTAATGAGAACTGAACCTCGTTTCACTGAAGACGACGTTCATTCATCACCGTCTAATTACTGATGATTTAAACGGTTCATACGGGGATTCGTTTTGTGCAAAGTCAGCCAATGAAACCCTGCAAACAGGAAACACAGTGTGGCTGGGAAAGCCATCAACACTGACTGACTGCACCAACTCTCTCTCTGGCTTCCAAATCACCCTAAAAAGTCATAGTATGCCATACTATGACGTTTTTGATCGATTTTGGATGACATACGAAACTATGACGTTTTTGATCGATTTTGGACGACATACTATACTATGACATTTTTGACCGATTTTGGACCACTATGACGTTTTTGACCAATTTTGGACGACATACTATACTATGACGTTTTTGACCGATTTTGGACCACATACTATACTATGACTTTTTTGACCGATTTTGGACGACATACTATACTATGACGTTTTTGACGGAATTTGGACTACATACTATACTATGACGTTTTGGTCTGTTTTTGGACGACATACTATACTATGACTTTTTTGACCGATTTGGGACGACATACTATACTATGACGTTTTCGACCGATTTTGGACGACATGCTATACTATGACTTTTGTGATTGATTTTGGACGACATGCTATACTATGACTTTTGTGACCGATTTTGGACGACATGCTATACTATGACTTTTGTGACCGATTTTGAACGACATACTATACTATGATTTTTTTGACCGATTTTGGACTACATACTATACTATGACGTTTTGGTCTGTTTTTGGACGACATACTATACTATGACTTTTTTGACCGATTTCGGACGACATACTATACTATGACTTTTTTGACCAATTTTGGACGACATACTATACTATGACTTTTTTGACCGATTTCGGACGACATACTATACTATGACTTTTTTGACCAATTTTGGACGACATACTATACTATGACGTTTTTGACCGATTTTGGACGACATACTATACTATGACGTTTTGGACCGATTTTGGACAACATACTATACTATGTAGATTTTGACCAATTTCGGACGACATACTATACTATGTCTTTTTTGACCGATGTTGGACGACATGCTATACTATGACTTTTGTGACCAATTTTGGACGACATACTATACTATGACGTTTTTGACCGATTTTGGACGACATACTATACTATGATTTTTTTGACCAATTTTGGACGACATACTATACTATGATGTTTTTGACCGATTTTGGACGACATACTATAATATGACGTTTTGGTCTGTTTTTGGACGACATGCTATACTATGACTTTTGTGACCGATTTTGGACGACATGCTATACTATGACTTTTGTGACCAATTTTGGACGACTTACTATACTATGACGTTTTTGACCGATTTTGGACGACATACTATACCATGACGTTTTGGACCGATTTTGGACGACATGCTATACTATGACGTTTTGGACCGATTTTGGACGACATACTATACTATGACGTTTTGGACCAATTTTGGACGACATACTATACTATGACGTTTTTCGACCGATTTTGGACGACATACTATACTATGACGTTTTTGATCGATTTTGGACGACATACTATATACTATGACGTTTTTTAACCGATTTTGGACGATATACTATACTATGACGTTTTGGACCGATTTTGGACGACATGCTATACTATGAAGTTTTGGACCGATTTTGGACGACATACTATACTATGAAGTTTTTGACCAATTTCGGACGACATACTATACTATGACTTTTGTGACCAATTTTGGACGACATACTATACTATGACTTTTTTGACCGATTTTGGACGGCATGCTATACTATGACGTTTTTGAACGTTTTTGGACGACATACTATACTATGACCTTTTGGTCTGTTTTTGGACGACATACTATACTATGACGTTTTTGACCGATTTTGGACGACATACTATACTATGACGTTTTGGACCAATTTTGGACGACATACTATACTATGACGTTTTTCGACCGATTTTGGACGACATACTATACTATGACGTTTTTGATTGATTTTGGACGACATACTATATACTATGACGTTTTTTAACCGATTTTGGACGACATACTATATACTATGACGTTTTTTAACCGATTTTGGACAACATACTATACTATGACGTTTTGGACCGATTTTGGACGACATGCTATACTATGACGTTTTGGACCGATTTTGGACGACATACTATACTATGACGTTTTGGACCAATTTTGGACGACATACTATACTATGACGTTTTTCGACCGATTTTGGACGACATACTATACTATGACGTTTTTGATCGATTTTGGACGACATACTATATACTATGACGTTTTTTAACCGATTTTGGACGATATACTATACTATGACGTTTTGGACCGATTTTGGACGACATGCTATACTATGACGTTTTGGACCGATTTTGGACGACATACTATACTATGAAGTTTTTGACCAATTTCGGACGACATACTATACTATGACTTTTGTGACCAATTTTGGACGACATACTATACTATGACTTTTTTGACCGATTTTGGACGGCAAGCTATACTATGACGTTTTTGAACGTTTTTGGACGACATACTATACTATGACCTTTTGGTCTGTTTTTGGACGACATACTATACTATGACGTTTTTGACCGATTTTGGACGACATACTATACTATGACGTTTTGGACCAATTTTGGACGACATACTATACTATGACGTTTTTCGACCGATTTTGGACGACATACTATACTATGACGTTTTTGATCGATTTTGGACGACATACTATATACTATGACGTTTTTTAACCGATTTTGGACAACATACTATACTATGACGTTTTGGACCGATTTTGGACGACATGCTATACTATGACGTTTTGGACCGATTTTGGACGACATACTATACTATGACGTTTTGGACCAATTTTGGACGACATACTATACTATGACGTTTTTCGACCGATTTTGGACGACATACTATACTATGACGTTTTTGATCGATTTTGGACGACATACTATATACTATGACGTTTTTTAACCGATTTTGGACGATATACTATACTATGACGTTTTGGACCGATTTTGGACGACATGCTATACTATGACGTTTTGGACCGATTTTGGACGACATACTATACTATGAAGTTTTTGACCAATTTCGGACGACATACTATACTATGACTTTTGTGACCAATTTTGGACGACATACTATACTATGACTTTTTTGACCGATTTTGGACGGCATGCTATACTATGACGTTTTTGAACGTTTTTGGACGACATACTATACTATGACCTTTTGGTCTGTTTTTGGACGACATACTATACTATGACGTTTTTGACCGATTTTGGACGACATACTATACTATGACGTTTTGGACCAATTTTGGACGACATACTATACTATGACGTTTTTCGACCGATTTTGGACGACATACTATACTATGACGTTTTTGATCGATTTTGGACGACATACTATATACTATGACGTTTTTTAACCGATTTTGGACAACATACTATACTATGACGTTTTGGACCGATTTTGGACGACATACTATACTATGACGTTTTTGACCGATTTTGGACGACATACTATACTATGACGTTTTTCGACCGATTTTGGACGACATGCTATACTATGACTTTTTTGACCGATTTTGGACGGCATACTATACTATGACGTTTTGGACCGATTTTGGACGACATACTATACTATGATTTTTTTGACCGATTTTGGACTACATACTATACTATGACGTTTTTGATCGATTTTGGACGACATACTATACTATGACGTTTTGGACCGATTTTGGACGACATACTATACTATGAAGTTTTTGACCAATTTCGGACGACATACTACACTATGACTTTTTTGACCGATTTTTGACGACATGCTATACTATGACTTTTGTGACCAATTTTGGACGACATACTATACTATGAAGTTTTTGACCAATTTCGGACGACATACTATACTATGACGTTTTCGACCGATTTTGGACGACATACTATACTATGACGTTTTGGTCTGTTTTTGGACGACATACTATACTATGACGTTTTTGATCGATTTTGGACGACATACTATACTATGACGTTTTGGTCTGTTTTTGGACGACATACTATATTTTGTGACCGATTTTTGAAGACGAACTATACTACGATGTTTTGGGGTCATTTAGGACAACATTAAATAAAGAGACTTCACTAGGTTGGTGTAGTGGTTAACCCTCTTACCTTTCACTCAGAAGATCCAAGTTCAACCCCTGGTTGGAACAAGTGCCTCTGCAATTCTGAGATCTGTTGGAGTCACTTTGGAGAACATATTATAATATTACTTTTTTGGACGGCATACTACACTAAGACTTTTTTGACTGTTTTTGGACCACATACTATACTATGACGTTTTTGATCGATTTTGGACCACATACTATACTATTACGTTTTGATCTGTTTTTGGACAACATACTATATTTTGTGACGATTTTTGAAGACGAACTATACTACGATGTTTTGGGGTCGTTTAGGATAAAATTAGACAAAGAGGCTTCACTAGGTTGGTGTAGTGGTTAACCCTCTTACCTTTCACTCAGAAGATCCAGGTTCAAGCCCTGGTTGGCACAAGTGCCTCTGCAATGCTAAGATCTAGTAGAGTCACTTTGGAGAACATACTGTACTACGACTTTATTTGGACCACATACTATACTATGACGATTTTGGACGACATACTATACTGTGACGTTTTTGACCGATTTTGGACGACATACTATACTATGACGTTCTTGACCGATTTTGGACGACATACTATACTATGACGTTTTGGACCGATTTTGGAAGACATCGGTGGATTTTGGACGACATATTTTGGACGACATATACTATGACTTTTTTGACTGATTTTGGACGACATGCTATACTATGACTTTTGTGACAGATTTTGGACGACATGCTATACTATGACTTTTGTGACCAATTTTGGACGACATACTATATACTATGACGTTTTTGATCGATTTTGGACGACATACGACTGTGACGTTTTTGACCAATTTTGGACGACATACTATACTATGACGTTTTTGACCGATTTTGGACGACATACTATACTATGATGTTTTGGACCGATTTCGGACGACATACTATACTATGACGTTTTTGACCGATTTCGGACGACATACTATACTATGACGTTTTTGATCGATTTTGGACGACATGCCATACTATGACGATTTTGACCGATTTTGGACGACATACTATACTATGACGTTTTTGACCGATTTTGGACGACATACTATACTATGACGTTTTTGACCAATTTTGGACGACATACTATACTATGACGTTTTGACCGATTTTGGACGACATACTATACTATGACGCTTTTGACCAATTTTGGACGACATACTATACTATGACGTTTTTGACCGATTTTGGACGACATACTATACTATGACGTTTTTGACCAATTTTGGACGACATACTATACTATGACGTTTTTGACCGATTTTGGACGACATACTATACTATGACTTTTCTGACCAATTTTGGACGACATACTTTACTATGACGTTTTTGACCGATTTTGGACGACATACTATACTATGACGTTTTTGACCGATTTCGGACGACATACTATACTATGACGTTTTTGATCGATTTTGGACGACATACTATACTATGACGTTTTGGACCGATTTTGGACGACATACTATACTATGACGCTTTTGACCAATTTTGGACGACATACTATACTATGACGTTTTTGACCGATTTTGGACGACATACTATACTATGACGTTTTTGACCAATTTTGGACGACATACTATACTATGACGTTTTTGACCGATTTTGGACGACATGCCATACTATGACTTTTGTGACCAATTTTGGACGACATACTTTACTATGACGTTTTTGACCGATTTTGGACGACATACTATACTATGACGTTTTTGACCGATTTTGGACGACATACTATACTATGACGTTTTGGTCTGTTTTTGGACGACATACTATATCATGAGGTTTTTGACCAATTTTGGACGACATACTATACTATGACGTTTTTGACCGTTTTTGGACGACATACTATACTATGACGTTTTGGACCGATTTTGGACAACATACTATACTATGAAGTTTTTGACCAATTTTGGACGACATACTATACTATGACTTTTTTGACCGATTTTGGAAGACATACTATACTTTGACGTTTTGGTCTGTTTTTGGACGACATACTATATTTTGTGACCGATTTTTGAAGACGAACTTTACTACGACGTTTTGGGGTGATTTAGGTCAACATTAAACAAAGAGACTTCACTAGGTTGGTGTAGTGGTTAACTCTCTTACCTTTCACTCAGAAGATCCAGGTTCAACTCCTGGTTGGAACAAGTGCCTCTGGGATCTGTTGGAGTGACTTTGGAGAACATATTATAATATTACTTTTTTGGACGGCATACTATAGCATAGTATAGCATGTTGTCCAAAATCACCCAAAAAAGTCATAGTATAGCATGTCGTCCAAAATCGGTCAAAAAAGTCATAGTATAGTATGTCGTCCAAAATCGGTCAAAAAGTCATAGTATAGTATGACGTCCAAAATTGGTCAAAATAGTCATAGTATAGCATGCCGTCCGAAATCGGTCAAAAAAGTCATAGTATAGTATTTTGTCCAAAATCGGTCAAAAAAGTCATAGTATAGTATGACGTCCAAAATCGGTCTAAATAGAGTATAGCATGCCGTCCAAAATCGGTCAAAAAATCATAGTATAATATGTCGTCCAAAATCGGTCAAAAAAGTCTTAGTATAGTATGTCGTCCAAAAACAGACCAAAACGTCATAGTATAGTATGTTGTCCAAAATCGGTCGAAAACGTCATAGTAAAGTATGTTGTCCAAAATCGGTCAAAAAAGTCATAGTATAGTATGTTGTCCAAAATCGGTCAAAAAAGTCATAGTATAGTATGTCGTCCAAAATGGGTCAAAAAAGTCATAGTATAGTATGTCGTCCAAAATTGGTCAAAAAAGTCATAGTATAGTATGTCGTCCAAAATCGGTCAAAAAAGTCATAGTATAGTATGTCGTCCAAAATCGGTCAAAAAAGTCATAGTATAGTATGTCGTCCAAAATCGGTCAAAAAAGTCATAGTATAGCATGTCGTCCAAAATCGGTCACAAAAGTCATAGTATAGCATGTCGTCCAAAATCAGTCGAAAACGTCATAGTAAAGTATGTTGTCCAAAATCGGTCAAAAAAGTCATAGTATAGTATTTTGTCCAAAATCGGTCAAAAAATTCAGAGTATAGTATGACGTCCAAAATCGGTCTACATAGTCAGAGTATAGCATGTTGTCCAAAATCGGTCAAAAAAGTCATAGTATAGTATGTCGTCCAAAGTCGGTCAAAAAAGTCATAGTATAGTATGTCGTCCAAAATGGGTCAAAAAAGTCATAGTATAGTATGTCGTCCAAAATCGGTCAAAAACGTCATAGTATAGTATGTCGTCCAAAATCGGTCCAAAAAGTCATAGTATAGTATGTCGTCAAAAATCGGTCAAAAACGTCATAGTATATAGTATGTCGTCCAAAATCGGTCAAAAACGTCATAGTATAGTATGTCGTCCAAAATCGGTCCAAAAAGTCATAGTATAGTAAGTCGTCAAAAATCGGTCCAAAAAGTCATAGTATAGTATGTCGTCAAAAATCGGTCAAAAACGTCATAGTATATAGTATGTCGTCCAAAATCGGTCAAAAAAGTCATAGTATAGCATGTCGTCCAAAATCGGTCAAAAAAGTCATAGTATAGCATGTCGTCCAAAATCGGTCAAAAAAGTCATAGTATAGCATGTCGTCCAAAATCGGTCAAAAAAGTCATAGCATAGCATGTCGTCCAAAATCAGTCAAAAAAGTCATAGTATAGTATGTCGTCCAAAATCGGTCAAAAAAGTCATAGTATAGTATGTTGTCCAAAATCAGTCAAAAAAGTCATAGTATAGTATGTCGTCCAAAATCGGTCAAAAAAGTCATAGTATAGTATGTTGTCCAAAATCAGTCAAAAAAGTCTTAGTATAGTATGTCGTCCAAAGTGGGTCAAAAAAGTCATAGTATAGTATGTCGTCCAAAATTGGTCAAAAAAGTCATAGTATAGTATGCCGTCCAAAATCGGTCAAAAAAGTCATAGTATAGTATGTCGTCCAAAATCGGTCAAAAAAGTCATAGTATAGCATGTCGTCCAAAATCGGTCGAAAACGTCATAGTAAAGTATGTTGTCCAAAATCGGTCCAAAAAGTCATAGTATAGTATTTTGTCCAAAATCGGTCAAAAAAGTCATAGTATAGTATGACGTCCAAAATCGGTCTAAATAGTCAGAGTATAGCATGCCGTCCAAAATCGGTCAAAAAAGTCATAGTATAATATGTCGTCCGAAATCGGTCAAAAAAGTCTTAGTATAGTATGTCGTCCAAAAACAGACCAAAACGTCATAGTATAGTATGTTGTCCAAAATCGGTCGAAAACGTCATAGTAAAGTATGTTGTCCAAAATCGGTCAAAAAAGTCATAGTATAGTATGTTGTCCAAAATCGGTCAAAAAAGTCATAGTATAGTATGTCGTCCAAAGTCGGTCAAAAAAGTCATAGTATAGTATGTCGTCCAAAATGGGTCAAAAAAGTCATAGTATAGTATGTCGTCCAAAATCGGTCGAAAAACGTCATAGTATAGTATGTCGTCCAAAATCGGTCCAAAAAGTCATAGTATAGTATGTCGTCAAAAATCGGTCAAAAACGTCATAGTATATAGTATGTCGTCCAAAATCGGTCAAAAAAGTCATAGTATAGCATGTCGTCCAAAATCGGTCAAAAAAGTCATAGTATAGCATGTCGTCCAAAATCGGTCGAAAACGTCATAGTAAAGTATGTTGTCCAAAATCGGTCAAAAAAGTCATAGTATAGTATTTTGTCCAAAATCGGTCAAAAAAGTCATAGTATGTATGACGTCCAAAATCGGTCTAAATAGTCAGAGTATAGCATGCCGTCCAAAATCGGTCAAAAAAGTCATAGTATAATATGTCGTCCAAAATGGGTCAAAAAAGTCATAGTATAGTATGTCGTCCAAAATCGGTCAAAAACGTCATAGTATAGTATGTCGTCCAAAATCGGTCCAAAAAGTCATAGTATAGTATGTCGTCAAAAATCGGTCAAAAACGTCATAGTATATAGTATGTCGTCCAAAATCGGTCAAAAAAGTCATAGTATAGCATGTCGTCCAAAATCGGTCAAAAAAGTCATAGTATAGCATGTCGTCCAAAATCGGTCAAAAAAGTCATAGTATAGCATGTCGTCCAAAATCGGTCAAAAAAGTCCTCGTATAGTATGCCGCCCAAAATCGGTCAAAAAAGTCATAGTATATAGTATGTCGTCCAAAATCGGTCAAAAACGTCTTGGTATAGTATGTCGTCCAAAATCAGTGAGAAAAGTCATAGTATAGTATGTTGTCCAAATCAGTCAAAAAAGTCATAGTATAGTATGTTGTCCAAAATCGGTCAAAAAAGTCATAGTATAGTATCTCGTCCAAAATTGGTCAAAAAAGTCATAGTATAGTATGTCATCCAAAATCAGTAAAAAACCTCATAGTATAGTATGTCGTCCAAAATCGGTCACTAAAGTCATAGTATAGTATGTTGTCCAAAATCAGTCAAAAAAGTCATAGTATAGTATGTCGTCCAAAATCGGTCAAAAAAGTCATAGTATAGCATGTCGTCCAAAATCGGTCAAAAAAGTCATAGTATAGCATGTCGTCCAAAATCGGTCAAAAAAGTCATAGTATAGCATGTCGTCCAAAATCGGTCAAAAAAGTCATAGTATAGTATGTCGTCCAAAATTGGTCAAAAAGTCATAGTATAGTATGTCGTCCAAAATGGGTCAAAAAAGTCGTAGTATAGTATGTCGTCCAAAATCGGTCGAAAAACGTCATAGTATAGTATGTCGTCCAAAATCGGTCCAAAAAGTCATAGTATAGTATGTCGTCAAAAATCGGTCAAAAACGTCATAGTATATAGTATGTCGTCCAAAATCGGTCAAAAAAGTCATAGTATAGCATGTCGTCCAAAATCGGTCAAAAAAGTCATAGTATAGCATGTCGTCCAAAATCGGTCAAAAAAGTCATAGTATAGCATGTCGTCCAAAATCGGTCAAAAAAGTCATAGTATAGCATGTCGTCCAAAATCAGTCAAAAAAGTCATAGTATAGTATGTCGTCCAAAATCGGTCAAAAAAGTCATAGTATAGTATGTTGTCCAAAATCAGTCAAAAAAGTCATAGTATAGTATGTTGTCCAAAAACGGTCAAAAAAGTCATAGTATAGTATGTTGTCCAAAATCAGTCAAAAAAGTCTTAGTATAGTATGTTGTCCAAAATCGGTCGAAAACGTCATAGTAAAGTATGTTGTCCAAAATCGGTCAAAAAAGTCATAGTATAGTATGTTGTCCAAAATCGGTCAAAAAAGTCATAGTATAGTATGTCGTCCAAAATGGGTCAAAAAAGTCATAGTATAGTATGTCGTCCAAAATTGGTCAAAAAAGTCATAGTATAGTATGTCGTCCAAAATCGGTCAAAAAAGTCATAGTATAGTATGTCGTCAAAAATCGGTCACAAAAGTCATAGTATAGCATGTCGTCCAAAATCGGTCACAAAAGTCATAGTATAGCATGTCGTCCAAAATCGGTCGAAAACGTCATAGTAAAGTATGTTGTCCAAAATCGGTCAAAAAAGTCATAGTATAGTATTTTGTCCAAAATCGGTCAAAAAAGTCATAGTATAGTATGACGTCCAAAATCGGTCTAAATAGTCAGAGTATAGCATGCCGTCCAAAATCGGTCAAAAAAGTCATAGTATAATATGTCGTCCAAAATCGGTCAAAAAAGTCTTAGTATAGTATGTCGTCCAAAAACAGACCAAAACGTCATAGTATAGTATGTTGTCCAAAATCGGTCGAAAACGTCATAGTAAAGTATGTTGTCCAAAATCGGTCAAAAAAGTCATAGTATAGTATGTTGTCCAAAATCGGTCAAAAAAGTCATAGTATAGTATGTCGTCCAAAATGGGTCAAAAAAGTCGTAGTATAGTATGGCGTCCAAAATCGGTCAAAAACGTCATAGTATAGTATGTCGTCCAAAATCGGTCCAAAAAGTCATAGTATAGTATGTCGTCAAAAATCGGTCAAAAACGTCATAGTATATAGTATGTCGTCCAAAATCGGTCAAAAAAGTCATAGTATAGCATGTCGTCCAAAATCGGTCAAAAAAGTCATAGTATAGCATGTCGTCCAAAATCGGTCAAAAAAGTCATAGTATAGCATGTCGTCCAAAATCGGTCAAAAAAGTCATAGTATAGCATGTCGTCCAAAATCGGTCAAAAAAGTCCTCGTATAGTATGCCGCCCAAAATCGGTCAAAAAAGTCATAGTATATAGTATGTCGTCCAAAATCGGTCAAAAACGTCTTGGTATAGTATGTCGTCCAAAATCAGTGAGAAAAGTCATAGTATAGTATGTTGTCCAAATCAGTCAAAAAAGTCATAGTATAGTATGTTGTCCAAAATCGGTCAAAAAAGTCATAGTATAGTATCTCGTCCAAAATTGGTCAAAAAAGTCATAGTATAGTATGTCATCCAAAATCAGTAAAAAACCTCATAGTATAGTATGTCGTCCAAAATCGGTCACTAAAGTCATAGTATAGTATGTTGTCCAAAATCAGTCAAAAAAGTCATAGTATAGTATGTCGTCCAAAATCGGTCAAAAAAGTCATAGTATAGTATGTTGTCCAAAATCAGTCAGAAAAGTCATAGTATAGTATGTCGTCCAAAATCGGTCAAAAAAGTCATAGTATAGTATGTTGTCCAAAATCAGTCAAAAAAGTCTTAGTATAGTATGTCGTCCAAAATTGGTCAAAAAAGTCATAGTGTAGCATCACATGTCATAGTTTAGTATGTTGCCCAAAAAGTCACCAAAATGTCATAGTTAGACGACTAATTTTAATTAAACAGTGCATCTGTATGTAAAAGGTATAAAAAAAGCTGTGAAGTGACCATTGGTCCCCGAACATCTTCACATCATCAAATCTGGACCTTGTTAAAAAAAGTTTGGACACCCCTGGTCTAAATACTTAAGTTTTAAAGTTCAAAGCACCCAAAATCGGCAGCAAGAGGCAGGCACCATCAAACATTTCGCCACGGACATTTTTAGTTCTTCATTATTATCATTGTTATTTTATAAGAGAATCCCTGATATGAACAGAAAAATGACATCATTATTAAATATTGTTTGCTGTTGAATCTAAAATACTTTGTGATGAAATGAATTAAATCATCTCCAACGGTGATTTCAGGGCTGACTCTTCTAAAAATGATTCACAATGGTGAGGTCAGGCTGCTTCATTCTGCCAGGAGGTGTCACTATTCAACAGTGGATTTTTCACTGACCACTTCTTACACTGTCAGTCAAGGAAAAAAAAAATCAATCACTCCCTGCAATAATAAGATAATATAAGAAGCTTTCACATAAACAAAAGGTTTCACTGAATGCACGGAGCCTTTCAGCTGTTCTGCTGCATTTAATTAAACCACAACGGACTCTAAAGGTTACAGCAGAAATGACTGTAAAGGTCAAAACTGCACCTATGGATGGAAACAGTATCCTATGCAGAAATGTCTTTTTGTCGCTGTAAACATTAAACAAACATGCTTTTACTCTTTCAGTTTTCTTACACGCCAGTCAGCTCTGAGATGACGGTGTGTGTGTGTGTGTGTGAACGTGCCATCCAGTCTTGAGTAATGGATGTAATTAACTGGTCACTATAGAACAATGCATTTACATTTCATAAGTAATAATCATACTTGAGAAAATCACAGGGTAATGGGCAATTCTCCTCCCTGTTGTGACACTCAATGTCTCATTTTGCCTTTCCAAATTACCTAATTAAACCTTACATGGGTGCCTTGTTTTTCCTTATTTGCTTCTGCTATAGCATGTGCAACATATGTACGTGGCATTGTTTGTGTGTATATAAAGCATGTACAGTATGTACAGTAAAACCTTATACTGGACATTGGTGGTGCATAGATTGCGTACATACCTGGGCTAAATAAGATCCTTTTTTTACATCAGTGTTGACAGGACTTCTATATTTTCATTTGATCATATTATGATATGGCGAGCTATAGGATGGATGAATGTAATATACTGACACATTTGCACTTTGCAATCCTCATGTGTATTAAAGGTCCTGGATGGGGCCTCTAAAATACATAAACTGAGATTAATAAAAAGTTGCAGACAAAGCTGATCTAATCTGGCTCCTCTGTGGAATGGATAACATCTTTTTTGTTGATTGAAAAATGATAGTTTTACACAAACACTCACACACACACCATAAAACTATTGTATACTACAAGAGTGGCTCGGAAGTTCATTAAGTCATCTTTTATCCTGAAGCTTGAGGGTTCGAATTCTAGCTATGCTAGTCGACATGCCGATGTGCCTCCGGGCAAGACACTTCAAGTGGCTTCTGCAGCTAAAGCAGCTTAAAAGTGGGCATCAAGACGAGATCAATGCTATATAAATATGGACCATTTACTTTTATTTGCAAAAATAAAGAAAGGAAGTGGGCCAATCATAAAACCCTGTGGAACTCCTATCTAAAAAGATGATTTCCTTAAAGGGGATCGATGTAAGGTTATTCATGCATTCATTCATTTTTTTTTTGTCTCATCAATCACAGCCTGTCCTGCCAAAAGGAAAAGGACGGATATTGAGCAAAAATGCTTTATTGACCTCAACAGTGTGAGTAAAATACTCACACTCAGTGATGAGGCTGCAGTTCAATTAGAAGTTTTTGGAACTTGTATTTAGCTCCTTTAATAATTACACACTATACAATGTACAGTAGGGGGCGCACGTAAATGGCGGGCACTGGTCCACATCCAGACCTAGATGCCCTCCTATCCAGAGGGAGGGAAAATCAAAGTTAACACAGCACAAGTAAGTCCAGTTGCCTACACCTAACTACTAGAGAAATTTTATATATACATGTAAAGTGCTTTATGTATCTATCCCAATACACAGTTTCATAACACAGTGTATATCATTAGAAATTATACTATTACATTCTAGAGATATTGCAGCAGAGCGAAAAACTCAGTCAAGTAAAGAAATACCTTCTGAATGGAAAGCCGTCTCTTAAGTTTGGTTGGGAATACATGAAGAATAAATGAAATAGTAAATAAATAGTGTAAGTGTGTTGCAGCACGGCTGATAGAAGTGACAGCACAGAGAGCATAGAGGTGTATTTTCCTGGGAGCTTGTTACCAGCTGTGTCACGGAGTGCGGGTGCCTGGCCGTCACTGATAATAGACGAGCGGGGACTGGAAGGGCAGGGGCTGGCCTGCAGGAGGGCGGATATGTCCAAGGTTTAGATAGACTGGAGAAGTACACGGTGCAGCTGCGTGGAGCATGAGGAGTGGAGCAGCTGGCACACAGCCAGTCGGTCAGAGGCTGTAATGATGAAGCCCTCTGTGTGTCACTTTCATCATTTTAGCCTTGACAAGATGTGAGTGGCGTTGAGGGCTGATCAAGATGAAGTAGATGAACCAACCAAGGTCGTAGGTCAAGGATATAGGATTTCTCCAAACTGTAATGATGTTGGGAGTGAGTTTCAATTTACTTTCGAGTTCATTTAATCCTTTTCCATAGCTTTTCCAAGCTTTGAACTAACACTAAAATCAGCTAAATTATAAAAATCATGGGCGTGTTTTGAGAAGGTACAGCTAACGGTGATGGACTTATAAGGTAACAATGATTTTGTGTTTGTATTGTTATATACACATACATCATATATTGCATAAATCAGTTTATACTTGCAAAAATGAGTAACTCCATGCTGCTAAGAAAGATAAATTATACACATTTCAAGGAGACATTCCATATAAGTTGGTTTATGCTAGTTAACACAAACATACCTACCATATAATGTACAGTATTCTCTCTGTACGTTAACACCATTGCTGTAATTTATTGCTTATTAACCTTAACCTACTAAAGGATGTAATGAATGAATGAATATGTCTTTTGTGCAGATGAAAGAAATTCCCTCAATGAACATTTGTTGATATTAAAAAAAAAAAAAAAACAGCTTTGCAGAATCCCTGACCTTGTCACTCTGCATCACAAATGTGTCCATCAATTGAAGGTGTTTAAGTGGGAAATTGTAATGAATTCAACTTAATTAATGAGGTTCACTGGGCCGGTCACACGCGACACATTTTGTGTACAAAGGACATAGAAAGGAGCTTTTTGAAGAGACAATGGACTCGATACAAAATGTCAGAACAATGTGTATGAACATCTTTTATGATTCCCTCGCCTTGTCAAGGGATTTTGTGAAGTTATTGCTCCGTGGCATTAATCTTAAATAAGTCTGTGGAAATCAACTGTGGTGGATGAATGTGGGTCAGTGTTGCCAGATCTCACGAGAGAAATAAGCAACCGAGCACATGAAATGAAAACAAGACCGAAACAAGTAACTTCTCTCTCTCAGCAGAAGAAACTTAAGCAGAATGACCACAAGAGGGACTTAAACCAGCTTTTAACATTTATTAATTATAGAACATGTGGAATATGGAACTTTTTTACATCAATTTTAGACGAGATTATAACCACAGTAACCCTGTGATCATTAAACTTACACACAAAGTCTGTGCTTCCAGGACTTCAGACCGAAGTCATAAAATAGAACCGAATCCAGATTTTCCCTCTTTCAGTTTAAATCTTACACCAGAGGTAGAAAGAGTACTGAAATATTCTAAAAAAAAGTACCATTATTTTGACAACATTTTGCTTAAGAAAAGGTAAAAGTACTGGTCTAAAAATGTATTCAGAGTAAATGTTAGTTAGTTACTTCTTAGGTTCTTTTTCATGTGTCGTGCCAAAAGGACAAGGGTCACAAATCTCACATGAATTGTTTTTAAGTAAACTTTTACCTTTAAAGTTAAAGTGCTGACAAAATAAAACATGTAAGCACATAATGTATCAGTCAAAATGGGTCAAAGGTCACCAAAGCTTTCACATTCTCACTCACTCACTCACTCACTCAGGGAACTTAATTAGTGCCAATTCACCTGTCCTCATCATTCACCTGTCCTCATCATTCATTCACCTGACCTCATCATTCATTCATCTGTCCTCATCATTCACCTGTCCTCATCATTCATTCACATGTCCTCATCATTCATTCATTCACCTGTCCTCGTCATTCATTCACCTGTCCTCATCATTTATTCACATGTCCTCATCATTCATTCACCTGTCCTCGTCATTTATTCACCTGTCCTCATCATTCATACACATGTCCTCATCATTCATTCATTCACCTGTCCTCATCATTCATTCACCTGACATTATCATTCATTCATATGTCCTCATCATTCACCTGTCCTCATCATTCATACACATGTCCTCATCATTCATTATTCACCTGTCCTCGTCATTCATTCACCTGTCCTCATCATTCATTCACATGTCCTCATCATTCATTCACCTGTCCTCGTCATTCATTCACCTGTCCTCATCATTCATTCACATGTCCTCATCATTCATTCACCTGTCCTCGTCATTCATTCACCTGTCCTCATCATTCACCTGTCCTCATCATTAATTCACCTATCCTCATCATTCACCTGTCCTCGTCATTAATCTGTCCTATTCATTCATTCACCTGTCCTCATCATTCACCTGTCCTCGTCATTCATCTGTCCTATTCATTCATTCACCTGTCCTCATCATTCCCTGCCAAAGTGTCTGGTGCATGATTTATTTATTTATAGTAATGGATGTGATGTAAAACGTAGTGAAGTCGAGTACTTCCAAAAAAAAACATACTTAAGTTAAAGTAAAATTGCAAATACGCAATAATCAGCCGACGTTTAACATTTTACATTACAACACACTAGCAATATAGTAATGTCATTATGAATGAAGGATGAATTTCAGCTACATAATTTGGTTCAATATCAATTCCAATTTACAAAAATGTTCATGTAAAGTTATTACACTTCCACTACTTTGGAAATAACATGGCATTACTGTAGTATTCCCTTATTACCACATTATTTAGATATTACTATAATACTACCATCCTATTATTAAATGACTACCATACTGTTACCATAATAATACAGTGCTACCAATTCACATAATTGAACTGACCATTCTATTGCATTTAGTTTTGTTTCCTCTCACATTTATTATTAATCTGTCTCTAACCGGCGATAAATATCAGTTTTCTTCCTGTCTGTCTGTCTGTCATGCCGTCTTTCCTCTCTCTCTCTGTGCGTCTGTCAGGCCCCGCAGTGTGCAGCACTCAGAGGAAATAGAGAAGAGACCATCTGGACTGGGTCACTCTATAGCAGCGACCACACGGGACGCAGCCAGAACTCGTTTCCACACCATAATAACGGTCCAGGTGGTTATAAATAATGACAGTGGCCATGGGAACATTTCCTTACAGTGGCTGTCATTCTCCCCCCCCCCCCCCCCGCCCCCCGCACCTCTCTCTGGATCTCATTCTTTCCTCACACCTCTTGAGATAGTTCTGCTTACATGAGTTGATAAATCCTCTTTTTGTGCTCCCCGTTTACTCGCAGTTTTGTCTCTGCGCCACTGGCTTTGCCTCATTCAAGAGGAACGCAGTGTATCTGCACAGGGTGAACATTTGGGGAAAGAGCCCCCTTTGTTGCCGGGCCTGAAAGAGCAGCTTCCAGGGCTGACAATTGGCAGCATACAGCTCGGGGACAAACAGTGGGCCGCGCACATTCACGAGACACCGCTTCCTCGTGGATACGCATTCTGGAACACTCAACTCGCACACGCACACACAAGGAGAGATCGACTTTGCTTCTGCTTGGTTTAAGTGTGTGTCAGTGAGGGCAACAAAGCTCCACCACTGGCGACACAAAGCCCACAATTCACCTTTTTAAATGTGTATTTCCATGACATTGGAACAGTTGCTGGTACAATAAAGTACACTTCTCGTTCCTCTGTGGCATTGTGGAGGTGTCGGCCCGCTATGAATGCTGTGTTTGTCGTTTGTGTCTGACACTCTTGACCTGCATTTCTTTGGTCCAGCATGTCTACTGTCCCTCTCTTTTAGCTTTGGGACCAGTGGCAGTTTGTCAGTGGAGGGCGCCAGGGCAGCACCGCACCTGACCTACAGCTACATTCAATAAAGTTACAGTTTCTATGATATATATTTTAAAAAGGTGCAAGGTTTGCAATGTTTTACGTTTGTAAGTGAAATGTATAGTACAATCTGCACTAAAAATGTAGATTTCAAATGTATATTGTCTAACTAGTGTCAAGAGATTAAAAAAAGGAGCGATTAATTAATTATAATCTGCAATTAATTGATCTAATTGATTAATTAATCTCTTTTTTCAAAAAGTGGCTTTATAAAGTCATTTATTGTTCAAACAAACTTGAACGCGCTAAATATGACTGTAATTAATTACAGTAATTTGCAATTAACACAATAATTTGACACCCCGATGTGTAACATTGCTGACATCTTTGGCCACAGGCTCTCGTTAGAATACAATAGAATAAAATAGAATAGATCTTTATTGTCCACCAAGGTGGAAAATTGTCTTTGACTGACCAATTACAGATGACACCAACAACACTAGACATAAAAGCACATAAGAGTGTTGCAGAATGATGAAATGAGAGTTCTAAACTTGACATGTGCAGTTCATTCTTCTTCAGTTCAAGGTGCAGGGTTTTGTTTGACGTCGTGCACAGAAGAGAGTGGGAGGAGGAGAAAGAATTGTGGAGAACTGTGAAGATGCTTGAGAGGAGAACACTGCAGGAAAAGAGTTCAAGCACTTAGATGCAGTCACCAAACATCTGCAGTCTCCACCATCTTTAATGTGAGTGTGATTCTAAGTTAAGAGTCTGTAGGTTGTTCCAAGAAGAGTCATTTAAGCAGTTACTGGTGTAATGTAGGGCGCTTTGTCACATCCTACTGGTGGTACATGGTTACAGCGCGTCTGAAAACTGACTTCTACGTATACAAAAATATCACCAGCCACCTCTGTTGGGGACACTCCCCTTTATGGACACGATCCCCATGCAGCGGAACATCTTTAAATCTCTTCCTGCTTCACTGTGTCAGATAATGAACTCTCATAAGGGAGTGGATGACCCTCATTTATACTCTTTCCATCTGGCTGTGCGACAGAGAGGCGCAGCATGGGGCAGCGAGTGAGGACGAAGCACAGATTGGCAGGAAAATCATAGAGACAGAAATTGACGCCTGTGGACTGCACTTCCCCTGTGCTTGTCTTAATAATAGACGGGGTTAAGGAGCAAGTGGCTTCATCTCCAGAAGATGAAGAAGGAAAATGATGTCTCTCTTCTCTCCTGCCGGGTCCAGCTCGGCATTGATCCACCTTTAGATAGAAGAGAGCTTATTATCTCGGAAATTACTTCCGAAGCTTTCAAGCTTTTTTGTCTTCTTCTCGTGCCTGTCCATCAGCCGAGCACTAGAAGAACTGATTGCGTTCCTTTGCAGCCGCAGGTCCAACCTGTGTGGACGTTCACCCCAACCAACCACAGCATCTTTAATTGTCACTAACTCTCACCCTGCTGACCTTCAGGTCCTGCTTTCATGTTCTTCTCGGAAACTCTTTGGCTCTGAACCCAAGACACAGATTTATCCTTTTTTTCCCCATCACAGTCAGAAGCTGTTTGTGTGAAGAAAAATAAAGCAAATGCTTCATTAATATTTGAGTGGGTTAATTAATTATGCATTGTTTACAGTAATAGTTTTACTCTTGGGATGCCACACACATATCCATTTCATATTCTACCATCATAGTCGTGTGTTTCTAGTTGATTGAATTTCTGTGGCTCGTAAATTAAAAAAAGAAGAAGAAAGATTTAGACTCATCAGGGACATTATGTTTTAATATATCTGATCTGTGAACAGGTTGGCTCATACATTCATTACACAGAGTGATTTGCTTTCTTCTTTCCTAACTAAGCAAACAGGAGGGATCCTCCTGTTATTGCAGTAATTAATCAACTCCAGTGACTCATAGCGGAATTGCAACATGCTTTTTTCTCCTCAGCACCTCATTGCTTTGTCTCACTGGTTCATTTTCAACCCGCATTTTCAAATCTGACCAGGTCTCAGGTGTGAAGTTATTAAGTGGATGTAGATTTCTTGGTCAGTTTTTGTACAGCCCACAGCTTCGGTTTTATTATTTATTATTTATTATTTATTGCCATGTTATAGTCACGTGTCGTCCTCATTAGGAACCATTGGCCCCCGGGAAACTTCACATTATCAAATCTGGCGCTCATTAAAACCAGTTTGGACAATGTGAAGGTCAACACTGAAGGAAACTATGTGCATGTGCACATTATTATAGTTGGCCTACATGGATTGTGACATAATAATTCACGTATCAGATTAGAAAATCAGAATAGTCGATTGTATGAAAAAAAAAAAGTCTGATTGACATCAAAGGAGAGAATTGGATATGAGTGACTTCAGGTTGTTATCATGAACATAGCATCACAATCCTGCTGTCACTGTGGGTCTCTTATCACACAGTACAACACAGATGTTAAGTGGTACATATGTAACAAAATATCACTGTGCACCAATGTCTCAAAAAGTAAATCAGTAAGTATTATGGATGTAAAAAAAACCAACTTGTTCTTTTTCCATATTTTGCTCTCTTTATTCCCCTTGTCACTTTGTCTCATGTATTACTTTGAATGACCATCAGGGGGCGACTCCAGGAGGTCTCTTAGGACACATACAATGTGACAGACAGCTGAAACTGTCTCATTAGTGTATGGTTACAGGTTTATTTTGGACAAGCTTTTCCCCCTAATCTCCAAATATGGTTTCTCCCGGCTTAAAAATGGCACAAATACTGGTAAACTACTAAACTGGAAGCTTGAAAATGGCAGGTGACATCACCGTAGGTTGGCACTTGATAATTCCCAAGGATTTCAGAACATCTGTTCATCTATCAGCAGGTCAAGAGAATATATGATGCAGCACTGGCCCAAGACTTTATGGAGCCCTAAGCTGAATTTGCATTAATTATAGTTGTGTGTGTTGTTCACACCAAACCTGTGTCACTCTTGTGTGCTGATACTGACCTTGAATTAAACAAAAAACAGTTTAATGACGTTGTTTTTTTTTACAACTTTGAACAGACGTGCAAATGTGGACTAAATGAGCAAATCTTCAACTCCAAAATAAAACCTCATGACATAAGCTCAACACTATTTAAATATCTAAATGGAGGATTATGTTACAATGATTTTTCAGTTCACTTGGACTCTGGTATGAAGCCACTTTGGGTCATGACCACAGGTGCTTGTGTCAGGCAGTTAAGTACCATGATTCCCTCCTGAGCGTCCTGTCCTGACCGAGCCGCCACAACAGACGGTTATGGGGAGTGAGAAAAGAATTAATCCCTGTGGCCTTTTCGTCTTTTGTTTTGTTGGCTCTTAATTTTTCAAATTGATTTTAAGTGGCTTTCTGCAGCTCAGCAGTGGAGAGGCCAAAATTAGTATTGTCAATTTCTGTCCTTCTCTAGTCTGGGCCAATTGATTCTACAACAAGGTTAGTGTCCCTGGACGGTTCTGATCAATGGATCATGATGGTTCTCCTATCGTTGGAGGCCACAGTTTGCAAGATCTCCCTTTTATTACCGTAGAGACTGACCTTGCCTTGAAGAAATTGTAATGACTTTTAAGGCGATACACAGCCACAGAAGAGACTCATTACTGTTTTATCAATGTTATTGCTCTGAAGAATCTTGCTTTAAAAAGAAACGCGACCATAAAGTGACACTGATAGCAATATTTGCACATCGAGATCCTCCGAGAGTGAGAATAAATTTGACGTGACTGAGAAATGATGAGTGAATGATGGGCTGTGACAGTGACAGCGTAATTGGTCCCAGGCGCACCATTAAAGCAGCGTACGCCGAAGAATATCACAGACACCTCATTAAAATAAAGACGGCAGCGTTTGTGTTTCATATTCCCGCAAAGTCAAATGAAATTCTCTAATGCTTTGATTTGATAAATGGCACTCTGGCGGGGGCTGAGCACCTCGCACGGTGCTTCAGGTTCTCTGGATGACGAGTCTCCTCCTCTTCTTTGATCCCATGGCTTAGTGGTTCTGATGAAGGGCAGGAGGTGAATCGATCCGAGCAGAGTCGTGTGTTCACAGGCAGCAGCCCCGGCCGTTCGATGGGAGTCAGGTGGGGACAGCTCGTCTGTCAGCGGGGACGCATTGGACTGACTGAAAGACATTACAGGGACGTGGGGGGGGAGGGGGGCGGGGAGAGCGGGAGAACAGATCTGTTGCTCAGCCCTGCTCTGACCTTCAGCAGACCTTCGGCGGACAATAATAACACGACTCTCATGCCTCCCCCGGCTCCCTCCATGTCGTGTGCTTTCTTCGGTCTTCTGGTTCACAAAAGCATTTAGTTTCTAATTAGCCGTAACAAAGAGAGAGCGGAGTACACAACAACATGTCACTTTATTACAAAACCCAGGAAATCAACAAACATCACGTTACAAGAAGAAATTATACATGATCTCAAATAATTAGATACTTTATCATGTTGTGTGGGAGAATTTATAAAAAAATTTTTTTTTTAAAGTGATACGTTTGTATGTCATCATGTCATCAAGACAGTTTCATGTCATGAAATTAGATTAATTAATTTCTCAGATAGGACTGAGATTGAGTTTAAGATAAATATCCAGCTACGGCTTAGTGGATAATCATAAATCATGAATAAAAATAAATAATAGAGTACATGTTTTCCCTCGTCACTGACAGAGACCCTGTGCGCATGTCAGGCGACATGCGGGGACTTAATAACGGAGCGGCAGTACAGTGCCAGTTCTCTTGGAAAGAGAAGAACTGGCTGGAATCTGGCCTAAGGATCGTGGAGGATCTGGAGCGAATGGTGACAGACACTGGCGAGAGACAGGGTTCACCCAGACGGGTCGCCAGTCTTTTCACACAAACAACCATTCACACTTATAATCACTCGCAGGGGCAATTCAGGCTCTAATTAACCAAAGTCCAATCTGCATGTCTTTGGGAGCCAAAATCCCTGGAGGAAAACCAATGAACACAAGAACACAAGAACGTGCTAACTCCACACAGAAAAAGAGCCCGAGATTCCAGCGTACGGTGAGGTGACAGCGGCAACCGCTGCCAAGCTAAACCACTTCTGTGTTTGCGTTCAACTGTGATCAAAATGGCGTAAATGTAATTTTTGTACATGTGTGTGAAGCAAATTGCGTTGGTACAAGAGCGTTGATGTGAGATTGAGGGCAGAACAGCAGAATCACACTCACGTACAAACGTTAGTGGGGACCAAAGCACATAAATGTGTGTGTGTGTTTTCAGAGAAGAGAATGCTGCAGAATTTTTACATGATTAAAAACCACATTTTTGAACACATAGTGAGTTTCTAATCATTCAAATTTGACAAGGTTGTTATAACTCATTTTTCTAAAGAAGTTTAGTATCACTTTACATGCACTATAATTGTAAAGTCAAGATATTTCGTGATTAAAGCTCCAGTATGTAATACCGAGGAGGGGTTATTAGCAGAAATTGTTTGTACACGTATATAATCACTCAAAATGTGTTTAATTTGTTTACGTAGCATTTGAATAAGAAGCACTGACTCCTCTGGAGTCGGATGTACAAATAATATGAAACCAAAATAGAAGCTTATACTTCAATTTTGAACTTAATTGACACATTTAGTTGTTTTAAAAGCTTTTAAGTATACTTTAATCAATTCCATACTGTTCAACAATATGATAGCAAGAAAAAAATAATATTTATTATTATGAGGTCAAATTTGATTTTTTTTCAACTGCCTGCTTCAGTCAGTGTGTTTGAACAGGAAATGCATAAATAGAAAACTGATTTATAGAACAGTCAAGTGGACAAATTGATTTTCTTTTATTATTGTTAGTATTTGACTTGTCATAGTATTTTACTTGTCATAGTATTTTACTTGCGCTTGGAAAAAAAGAGAGATGACTCTTCTGTTTGGTATTAGGTGTCACCGTTTGTTAGCTATACGCTATCTGTTGCAACTAAAACTTAATGTAGACATGAATGTAGTTGTCTCAAATGAATAATCCAATGTTATTGTGACAAAACAGTACAAAACAGGGTACACTTCATTTATCACGGCATTAACATAAATACTGTCACAGCTAAATCACGCGATGCAAATTTTATCCACCTCCATGCAAGCATTTATTTATGCATTTTTTTTAAACTGTTCATCAAACTACAGGCATTTATATTCCCTTTAAAATGTATGAGGAAAATCATATCAGGGATGTATACACAGAATTTCTAATAAGGCAGTTGAAGGAGCTGAAGACACGGAGCGCGTGAAGAACAAGGCCCTTGTTTCATTCCTCAGGCGATTTAAATCACAGCTCAGCCCATCCTGGAAGAATTAGTGACTAATTGAGGACCTTGTAATTATGAGCGCTCATACATACTGAGCAGCAGCAGCAGCAGCAGCAGCAGCGGCGCCTGCGTTTCCTCTGACAGTCGAGTGTCTCTGCTCAGAAAACCAGAAGCGTGCGGCTCTGGTCAGCATTATTGCCACAAACTTGACAGGAGTTATCTACATGAGGCGCCTCCGCTATTGAAATGCAAATTTGAAAAACACTGTGGGGTGGCAAACCTCAGCATGCTCCTCATATTAAATCGGGAAGGCTGGAGGATTCTGTGATATCATCAGCATCCAACTGTGCTCGGCCCAGGGGAACAGTGACTCTATATCAAACGCAGTGGACAGCAAACCCCGCTTTAGTGCAGGGGTTTGCTCCTTATGACGCTACACTCACGTCTCCTTTCATTTCCTCACTAAAGCAGTCATCAGTGCGGTCAACGTAATAGTGTGTAATGTTCAGAGAGGGGTGGAGAATCAAGAAAGAGCAGCAGAGTAAGATGATGAAGTCTGCTTCCTCTGGAGATAAATTCAGCATTTCTACTCGACGTATAGCAAACATACACAAAAATAATGAATAAATGACCAATTAAGACAATAATGACCTATTTTAATACAGTTTTTTACACAAATGTCTATAAACATTTAGCATTTCTGTTGACAGTACAATTGCCAAAGGCATTTTAATACAACGGCAGGGGACCTGCTGCTCTTTGTGGCAGAAGCGCATGCAATTATGCAGCCGGAGAATTACCAAGTGGAATCGTCCGAGGAAGCTTTGAATTCCCATTTTCCTGCTTTTCCATCTCCACGTGAACGCCGCTGCCAGTCGTCTGCATAATGAACTAGATTTCCGCAATTCCGTGCCGAAATTTCGAGTGTGCCTGCAGTTCTTGCGGCATGTGTCTTCGCGTGCAGGACTTGTGCTGGTAAAGGATTGAGTGGTATTTTGGTGGAATCACCCTTTGAAAGAGAATAACTCATAAACCCCTCCCACTCCCTGATGCCCCCTCCCCCTTCCGAACACCTGCGTTATAAAATCTAAAAATGTGGATTGAACCTTTAAAAGCATTTAGACAGAGTGGTATTTTGTTGGACTCACCCTTTAAAAACACCGAGTTTTAGAGGAGATAACAAGACGGATCAGAGAGGACTCAGACGCAGAGGCCTTTTAATTGTCTTTATTGGCACTCATAAACAATTCTCAAGGCAGGTCCTCTTTACTGAGGAAAAACAAAAGCGTGGCTATGAAAACCTATAACAAATTGCAAGCGCAACGCTCTACAAGAGAAACGTTGTGGAACTATAAACGCGGAACAAAAAAATCACTCCGAAGAGGAAACATACTCGGACTAAGGTTATCATGTAAAACTTAAACAGAAAACTCTCCAAACGGAGGAAAACACGGCTCTAAACACTTCAAAACAAAAGCTAACTCAAAAGCACAATCCTAATGATTGGCGATCCTTAACCAACTAAGAATGAGATAAAAAACAAAACGCAATCTAAATGATTGGATCTAACTAATAAAAGGTAAGTCACAAGCCTAGTGATTGGAGTTCCTAAAAGGCTGTGAAAATTAACAAACAAAAAATCTCTCCCAAGGAGGAAAACAAAAGCTATAAATCTTAACTAAGGTATCAGCTAACAGGCTATGATAAGAAAACTTACAAAATAAAGCATCGCTCACCAAGAGGATCAAAAACTTGAGGATTCTGGGGCTGTGATGAGGCGCTATGGTGATCAGGCATGGACGAAAACACACTGGCACTGAAACAGGGGAACAGGGAGTTTTTATAGTCCACATGGCTTAATTGTCAGCAGGTGTGTGTAATCAGGGCCGGCAGAGGAGGGGGCGTGGCAAACTGCTGGAGTGACAGGAGAGAGGGAGAGAGAGAGATTCACAATCCCCTCTGTTTCCCATTCTCACAGAGAAAACAGCATGTTTTAAAGTTGTCATATCTCAAGAACGGTTGATGATAGAGATACAATTTTTGGTTTGTGAGCGCCAGGAGGCTTTCAGCAGCTCCCATCTCAAAATTTGTGACAAACGGGCGTGAATTGACAGAGAAATCACAGTTTTAAAATCACCCTCATCTTGATTTTCCACAACTCCAAAGCAGACATTTTAACATGGGAGTGAATTGAGACTGTGACCAGAGTTCTCTGTGCTTTGAGGTGATTTTAAGAAAAACTACAAGTCATATGAACATGACAAACACACACAGGGTTAGACGACAACCATGGCAACATTTTGATGTAAAAATTGTCTCTGTAGGTTGGAAATTGTGGGCAGGAGAAGAGTTTGTTTAGAAGTTTTTCTGATTATTTTGCTGGATCTTGCTAGAGTGTGTCACTCTAGCTCACACCTAACGACCACACACACACCCATTATAAAATCAGAAAGCTTTGAAAAAAAGTACAAAACTTAAACTGCGATAGTTCAAAAACCGTAACATGTATCAAAATGTCGACTTAGGTCAGAAAAGTCCCAAGTCTTGTGACCCGTTTAAACTTCCAACCACGTTTCTACGTTAAAGTATGACGACACTGTGATGCTCCAAAGCGGGCTTGGTTTTTTTCGGTCTCCCATCCACTTCAATGTTAATTTTTGTTCAGTTTTTTGTAAATATTATCCCAATGGTTATATGAAAATCTTAGAAAAGTCATAGCACACCATTCCCGGTCAAGGCGCACATTTTGATATAACTTGTGTTGGGGGTTTCTCAAAGATGCAGGAGGAGTAGCGTGCCGAAATAACGGGAGGGCGCGAGAATAAAAAGCAGAATAAACGCGCACGATTACAAGAGATGCCTTGCAGCGCAAGGCATTCTAGTGAGAACCCTAGGGTTCTCACTAGAATGCCTTGCAGCTGCAGGCACTAATTATTCACGATGTGTGTGTGCGTGTGTGTGTGTGTGCGTGCGCGTAAATGATAGGAGATAGAGATGATAATTGAATAAAGGTGGAGGACCTTCATTGTGATTGTAACTGATGTGAGGACGAGGACAATCGCTTGCACAACTCAACATATTCATATGCCCGTATTAAAATTTCTTGCATTGACACCAAACCCTTAAAAAATCCCATGCATGCACAGACAAAAACACCTACCTATGTACGCTTGATTGCATTTGTGCATAAATGATGGTATGTACAGTATACTCATTACATCGCCTGAGAGGTGATGTGATTATGCTGCCACGGGTGTGACAGAGACAGAGACAGAGAGAGGAGGTGAAAATGTGCACATGGGAAAAAAACAAAAAAAAACAAAAAAAAACCCTTGTTATTGTGGCACGGATATTGACCTTTGTGTCACTCAGAGTGAGAGATGCAGGGATTGTGCAGGAGGGAATGGTTCACCTGGTGACAGACTGTCGGCAAAGGCGAGTGCAGATTCTCCAGACTGGACTGGACACACATGCACATGACAACAACCACCAAATATTATGAGTCACAGCCACAAAAACAGTAAAACTATACTGGAGAATATGCCACATTTCCATATAGATATTAGCAACAAAAATAATAATAAAAAAATGCAGACTTTTAATTATATCACATTTTGCTAAGAGACATATTCTTGTTTTCTGGAAAATGATTCACCTCCTACATTTAAGAGGTTTTTGAGTGAAACATCGTCCACATTGATTAATTGTCATCCAATAAATGAAACACAGATGCTTGTGAGTCAAATAACAGAATCTCTGACAGCGGAAACAAGTTAATAAGAGGATATTTTGCTGCATTTAAAAAAAAAAAACACATTTTATATTCAGTTCACACATTATCACACAATGAGCAAGCACTAGGTCTCAGTGGAGAGAAACAGGACGAAATCTCTGACAGAACCAGACTCAAAGATGTGCGGCCTTCTGCCTAGACAGGTTGGGGTGAAAGGAAAACAATGGGGGACAGAGGAGAGAAAGGGGGGAGAGAAAGGACAAGAGGGAGGTGGGGTAGAGACAGAAGACAGAGACCTAGAGCCCATATACAACAATTGTATGAAGCTATATATTATGCTATCACTGGGTGTTATGATGTCAATAACACCTCGAGGTAACCACGCTGGCTGAACATTTGGCAATGAAGATTCATACACAATATCCATCTAACCATCCATCTTTATCCTCCAGCTCCAGCTTCTTAGAAAAAAAATGAAGGTAAAACCTGATGACATGAAATGGTGAAGACGAGAGAGGTTAAGGCTCCAGTGCAGAACCTCGATCAATCTCTGTGGACCTCTGAGTAAGTACCACAACACTGCAGTCCTGATTTGACCCAGTTTTCCTCCCCCTCCCCTCCCCATGTAACAGACATTTGTTCATATCGCAAACTACAGCTTTAAATTCAAGCTTGTGGGATGTTTATTTTTGCAAAGAGGGTTTTACAAGTGATACGCTCAAATTTCTGTCAGGTGAGACACTAAATCTGTTCGGTTTCATATTCTAGGACAAAATAAACTGCACCGATTACGCTTTTTTATTTCCTCTCCTTTTTGCTCAGCTCCTTCTCAAACACTATGACTCATGGGTAATGTATTTAGGCCTGTCAAATGTGTGTGTAAAATGGCATTGAAGAAAATAACATCATAACGCCTCAATAAAATGCTGTTGCAACCTGTAAAATGAAAACAGTAAGATAGTCACATAATGACAGGGTTTCAGCAAACTATGGTAAATGGGAGGTGGTGGATGGAGTTTGATCTGGTGAAAGAACAGAAAACAATCATTTCAGATCAAAAATAATCACCTAAAACAGCAACAGTGAGGGTTTTAATGGAGCGATATTTGGTTTACAGCAGGGGTGTTAAACTCAAGTGACCTGGGGGGCCAATGGACAAAAAATGACAACATATGGGCACAAAATTGATATTGCATTCAAGATTTTCGTGCATTTCATGAATGAATTTCAAAATAAAAGTGCTGGTTTTGATATGGAACGTTGCATTTACAATAACCATATATTTATGAGGGAAAATTAATCAATTAATGTCAAAAAACGATGTCAAAAATGAAGTAAATAACAATTAAATCTTGCTCTTGACCTAGACGCAGCTTTTGTTGTATTTTTGCCTCTTTGCAGTTATGAATATGCTTATAAATCTGACATTTACACATTTCCATGTTACTGCTATATATTAGCCATGCACTCCGCTATATGAGAAAACCACAACTGTGGCAGATGAAACCAATGTTACACTTTTCCTGTACAACACATTAGCACCGGATCGATAACAACACAGGTTCAGTACAGGTTCACTTTATGTGTTGTCCACAGGCTACAGGTACAGGGAGGGGGGGTTAGGTCAACGGATGCAGAACGGGGGTCTGGGAGGCATCAAGCTGCTTCTCGGGGGAGTGTTGACAAATCCCTGGATATCGATTGACTGCAGGAGCTTCTGGACACATGCATCCAAACTGATCTCCTCAAAGCTCGGGCAAAGGGCTGCAAACGGCAAGCAGGAGAGACTGGAGGGCTAATACATGTGGTGACAGAGATATATGTACTGTGAAGAGAAGGTGTGTGTGTCTCTCTAACAGCCTTATTGCTACTGTACTCAACCAACACGCAGTGCCGAAATGACTGATTGCACCGGGAGGGATTCTGGTTGTTGCAATTGGATTTTTCTTGTGTGTGTGTGTGTGTGTGTGGACGTGGGTACTTGTGGGCATTGTGGGAACCATGGTTTAAAGGCTCCTTTGAAATGTAAGATTCGGTTGTCGGGTCGAGTTTAGAGACGATGCATTTTTTCGCAATGGTTAGGGTGGTGGTAAAGGGGCAAGATAATAAATGACATCCGTAATGGGATACAGAAAGACAGGGATGCATGTGTGTGTGAGTGTGTGCTGCCCATCTGGGGCAGTGAGAGATAAGTTCTGTTTGTATTGACGCAGAAGAAAAAAAATCCTACCTATCTATGTAAAAAACAACAACAAGTAAAGCGTTCTAAAAAGTTTGAGTTAAAAAAAGACAAAACTCTTTTAACTGAAATTGTATTATTAAAATGAAGGAATCGACTGTCACTAATTATAGAAAATAAAAGCCACAAAATGAGTAGAAACAAGTAGATTTGGTCACAACTAAAGCACATTGCATTTTTATTATGGGTAATTTCTTTGTTATTGTTTGCACATACGATGCCTCATACAGTTGTATCTCATGGGGGTGGATTTAAGGTGAACTTTGGCTGCAATGACCAAGTCTGACCATTAGGTGGCAATGCATTTCTTTCCTGTGCAGTGATAGAATTTTGGTGTTTCCACGTTGTGTGTGTGTGTGTGTGTGTCATCATCTATACATTACCAAGCATGCAGGGCAACCGTGCTGTGCCTTATAGGCTGAGACAACAAAGGAAAAGGGGTTGTTAGAGTCTCTGTAATGGCTGCAGCGATGGACAAAGGCCAGTCAGGGGCAATCATTTGTAACGGGATGGCGCTAGAATGAATATGTTTGGACAAAAATAGATGTTTTTGCAATTTTCAGCACAAAAATAATGCACAGAGCATATAACTCAATAATTATAATATATTTTATTCTTGTTCTTGCTGCCCTCTTAATATCATTATGTGCTGTGATTCAGTTAGTGTTACAGTCTTCATACTAATAGATCCCTCTGGTGAGCTCGCTGCCATTTTATGGTCACCTATTGATCGTACAATTAGCGGCCCAGCGGGGTCCACCCACTTCATGTCCAGTTGAGAGTAATGGTTATTGAGTGAGCTGTCAATGGTAAAGAAGGACATTGACCAGAGAGGAACATGGTGGTGATGGTGGTGGTGGTATTGGTGTTGGTGGTGTTAGTGGAAAGGGGGTTGGACAGCAGAAGCCTCTCTGACCTTCACCTCACCTCTGCACCGATCCAGTGATTAGATAAGACGCGCCAGCAACCACGGTGACCTCCGCTCGTGACCGCCAGTCCACCCCCTCCACCTTAAGCTGACCCTCTCTCACGTGAAGCTTGGAAATAGGGTGGCGCGTTTCAGTGCAGAAGTAGGTCCATGCTTTACGCCGGCTATCCTTCATCCTGTAGGTGATGATGCAATTGGAGAGCAACGCAATGATCCAATTTTGGAGCTCTCCCATGGGATTTAAGAGGAGCCCCAGGCCACTTCTCATTTTTAATATATATGGTGTTTCTGTTGTCAATAGAACGCACGCTGGAGATTCATATTTTAATGTTTCTCTTCCTAAAGCTGCAATCAAAGACCTTGAAATCCTTTATTTCGAGGCTGAGCGTTGATCCAAGGGGATTGGAAGAGTGAGTTCCGACGCTGTACCTGTATAGTGGATTTTTAAAGGCTGGTAGAACAACAGTAGTTTGAAGCATGGGAAAGCTGATAGCCAATTTATCGCCTGATAACCCTTACCCTCTCCCTCCCCAAGGTAGGTAAACAAACATCAGAAATGAAAAAAAATGCAGTCAATGTCATGATATTCCAAGGAAAGTTTCAATACCAATATTTATTACACTATGTTAAACAATAGCATTGATAGCATCTATTTCCTTACTTCATCAATCATTCTCCTAATCATTATCACAAATTATTTTACAGTTAATGCCCATTCACCCATTCACACCCATCTGTGCCATCGATGTGCAACGTTTTTTCTTTCACACATCCTCTTGTTCACTCCATCAAAGATTGTGGGTTTGATTCCCGGCTCCGCTAGTCTACATGCCAATGTGCAACTGCGTGCACGACACTTGACCCCACATTGCGCCTGGCAGCTCTGCCGGCAGTGTGTGAATGTGAAAAAAGTGCGAAATAAAAATGTGTTGCACATAGATGTGCTGCATGAATGTGTGAGTGAGTGGGTGTGAATGGGTGTGAATGGCAAAACTGTGGTGGAAAGCACGATATAAATACAGACCATTTACATCTTTCATACCCACTCACATGCAGGGAATCAAACCCTTGACCTTTAATAAGAGGACGGCATGTGAGTTTGCAGAAGTAAGGAAATGCACATTGTTCGTTGAATGCACCTCTTAGCCCAGCATGCAGAAATCCAGCACTAGAAGACTTTAAGCCCTTTTTTTTTGTAATCTTCAAGACCAAAAGGGTCCCTTAAAGGACCAAATGTAGCCACAACCCATCATTTGTGTCAGGTGTGCTACCAGTCAGTAGCTGTGGAGCTTCTATGCATAGCAGTGATCTGTGTCTTCATATGGCGGGTGGAGGCCGCGCCGCCATCGGCCGCTATCGGAGCCCTTGCAGGATCTGCTGATGCCAATAGGTTGTAAAATATCAGAGCTAATTAATTGGCTAAAACTATTAATCTCTTAAAAATAGGAACGTTGCTGTTTGTTTTTGCCTCAAACGTACACAGTAACATTTTCAATTCATAAAATCTATAGATATATATACAGTAAAATAAATCTCATAAATGTGCCACTGTTTAATATACAGTATAAAGGATCTGTAACATTGCATGCTGGTTTCACAGGGTTTGCTAAAGCAGATGAAGCAGTGGGAACAAACACTCCTGGGACTCCTGAGAGGCAGAGAGGGCTGGAGAATAATGGAGGTCAGGTTTGACAGGATTACAGTGACCGCAGATGTTTGGAGGAAAAGGAAAATCAGAGCGCCGAAACACAAAAAGCATATATTAAACCAGGCGACAAGCATAAAGCAGCGACTGATTTTGCTTTACGTTATTTCTGCTACACGTTGCGCTGTATTTAAAGAATAAAACATCCATGCGATACAGAACAGCGAGGGTTCATCTAACCCCAGTGAACAAACTGTGGATTCACCGTACATTGTCAGTAACTGTAAGCACAATATTGAGTTGGGGATTATTTAAATTTTGTGTGATAAATATTAACAACTGAATGGCTGCTTGTTACCAAACCTACCCATCAGCTGTCCCACTGTGGTCACAATTTATATATATCTTTATGTTTATCTAAAAAGCTCAGTGGCTCACAGTCTGGTGATAAGCAGTGTTTTCAACCACAGATCTTCCAAATACGTTTGAGTCAGTATCTATAATTTCACGAGCACAATGGACCAGATCACATTCATGTGTAATGTGAAAAGAAAATAATAGTACCTTGATTTTTAGTACGTTTCAGCCTCAAGTGCTGAACATCATCAACTACGTCCACAATCAGCACAGTGAATACAGCAGCTATGAATAAAAGCTTTTTTTCCCCTCAATTATTGGCATTTGACCAGAACAGACAATAATCAGCAAGTGGCCAGAAACGCAACTGCAAATGATTGATTTGCTGTGTGTGGATGAGCAAGTCAGAAAAAAAATTTCTGTTATAGGCCAATCACCAAAGGGATTAGCTTATAAGGTCATAATACAGTACATCAATGTTGTGGTTACAGCTTGTTTCTGCTGCAATAAACCTATTATTATAGCTTTAGGGAAAGGATGTGCCTGCGCTACACTGCAGTGAATTTATATCACTCCCTGATTCTGCTCAGCCACCTTTGGCCATAAAAAAAAAAACACAATTAAATAACCGGTCACGCTCATCTCCACCCATCCAACCATCTCTATCCAGTCATTTCTGTCTCAACTGCCCAAAGGACAGCTGGGTAAATACAAACCACTATCTGCCTTATTCTCCATGACCACTTAATCTGACCTCAACCCTCAACAGCTACCCATGTAGGCCCCCCCCCCCCCAAATCTGCTCCCTCCGTTGGCCCCCTTGGTTCACGTGGCCCACCAAGCCAGCTATAAGCAACTGGACCTGATGCCCACCCAAGTATGTGGTCCCAAAGCAGGGGCGACGTGTGAGGCTCAGGAATGCAAAACAGTTAAGAGCTCGGGTAAATACACAAGGTCACTCCACACAAGGAGCGGGGTCACAGTCTTTAGACACGACCAGCTCTCCAGACGCTGCTGCCAGATTTCGTTTTTCTTCCTTTCTTTCTTTCTTTCTTTCTTTGGCACCGAATTTCTTCCAACCAACGTCCGAAGGTTGCATCGTACATTGAGGAGACTGGCTGTATGTGTGCAGTGAGGACGCTGGACTCGTACCTGGAATCTTCGGAAACGGATGCGCGTAAACAAATGTCCTGTTCCATTCAAACCAGTGTCACCACATCCTCACACTGCACATAGGAGGTGACAGACAGAGGCAACGCCAACATAGCATTAGTAAAGCGAGTATGACTGAAAACAGTGAGCTTCCATTGAAAGTTCTAGAAGTGAATTCTGTGAAAACACCAATAAAAACACCCCCGCACTACTGTATCTCCCTCACTTAGGTCAGTGAACAACTTGTCCTTTACAGTCAAACCAGTGTCAGATGAGTGCACACAACTACTGTTATCGCCCTATAGCTCTGAAAGTATTTCTAGCCTAAGCCCACATTCAGATGAAGGACGCGGCATTCAAATAAATAATAATGTCAACAACAGCAAAAATCTGCCAATTATCAATGTCAATTATTTTGATAATAGATTATTTGGTTTTAGTGTTTTCAGATTTTTCATCTTCTTAACCCTAAGCACACCTGGAGAGCTTTTGACCATTTTTCCTAGAATTTCCTTGCAATTTCAATCTACTGCTCGTTAAAAATAATATATTAAGGTTTTTATTTAGAAGAAAACACTGAAGTTGATTTTGCGTATCTAAAACATATTTAAAATAGCATTTGTTTGCGTTTTCATCTCAATCCAAAAAATGGAAACTATATGCAGGCGTTCTCTCTGGTGACAAAGATGATGATTCGCCCGGCTTTCTGCAACAGCTCGAGCGAAATTACCGTAATAACCACACGTTGGCTTTGACGTGCAACTTCTCAACTTTCAGAAACAGTTGAAAATTTTCGCGTAATTACGGTAATGGAACGCGTCGTCTGCGATACGCTCGGTGTTAAAGGGTTGAATGTGAATATTTTCTGAATATTTTCATTAATCGAGGAAATAATCGACAGCTTAATTGATTATGAAAGTAATTGTTGGTTGCAGCACATTTAGACTTAGACAAGGCATGTTAAAAAACAACACATTTACTTTAAAGATGCAGCAAATCCAGATTTAAAAAAAGTAGGATTTTGGGATTTGATTTAAAAAACATCAATGGAAGGAAAAGATTTGAGGAGAGATGAGGGAGGCAGCATATAAATACCGTTTGTGTTCACAAAGACCAAAGCAATCAGCAGAATTTACACACTGCAGCTTTATGTTCTCACTCACACGTTTATTGGCCGTTGGTCAGCTCCTGCATTAACTCTATATCACTGGTTGTGTCCGCGCTAAAATGATCCAGTGACACAAAACCTGCAATGCAACGTGAAACATTGCTCTGTGCTCCTGTGTGAAAGCACTATTCCTCTCTGCTGTTTGTCTTTCCTCATCTCTCCTTTCTCCGTTACACACACACACACAGACCAACAACTACCCACACCTGATTTATCCCCCCTGCATCGCGCTCTCCTCACAAGGCTCAGGCAGCGAGGCTTATATAATCTGCAGAGTAGAATTTTATGTGCGCGATAAATTAACCTCTTATCCTTTAAAAACGGTGTATTTGTTCGAGCATTGTAAAAACGCCACTTGTACACAGTAAAAGGAAGCGGTAATTGCGCCTGAGCTAAGATGCGTCGGCGTAACCTGGTGGAGAATGGAAGCGCGCCGCGCTCTGGCTTTGTTTACACAAAATTTGCTCAGTGTCATCTTTGTTTAACGTGAATCAGAGAAGGAGTGTTGTTCTACTCCTTTAAAAAGATCACGTAGTGTGTAGACAAATGCAAACATAACAAAATAAAAACATTTTTACACACACATGTGACTGACTTTTTTTACAAGAGGTTACAATTACTCAGAAGTCAGAAGATAAACCCATAAAATAAGGTGTTACAGATGATTTTAATCCATTTACACTGCTTAAACATATTAGTTTTGATCTAAGAAAAAGAAAATCATTGACCGGACGAGTAGCAATTACACAGTAATAATTATAAATTTGATTAGCCGAATGGGACATAATTATTTTAGAGGACAGAAACAAGTTGATGTGGGTCAAATTGGATTAACTTCGGCGAACGGATCGTCCTACGCGGCCACTTTGATGACTTTATTTCTCTTTCTTCCCAACAGGGGCTATTTTTGTTTCATGTAAGCCCCTCCTCTGATCACCTACTGTATCTCCACCCTCCCACTTAATAGTGGGAGGCTGCTTCCAGCATAGCAACCGATGGAGTCACTCTGGTCCCCTATGTGGCCACGCCCTGGGGTCTAATTAATACAACACACCAAGCATCCATATGGCTCAGTGTGATTAAACAGGGAGGGAGGGGGTGGTAAAAGGGAAATGGAGAGGGGGATAAAATGGGCCGAGGGCACGGGCAGCATATTCCCTGTGTTTACTTCATTGATGAATAAAAGTACATTGGTGTACTTCTGTTTCCCTCATGCCTGCAACAGCACAGCTAAGTAGGCAAAGGAAACAGGAGGCTAAACACGGAGCAGCTTGATTAGTCTCTGGAAAAATCAATACACAAAATTGTGTGCGAGTGAACACAAGGAGACAATAACTCCCGCCTTTTATTTCATGTAATTCTGTATGAAGCAACGCTTCCTCAAGGCCAGATACACGGTGTTGGCGCGAAGCCTTGATCGTCACGGTGGAACAAAGCTCTGTTTGCGGAGAGACACAATCCCCGAGTGGCTTTCTTATCGAGTATGGATTAGAGACAGGTGAGTGCTGGGGGTAATAGAGAGGGACAGGTCCGCGGCAAGCAGTTAACAGTAGATCAGGACGAGAAGAAAATGCCACAATGCCACAGTGTTGACCAAAAACCTTGAGTGGTATCTCATAATGATTCTCCCACCATGAGATTTTTCTCCAGTGTGTAATATAAAAGAGTTTATTAGCATAAATTGAAACAAAACACATTTATTTTTGTCTTTTGTAGCCTTAGAATAAAGCATTTAATGTACTTCAGGCAAGGTCTTTCATTGTCCTCCAACGGGAGCGTAACTATGGGTTGTTTTGGTCTTGGCGTCTTGAAGTGGAAGCTTGTTACGCAACATATAATACTATGTTCATCTGATGCATAAATCAGCGAAGAACAAGGATGAAACAGTTACCGTATATCACCACTAGGACACGCCAAAGCACCATTCTAATGCCTAATTCACTTAAATTAAAATAAAGTTTTTGAATGTTGCCCGTCTCTCCTTTAAACATGCAAACTTCTCTATATCACTCTTTTATTCGCATAGCATTGGCACCTTATGTATCCTTGTCTGTCCGTGTTTTTCTTTTTTTGCACGTTTTAATGTTTTAAGTCTGTATTTCCTGTCTTTCGCTTGCTGCTTTATGGCGAGTTCTATGAAACGGCTTATTTTCCATACAGTTTCCATATTTTAAAAATTATTTTAGATGATTCCTATCTGCTTCTTCACGTTAGACTGGCGGGGTGGCGCCCTAGCGCCCTCTATGGGTGGGCTGCCAACATTAAGTAGGGTCTCAAAAAAAAGTCTATTGGTCTCAGGTGAGGGCGACCAAGGCCACGTCCTGTAGCCAGACCTGAGATGGAAGCACCAAGACGCATGATTGGTGGCTGGGACCCGCTCCGTGGGGCTCAGCCTGAACGAGTGACACGGAGCCATCTCCACCATCTGCCACTGCTGCACCTGCACACCACCAGTCACAGGTGCAGCCACATGGATCGCGCGCTTAAAGAGTCAGACGGCAGGCGAATGCAATGAAAAAACGGGGGGAAAGTATAGATGGTGAATTGCCATGGGAATAATACACAACTCCTTATATGGACATCCTGGAGGTGTGCGTTTATAGGCTTTCTTTTATATATTAAGGCTTTCTTATGTGTTGTTGAGTCAAAATTATGATTCATTTTATATCGCAGTCCTTTGGTAGCGATATAAAGTAGCAATAAGTCACAAAATAGACCGTTTTTTCTTTTCTGTTTGTGAAAATGAGCCGAGTGAACTTTGAACTATGGCACATTTTCAATTTTCATAAATTTTAAACATTTTGAGTAGTTTTTGCTCACGTGTGTTTATATATATAAATTTGGTGTAAAGGTTGTGCTGAAAAAAACGATACAAGACACTGTTGCACATTCTTATATATGCTGTACGTCATAGTTAGAATGAAGTAAAATGCTCTGTGTTCTAAGGGTTAACAGGATACAATAGGCCTAATACTCTATATATAAACAAAAAAAATATTAACAACAATGGAAAAATTGTTAAAATACTACTGATAAGATAAGATTAGAGGTGATTGACATGCATCCCCCAATAATATCATTGAGAAACAAGACTACGCCAACTGCCATTTATCACCTAAATAAGTCAAGAAAGGCTCAAAATGCACGTCTAAATTTGGCAAAGCGATGTTAAAGGTCTGAGGCTGAGGATGACAGAAATGGAGCAGGACGCGGACTCAAAAGCATGGCCGTAGGAAAAGCATTATTAGTTTATTGATATAAAGGGGTTCATTACAGAGACCGGCGGTAAGAACCCCACAAGACCGAGAGCAGAGTCAAAGAAAACAACGTGGGTCATACACCAGAGACTAAACAGGCAAATTGCTGGATCGCTATCTGTGATTGACAGATGAGGGAAGAGTAAACACCGCAGGTCAATATAACACAAATTAAAATAATGGACATTTTAGTCAAGCTGACGGGCGTGGAATAATGACAGCTGATCTGCAAGAGGAGAAGACTTAGGGGAATTAGTTATTATTTAGAAATAGAATAAAATAAGAGGGATTTTAACAAACATAATGTATCCTTCACTCCTAGTTCGCGAGTTTGCATGTTCTCCTGTGTGTGTGTGTGGGTTTTCTCTGGCTTCCTCCCACAGTCCAAAAACATGCAATATGGGGATTAGGTCAAATTGGACATTCTAAATTGTGTGAACGTGGGAGTGAATGGTTGTTGGTGTTCCCCCGCCTATCGCCCTATGTCAGCTGAGATTGGCACAGCACTCCCCTCGACCCTCACGTGGAGGATGAAGCGGTAGAAGATGGATGGATGGATGTATCCTCCACTTACTGCACACATGCTGACCACGGCATAAAAATGCAAAACTCACAATCTCCTTATAACAAGGCTCTTCCCAAAGAAAGGCTTATTCTAAAGCCACACAGAAATCAAACGATTTCTAACTTTAAAAGATTGCTTATCTTAGTAGACTCTACTAAAGGTGAAACACGTGACGTTTAATTAGAGTTGTATAAAACACATACTCTGTGGATAAAACAGACACACATTTCTGCGGGACTATTTCCTCCAAACAAATTGCTTTTTTTGCGGGAAACTGCTGACACAGCATTAGTATACAGTAGCCGTGCCCTTGTGAAATCACCGTAAACGCTTGAGGGCTCTCCTGTGGCCTCTTGAGCCATTATTTTTTATTTTTTTTTTGCACACATGCCCTAACTCTGCAATTCAGAGGAGTTTCTTCAGGGACTCGATGTGTTTTCAAAGTTAAAAAAAAAACGATGACGGGGGAAATCCCAAAAAATTGCTATAGAGAAGATGTTTCCATCAGCCTCGGCGGATGTCTCGGCAGAATATCTCATAAAAAGCATACATGAACAGATATGAATAAATGTGTGGATGTGTTTCTTAAATTTAAAGCATCGCTCTGCGTTTCACGCCCATGCACCTCCAGCCTTTTATTTCCTCTCCATCCCCAGAGCCATCGCACACACTCTCTCCATCCTTTGCTCCCTTTCTTTTCTTTGTCCTGCGCCACACATCACTGCCACCGTGCACACGGGGAATCTCGCTCTCTCTGCTGCTCCTCCCCTCCCCTCCCCTCGCCCCCCCCGCCCATACTCGATCCTCACCCCCACCCCGCCTGCTCCTTGAGGGCGCATGGGTGCGTGTTAACGTGTGCGTCGCTGCTCGAGAACACGCAGTGCATGTATGCACGTGTGTTTGATTGATAAACAAAGAGGAACTTGAAGAAGAAGAAGTGGGGGGGGGGGGGGCGTTGTGGGCAGAGTTGTGTCACGGCTGATGACTGCACATTTCTACATGTGAGTGCCGCGCCGGCTGCCACTGAAAAGGCCACCCAATCTATCTCGCAGATACATATAAATGTGTTATAAGGGCAGCGCTACCCACGGCCTCCGTGGTCGGCTCCCGTCGAATGATTCCCCCGGCACACATTGCAATCACATCAGCCCCTCTTTTTCTCAGAAACAGTCACTCCATTAATGCTTTCAGTGCCACGTCTCCCGTGGCCTCGGCATGTTAATGCTCACATTCTCCATCAGTCACCCTCCACTACATGACACTCCATCTTGCCGCAGAGCCACGGGGCGAGAGAGGCGGCAGAAATCATATTGTCTTCTTCGTCTGCGGCGGTGCACGAGTAACAAGTCAGCTGAAGATCTGGGGAAAAAAAAAACATCTTACAATACAGTGACTTCATTAATTCTGTGCTTTTATGAGCTCGCTTCTCATTACCACAGACGGTGGCAGGTTTCCAGGAAGGTGCTCGTCCACAAGGCCCCTCCTTTTCTTTAAAGGACGTGGGTGGAGCCTCGGACTTAATCAGCAAACACAATTATCCCCAAAAATATGAATGATAATTAAACTGAAACATTGTCGTGCGGTTTAAAAAAACATTCTTTTCAAGCCTCGGGGGATTTAATATTTACCTCCGACGATGTTTTCAGGCCTGTTTGGAACGGAATCTGACGACATTTTCTGAGGATGCAAATTTAAGGCCCGAGGAAATATTCAATATGGAAACAGAGCAGAATTAGTATTAGACTAATTTTTATGATCATTTATGTCTAATTTTAGCGACACATGTTTGAATTGTACGGATTTTGCGGATTATCTGCTGTTCCCCTGAGCTCTGAGAAGCATTTCAGCTCATGGATTTGTTTTTCTTGCACTCTGACTCTTGACCTGTGTGTCATTTTCCATCCTTGCACACAGCTCAGCGAGTAATCACAGGTGAAAAATAACTTACTGACCCTTTACGATGCGATATAACATGAGAAAAAAAGCATCTTGCAATAAGACTGTCGTCATATAAGGAACAATAATGCGTGTTGGTGGTGAAACGGCAAACAAAGTGTAAACCCCGGCTGTTTTCCTGCACCTGCTTTACATTCAGTTCACACGTGCATTGTGTCCTTTGAATTCTGTGTGTGTGGGTCCCGTGTGGTGAAAAGGCAGCCTGTGGAAAGCACTACAGAGGGCTGAGTGACAAATACATGACGAGCAGGTGCCATTTCCAAATAATCTGCCGGGGGAAGAAACAGAGATCGGAAAGCTTTTTCGAGACGCAATGAAGTATGATGGGATGATGCTGTTTACACAGATTTGAATGAAAGCGTCGCCTCTGTGTGAGCAGCTTTTCCCTGGAACATGATGAAGAATAATTTGATATAGAGATGAAAGATTTGGGAATAATATGGACACGCATGTTGAAATTGAGATTTAAACCGCAATGAGATGACATCAAATTCTTAACCCTTATAGTCTATTGCAAGGATGAGACATGAATATAAATTGATTCAAACGTGTATGTCAAACACAGGATGCAGCCTTTGTCTCAATTTGTCAACCGCCTTATTTCAAATTGTGATTTCAATTTCAAAAAGGAGTAACTTTTTAGCCCGACCTTGAACCCATCCTTTGCGTTTGCGATTGAGACACTTCCCTAGACCCCTTACCCTAACTAACCCTAAAACCAGGTCTTAACCCTCAGAAAGCCCTTTTAAGATGTGAGGACCAGCCAAAATGTCCAAAATGAAAACTCACATGTCGTCACAGAGGACACACCATAGACATAATGCATTCTCTAGACCCTTACCCTAACCTCACCCATCAGAACTAAGTGCTTAACCTTAACCTTTAACCTTACCCTGACCTAAACCCAATTCTGACCCTAATCCTAAAACCAGGTTTACAATTTAAATCTTAGCCCCTAAACTTAAGGTTCTGCCTCATTAGGATCAGGTTTTAGTCTCCATGAGGATTACCTGTGCTGACAAAGTCAGTGTTTATGCCAGAAAGAGTCCTAAAGAGACAATAAATGAACATAGAAAAACAGACATGTTTGAATTCCCCTTACCCTTACCAATCACAACTAAAGCCCTAACCCTAAAACAAAGTCTTAGTCCTCATATTCCTATGGTTTATTCATAAATGAGATATTTCACAAAGATACAGACACAGGTTTGCACATCTATCCTCTGCATGAACTTCCATTCACCCTGGACAGACTGACCGAAGCCTTATTCCAAACCTGAACCATAACCACAACCACGTACTGGTCCTGACGAGGTCTGTGCCCGTGTCAGAAATCCACATGTTCCACATGTTTGCGCAACATTCACAGCGAGGACACTAATAAACATAACGCATTCCCTCGCCCCTTTACCCCGACCTCAGCCATCACAACTAAATGTCAAACTCTAACCCTTAACCTGAGCCTCGCTCCCTATGGTATACGTTTTTTTTTTCTTGGGTCCTCACAAAGAGACCCATACAAGAACACGCACACACTCGCACAAAAAAGAAACAGGAGCTGACAAGACGGTTCAGATTATTTGCAACGTGTGAATGAGGGATGTCACCTGTGAAGCGTGTTAACGGCTGAGGAATCTTGAAACATTTAAAAAGGGGAGAGAGAGGGAGAAAAACAGGGAACATCAGAGGTAGGCGGGCATGAAAGCTGGCCGCCGTGACCTCTGACCTCCCTCTCTCTTGGCTGCTCCCTTTGAGCCACTAAAATGTGTGCGGTGTGAGAAGCCAGGAGACAGCTGCGCCCCTCCTTCCTCCTCATTTGGGCTCTCTCTGGGAAAAAACGGAGGTCCCCTTTCTCAATTCACTCTAAACGCTGTGAGGTCAGGAGGAGCCGGGGCCCTGTTGAGGTGATCCAGCCAGGGGTAGAGTTTCACTGCTTTACACAGCCAGTCTGGACTCTGTGTGTGTGTGTGTGTGTGTGTGTGTGTGTATAAGGGAGGGAAAGGGAGCTGCTTGTGGAAAACTACTACTGTTGTTGTCTTTAGGTTAGAACAACGAATAAGGACAAAGCTGCACTGCTGTAAAACTACTACGACTCAACTCACATCTCTCATTCATAAATAGAGAACACCCCATAAACATTAGACATGTAATTAATTTGTATTCATATTGGATCAATAGCACATAATATAAATGCTATTTTATAGCTGTGGTGCACAATAATTGTTGCCTCAGCATTCTGACCTCTCCACAAACCTTTCAACAACTTTGAAAAATGTGCCAATTTTCGGGGGTGGGGGTGCAGCAGTTCCCCAACCTCACTTTTGAATCCATAAAACCTTCCTGCAACTTTTCACCTTTGATGCGTCTTCTCATTGACATAGGGTGCAAATGGCCATTGACGCAAAAATTGACGCCAAAATGTTTTTTATGCCGGTACGACAAACGGGCTCGGACGAGTTCGCTGGTTTACGTTGGTTTAGATGGACGCCAAAATGGATGCCAAAATTCAAAAAGGTCGACTTCTTGTTGAGTTCAGGTCATGGTTACGGTCAACTTTTTTGTTCGTCTTGGTCTATAGCATCTTCCCACAAAATTTTACGAAATTCTATGGAACTCAATGTATGCCAAAGTCATAGGGCACTTCCTGTTTCGTGGCGAATGGTGGAAATTCGACAAAAACGCCGATGGTTGTCGTGGCCACACCGTTTTGAGTCCACCAAACCTTTGAACATTTCATCTTAGACGTGTCTAGTACAAATTGGCGTGTTTTTTACGTACGACAAATGGGCTCAGACGAGTTCGCTCGTTTACGTAGGGCGCAAATGGCCAAGATGGACGCCAAAATGGATGCCAAAATTCAAAAAGGCCGACTTCCTGTTGAGTTGAGGCCATGGTTGTGGTCAACGTTTTTGTTCGTCTTGGTCTATAACATCTTCCCACCAAATTTTACGAAATTTCTATGGAACTCAATGTATGACAAAGTCATAGGGCACTTCCTGTTTCGTGGCGAATGGTGGAAATTCGCCAAACGCCGATGGTTGCCGTGACCACATCGTTTTTAATCAGCCAAACCTTTGAACAACATTTCATCTTTGATGTGTCTAGTACAAATTGGCGTGTTTTTTATGCCGGTACGACAAACGGACTCGGACGAGTTCGCTCATTTACGTAGGGTGCAAATGGCCAAGATGGACGCCAAAATGGATGCCAAAATTCAAAAAGACCGACTTCCTGTTGAGTTGAGGCCATGGTTGTGGTCAACGTTTTTGTTCGTCTTGGTCTATAACATCTTCCCACCAAATTTTACGAAATTTCTATGGAACTCAATGTATGCCAAAGTCATAGGGCACTTCCTGTTTCATGGCGAATGGTGGAAATTCGCCAAACGCCGATGGTTGCTGTGGCCACACCGTTTTGAGTCTTTGAACATTTCATCTTAGATGTGTCTAGTACAAATTGGCGTGTTTTTTATGTACGACAAACGGGCTTGGACGAGTTCGCTCGCTTACGTAGGGTGCAAATCACCAAAAAGGAAATTCAGAATGGCCCACTTCCTGTTGAGTTGAGTTTCAGCAGTGACAATGTCAGTATCGGGCGTGGTTTTGATGCTGGAAACGACAAAAAAAAAAGAAGAAAAAATATTTTAAAAAACCATAGATGTCTTCCCTAAAAGAGAGAAAGTAAACCAGACACAGAGAGAGGGAGGCGGCTGATCCATATCGGTCTCTTTGTCTTGAAGTTCAATCATGCACCTAGGCCTCACAGTGATTAGAAGTCCAGCAGCAAACCTCCATCGACCAGGAGCTCGGGGCTTTGAGCTCAATACTCTTTGTCTGGACAGCAGGCCATGAGTTAATGTGCTGAACAGGGGAACGGGATGGTAAAGTGGGCCGAGAGACGAGAAGCTGCATCAGATTGATCCACTGCATCTCGGCGGACCGCGGGGAGCAAGCAAACAAACATCTGTGCTGTAAATTATGCTCCTTTACAGAGCAAGCACACGCACACACACACACACACACACACACACAATAAAGACAGTTACTGCTTTCATTACTAGAGCTATTTTTTTTATTATCACCGTTATTGTTTTTTTTCTCCTATCAATGTTGCACAATGAACCCCTAAAACAATACAAACCACTAAAAATGGTCTATTTAGCAATTTTTTTTTTCTTTACACATATGCATAAACACATACAGTACATTCAGTATATGTGGATATGTATAAAAAAACTTGAATTTGCAACACCTTGGTTCTTAAGAGAGAGAGAGAGAAAGTGGAAAACAAACATACAGTGGTGATACCTGAATTGAACTGATACCTGAATTTAACTGAGGGAGAAACGGTCAACACAGAGACAGGCAGTGACATCAGCAGACAGACAGACAAACAACAAGACAGACAGACAGACGTGTGTTCATGGGTGAATTAACTCATTTGTGCTCCCTGTATTCCGTCAGTTGACCTGTCGTTTAATTCAGTGCAGGTACAGAACTACACATGAGGCGGACGTTTACATCACTGAAAATGTGTTTTTTTGTTTGTTTTTTTTGGTTTACCACACTTGACTTAAACGCTGCAGTTATGTAAATAATGTGAATAAAACTGCATAGTTAAAACAGAATGAACCGTAACTGGCCGGAACTCTCCCTCGTCTTTTTCGCTTTAGAACGTGAATGTGAAATTCTTCAAAATAAAAACAGTAATTTTTTTTTTCTTTCTATGACAACAAAGTACTGAATTGATATAAAATAATTTAGGAAAAGGGCGTTTTAAATTTGATTTGATGGTCATTTTCTGGACTCGTAAGTGTTGTGCTTGAGCTTATGTCCTGTATGTGTTACATTCTGCCTCATATACTTAACAAATATAGCATGTGGTTTTTTATTTTTTATTTTATTTCTTAAAATCACTGATAAAAACACTTTTTCCGATCCAGAACTTGGATTGAAAGCTTAAATTTTGCAATAGGGTTTTAAAAATATGTGAGATCAATCAACTATCACTCTTATACCTAACATTTAAAGCTGCAGTGCGTAACTTTGGGCGATTTCCGTTGTCGTTTGTGTTATTCTGTTATCGTTCAAAAGCTTCCCTCGCAGGAGAGGGAGCGGATCCTACATTGAAGCTCTTCTCTTATTTTGGCGGCCAAATAAATGATGACAGAGCGGCTTTGGACGCCGTTGACAACATCAATACACAACAAGCATTCTCCTCGAGCGACGATGGGCTTTGTGAAGGAAAATGAAGACAACTTGTCACTTCAAAAGGTAACAGGACTGACAGGACCTCACCCCCGAGTCACTGGTGAGTATGACTGGAGGGAACAGGGCGAGGATGATCAGGCGTCAACCAGGGCAAGACAGATTTAGATTCATCAATGGGAAAGGTCACTCGGCCAAGTTTCATCAATACACACTATCAACGACTGACCGACAATGTAAGACAGGACCATCAATAGCACCGTAATGAGATCACAACGTTATTTTTTTTTTTCTGCCAGCATTCAGCTAAATATCACAGTGTTACCATCACACGTCCAATAATGATCAACTAACACTTTCCGTTAGAGCTAAAATAGCACGTTAGCTTATCGTTTTAGTTTTTTTTTTTACTACCATCGCATTTAACCTGCTTTCTCGATAGCGGCGCGTAAGCTAATAATACTGATCTCAAACATGGAACTACAATTACATTAAATCACCATTTGACGAAGAGAATAAATGACCTTCAAACGCAGCGTTATGTGACAGGGACTCAGAGCAGAATACAATGGAGATACATGCAATAGTAATTAATTTGCAATCATCAGATGTCATTTGGCGCCAAAATGATCAATGCCACATAATGGAATGGACATTTCGAGAGGGAATGAGTGTCAGAAAAAGCAGAAATGTCCCCACCGCGGTATCCAGGGCACACACTAAGGAGATATACAATGTCAGTCTAAGTCGATCACGTCCTTCAGACTTGATCTGGTTACCTGGCTTCGGTTAATGCATATAAAGAGAGACAGAGCTGCACAGTCAGGAGTGCAGTTTTTAACAGTAAGAGCCGTTCACTGGCACCATGATCAATGTAAAACTATTCGTACTCGTGCCCAGTCCAGGATGCCGTCTTTGTGAGAACCTGAGGATACTGGAATATTGATATAAATATAAAGGATGATTTTGTTTGCTATTAGATACAGCATATTTAATAAAAAACAGCTAAAGCCTCACAATTTAGAAGCTTAAATGGTCCAATTTGTGGTCTAAAAACTCCAAAATATAGATTTCCTCAATCTTTTCAATGGGTGTCAACAAAACACACACCAAGTAGTGTTCTAATTAATTTTTAATTAATTATACGTTAGATTTGGCCTGATGCAACCGTCTCATTTATCCGGGCTTGGGACCGACTGGCACAAGGGGCACACTAGATATGGCCCTCCTGTGGCTGTGGTCAATATAGAGTGTCCAATTAACCGTGAGCAATGGGGATTGGCTCCCTTAAAAGCCAAGTTCTCTTTCCGCTTGGCTCTGGGCTGCTCACAGTTCAAGAATCATTAAAAGAGATAAATGTAGTCTGAAATAGTGTTCAAGTAAAACTGGGGTAAACGTGGTTAGTGTCACTTTAGAAGCGATAGATACCCCGCCACCATTTCTCATCTCAGATAAAAGAGCAACAAAGACGGCATCCTTCACGTCACATCCTATCTGTTTGAACTGGGCAAAAAAAGCAGAATTTAAGATCATTATGGACCGTCAAGAAGGCCAAGCAAGGGCTTTTGATATACACACAACATGACAATGTGAGAGTCCCTGAGCGCACACACTCTCCTTGTCCAAAGGCCAGGCTTCAAGATGTAGGAAAATAGGAGGTTAGCGATAACTGACAGGAGTTTGGTGATGTAGCGCTTCCCAAGGCTGCGAAATACAAATAACCCGGCGCCTTTTCTTCCCCACTGTGTCAGCAGAGGAATCATCACATCACTTGAGTTGATGGAGATTCAGTCAGTCAGTGAGAACAGCTTCAAGAGCTCCATTAATTCACACAAGCGCTATATTACACATGCAGCGGTTGGGGGATAAAAACCCCCCGACCCGTCGTCTAATCACGTAAACATGGCCGTCACTGCGCCACGTTCCCAGCGATGCAGGTTAAACAGTATGGCATTAAAACCTGTCACATCCACCGCTGAGATGTGAGCAATTTCCTGAAGCAGATTAACCCTAAATTACACCGAGGGACAGGAAGCAATGAAGGAAGGAAGGAAGGAAGTAGAGTAGAAAAGCACACCACGTTGTTCCCCGAGTGAAATTACCCACAATACAAATAAAAACACAGATTTAAGGCTGTAGAGCCTGAAGAGAGAATATCAAACTGGGAGTTGATAAATATACAAGCGGGACACATTTGAGTGCTATTTTAAAAAAAAGCACCAGCACTTGTAACATGATATTAACACCAATGTGTACAATTAAATAGAGTTAATGGACACAAAGAGAGAGAAACAATCAGCGAAAACCAATCACATGGAAACGGCGTAACCTCGGTTTGCATAACACGTTAAAACAGCATCTGAAGTGGGGGACACGTACAACTTCCACGTGGAATGACGTGGATGATCAGAATATAGGATTCTGATCGTAGAACCAAAATGAATGAAATAAAATACCCTTTTTATAAAAAGGTTGTATATAATAAATCTTGTGCTGCATTCAGGCTGAGTTAGCAGAATGGGAAAACACTACTATTTACCATTTCAGAGTAATCCAACATTCATATTTTGTAAAAGTTCTTTTAGCGAAGAGGAAAAATAGCTGTCTCCAATTTCCCCAAAACACAAATATTACATTTTTTTCCTATTTATTCGCTCTTAAAAATAGTCTAACACATATGAATGTAGGGTAGTGATGATAAAGAGTTTATATTCCAGTTGTAGGTGTCGCCCACTTTACATTTCTCACGATTTCCGCGCGGATACAAAAGAAAAAACACCAGTAGCAAAAAAAATAAAGTTATGGAAATCAACATATGAACAAACAATCAAACAAATCTAATGACAGCCATTCACACCCACTAGAAACTAAACATGGAGATGAATAGTTTTAATAGTTAGTGCACGTGGTGAAGGTTCTCCCTCCGTTTGTAAGTCTGTGTCCCTTTTCCGTGTAATTGCTCTCATGTCCAGCATATTCTGACAATAAAACATACAATAATATACTGTGTGTGTGTGTGTGTACCATTGTTCATACTCTGTATATGTCCTTCGTTAAGACCTGAGAGAAAAGGCCAAAAGCAGGGTTGAGGTAGGTTAATTACAAGGATTAAAAAAGACTGAAGGGGGAGGGGCGCTCGGGCCAGAGGGGGCTGGTTCCACGTTAATTCATCAACATGTACGTACAAACAGAGTCATTAATGAATGAGTTAATTCCTCTGTACGACTTCTGCTTTAATGTCTTTTATATGCATTTGTGTTCCGGATGATCACGACACCTCTGACTGTCTTTTTCTTTTTTTAAATAAAATGTTTTTTGTTAATTTGATCTAATAAGTCCTTATCTTTGTGGCGACCTGATTTATTTAAGTGAAAGAGAATTACTTTTTAAAACCTCTTCCTGATTCAGTCAAACCTTTTTCTATTAAGAATCAGTACATTCTAAATGTATTTTATGATAACACATGGAATTAACTTTTCAAAAAGGAGGTTATGTGAATAAAGAAAAAAAAAAAGTTTGTATATAACTCGAAAAGTGAAGGTCAAATTTGGATTCCATTTTTTTAGGGATGAAGGTTACGATGATGATTCGGAACCAGGTATGGATCTAGATTTAGGATTTAGAAAAAAAGAGTATATTGACCGTGGGTACATAGTAGCCTTGGTGGAGTTTGGTAGTTTGGTGACACTAATGTTTTTTTTTGGCAAGTAACCATCAGATCATTTTCAAATAGCTACACTGCAGAGTCACAGCCCCCGTCACCTTGCTTTCCCCCCTTCAGATACACACTGATCTTATATAATTATATATATATATATATATGGCTTTCTCTGGAATCCAATTGATGGAAATCCATTGCAGCGACTGAGAGCGTTAATCCCTGTAAGCATCAGAGCAAGTCTTGTATGTGACGACACCGAGCAGAGAGCCTGAGAGAGGAGCCCTGCGATCGCTCAGCCACTTCTTTGTGGTCATTGGCATCAAGTGTTATTGTAAACACTGTGTTTGTGAAGCGCAACTAATCAGCTTCGAGAGGAGGGAAGAAGGCTGAGCAGTGGTGTCAGGGAGAAAACTATGACAGACAAGAATAATCAGCAACTATCGTGTGTGTGTGTGTGTGTGTGTGGGGAAGGATACTAATAATGGAGACAAGTATTTAGAAAAAGCTTAGAGATACACTGCTGTCAATATACATGGAAAGAAACTGTTCAATCATTTGGGAAACAGCTATTTTCTTTCTTTTTGTGGAGATCAGAGCCACAGCCGTCGCTGTGTTGTTGGGGGAGTATACAGTATTTGACCTTTTTGGAAAAAGAATGCCACTCTTATTTCTGTTTGTTAAATATATTTGTGTAGCAGCAGGAAATCACTGTCCCAATCAAGAAGATGGTTTTTTTTGTATGGAAGGGAAAAACAAGACATGGTTAAACAGAGAAGATGAGCGGCGGAGCAGGCAGATGTTAACCCTGCAGACTTTTGATTCTAGCTTCATATTTAGCTCACAGTCATGAGAGTGGTATCTGTTTCCTCCATACATTTTCCATTGGAAGGAAACAAGAAACACAATTTCCAAAAAAACCAAAACATTTCCTTTAACTATGACGCTAGAGTTGGGCGGTGATGAGCTCAGCAGGTGACACAAACAGCAAACACAATACAAATGTGTGGTTTTAGGGTGTTATGTGCCTTTAAGGGATGGCGTAGGTTTTTGGTTGTTTGAGGTATTGACGCAAGGAAAACCTGATTCAAGCCAAGGAAATCTATACCTGCTTAACTGCGGCTTTATCTCACCTAAAAACAAACCTTTTCAACTTTAACCATTGGATGCATGACCTGCTAATACCTATAGGATCAATGTGTTTTTGCGATAAACTTAAGAAAAGTCTTTAATTTAGATGATTTTCATTATATTTTGGTCAACAAAAGAGTGATTTATACTTAGGGTAACCCTTTATACTGACAGTTAGAGATTCCACAGGAAATGCTTGGGGTCATTTTTGAACCCGCTTATGGAAAAGTGGGGTGGTGATACAAAATTTCTTAAAATGAATGAAAAAGGAATTAAGAAATGCAAATGGCCTCATGTCACAAACATGTTATATGAGGAGTGCCTGGAATGTGAAAATATAAAAACTTTTAATTTCAAAGATTTTGAAGAATAACAACCCATTGGGTCATTTTTGACCCCACTTAAGCATCTAAGGGTTAAAAAAAAGAAAAAAACTCACTCTCTCAAACCAAAGTCCATTGAGAAAATCAGCATTTTAAGCCTGCTGGGACACAGGAGCTGCTCATTCTTTTTCTCCATGGACTTTGGTGCAGGAAGTGAATGGGTTCAAGCCAAAAAAAGCCTTTCTTTTTTTTGAAAGATTATAATCTTAAAATATTTTAGACTTAAGCAGGCGTAGATTTTATTAGGCGAGCCTATTGTTAAGAGGATAAAACTCAGGTTTTCTTCTGTTATATCAATAAGAGCAGGAGCATAGACCCTTGAGGTCATTGTTTATAATGTGTCAATACCGCACACAAACACACCTGAAATATCCCTTTAAGGCTGCTAATGCATTCTATGAAACTAAGGTATTTGCCTACAGGCTATAGATTCAAAATTAACAAAGAGACACGAGAGTGGTTTTCATATAAATGCCGACAATGAGCACATTTAAAATAATATTAAAAAAAAAAACTAACAGTAGTAGAACAATATTTTTGGGACATTTTGGTAAGATTTGTGCTTCTGTATTTGTACACCAGTATAGGAAAAAAACATTCATTCAGTCAATAAAATATCTTCACACAAACACGCCATGACACCTAATTTCAATCATATATACAGTGTGATGTCTGTATATTATATTATTTGACTTCTTTTCCCGTTTGAACATCATGTGTCGCGTCTCATTCAGCAGGTAATAGCCATGAAGTTATTATAACCAATGCAGTGTATCTCTAATGGTCTTTTCATTCGACTGGAACAACTACGTATGGAAAAAAAATTAAGATAATAAAATAACAAACAAAAAAAGAAAGGAGGAAAACAAAAAATGAAAATCAAATATATTCCTGACACACTGTAATTCACACAGCGCTGTTATCAGTCTGTCAAGTTGCATGAGGTACCGACACTGTATCCACAAACACCACGCTGTCACGATCGACAGATGGAGAACAGGATTTCACAGAATGAGGAAAAGAGGTTTTTTTTTTTTTTTTCGTTTTTTTTTCATAATGCAATAAACAGACAAACAGCAACAGCGACAACATTAACATTGTTATCTTGAGGTAGAACATTAACTTCAGCATTTGGAAGTGCTTTACGTTGGATACAAACTTTTTTTCCCCCCCCCGTTTGTTTTGCTTCGACGAGCAGGAGAAGAGAGAGGATTCTTGACATCTGAGGTAGTGCGGCAACTGATCTTGTCACCCCCCCCCCCCCCCCCCCCCCAAAAAAACCCCAAAACAACCAGTTCCTCCGCGTGTTAAGTAATTGTGAGAACAGGGGAAGTTAAAAGTCCTTAAAGCTTCCCGCAACACATTCATTCCGACTGAGGTAGGTTTTTGTTGAAACGTAACGTTCGTGCAGCCAAGTCTTTTGTCTGTATGAAGGCCGACAACTCATATATATTTAAAAAAAAGAAAGAAAATGTTGATATCACTGAAACAAAGTCCTGAGACAGAATATATCAAATCCCTGGGAGAAGGCTGAGGTCTTCTCTGAATGAGCGGATGGAATCATTGGTAGGTGAGAACAGGCAGCAGGAGTCTTTGACATCCACAGAAAAGTCGAAATAAGACCAATAACTTATAACCACTTTTGACATATAGATGATATATATGCATTTCTATATATATTTACTGTATATATATGTCAATAAACTTAAAAATAAAATCATCGTATAACAATGACATTCTGGGCTCTCTATTCTGTGCTGCCCAACACCGGATAATGAACAATTTAGTAGAACTGTCACTTTTTTGTTTTTTGTTTGTTTATGAAAGTTTTTTTTTTTTTTCCCCGTCAAAGTGTTCTAACATTAAACTAAATTAAGAATACACACGAAAGGCTCATTTATGCTGTTAAAGTATACATGCGACTGTCCTTTACGTTGGAAACTGTTGTTGAGCAATACATCCACAAGAGGGCAGTGCAGAGTATTGAGTTCTTGACAAACTTGGCAACGGCAGTGAAGGTCTAAGAGGAAACTTGACTGCCGCACTGCTATTGTTGACTTTCTTCATTTCTTCCTCGTGTCTTACGGCCATCTCGCTAGAATTATTGGCTACACTGCCCCCCGATGTTTTGCAATGGTACTGCGTCCGTTTGGGTCTCATCCATTAAAGGACACAAATACGGACGGAAGGAACGCAGAGTATGGCAAGAATGCGCCTTCCATTTCCGTATATGTATCTAGCATTGAGCATAAATAAACCTCAATGTTCAATCAACGTGGTGGGGCGGTATTTTAAGTCACCAACAAAGCTAACAGTTGGTTAGCTTTGTTATTTTAAGGTAACGTTTGAAAAGAACGTTTGTTCGACGTGGACTAAAAAAGTGACAGCCCTATAAACTGTAAAAAATAAAATAATAAAACCAAAACATTTAATTGGCCTGTCCAGTTTAAAAACCAGGCCAAGGAAAAAAAAAATCTGATATACGTACATTCTATGTAAATTCTTCTTAACTTACCAATAATAATAAAAAAAAAATCTTTGCACCGAAGGGAAAACTACTTTGAAAGGAAACACTTTTCAACCTGAGTGAGTGAAGAGTCTACACTGTGGACAGTGTCGCGTGAGTTAGCCTTCATACAAGATTAGCCTTGGTCCTGCTGACTTGCTCCTGCTGCTGGAGGCTCCTGGAATTGCGTCTCCATGTCCCGCTCCACCGCGAACTCGTCCAGCGGTATCGTCGACAGCTGGGTCTCGTTGAGCACGAAGGAGTTGGGCTGAAAACACACGGAGTGACTTTTGGTTAATTCGTTTGGCTCAGTGTGGCTTTGTATTGCATCGATTACACACATTTTAAACAAGCTAATATTTAGCGATTCAGCCAACGGGAAACCTGGACTGTATCAGTCAACTATATCCAGCAAAAACAACGAGAGCTCTGTTTAGCTGTAAGCTGTTAAATGCATTTAAACCATAGACCATATAAAAGAAATGAACGTGGTGGTAAATGGTCTGTATTATATAGCTACACTACAGCACACTATCACACATCTCTCGTACTCTTTCGTCAGGAACAACACACATTTAAGCGTCTTGCCCGAGGACATGTCGGTACTTAGACTTAAGGAGGCGGGAAACATTCAAGTTGAAAGGCGCCTCGCTCTACCGCTGAGCTACCGTCGCCCCCAATGTAGACTTCCTGTTTTGATGGATGGTAGATTTGGGAATTAGGTAAATTGGACACTATAGGTGTGTGATCCTGCGATGGACTGGCGAACCGTCCAGGGTTTCCCCCGCCTATCGCTCTATGTCAGCTGAGCCCCCACAACGCTCAGGTGGAGGATAAAGTGGTAGAAAATGGATGGATGGACGATCCACAGGGCAATTCTGCAACCCTATTCAAAATGAATGAGAATCCTCCACCACACACATTGTGCTGAATTTATGTCCAGAACAACCTTGTGAAGAACCGTGTTTGTCCTTTTTAAAAAAATGTGTGACTGGAATAAAAAGCCTGAAACGGAGTTCTCATCCACTGGGACTCACCCTGCATGAATCTTGTAGAGGTTGAGTGAAAAGTCTCTCGAGCTCGTTGCTGTCGACCACTTTTTTCCCTGCGGTGCTGCCGTTGACCTCCATCTCTCTCCTGACAGCACTGTTGAGCCCGGCGGCCCCCTGGGAAGAGGAGGACGAGGACTCCAGCACTGCACTGTGTCCCGCCTGAGGGCTCGCCTGAACTGTCTTACACATCATTAACCTAGGGATTACACCAACACACATACATGAAGCACTTGTCAGGTGCATACTTGTGCTAAACTGACACTGACAACAATTATTGACTTATTTCCATTGGTTCCACTTGTTGTTGATAGGGATTTACACACTGACCTGCCGCGGTAGCTGAAGACGAGGAAGAGCACGCAGAAGATGATGCAGGTGAGTCCGATGTGGATCCCGATGATGATGCCTGTGGTGGACGCCTTACTCTGCTCGTCTTTGACACAGTCACACGGGACGTCCAACACTGAGGAGACAACAACAAACGGCACACTCAAACCAAACTGTGTGTTAAAGGAATACTAGGACATATCTTCCTTGTTTTCTTTGTTACGTGCCCACCAGTGATACTTGGTCCTGTTAGCGTAACTCTTAGCAAAGATGGCATTTACATTGTGGGAATGAGATCCCGTCCCCCCTACGAGTGGGTCTAAAAAGTGCGGAATTAGCGTTGCAGTTTCAAGCCTCGGATCAAGTGTCACTGGTGGGCACGTAACAAAAAAATGGAATAAAGATATTTCTTAACTCAGGGGAAACTGAGGTTGGGAACCTATTCTAGTAATACAAAGCTAAATGCTAATCGGTGAAGTATTCCTTTAACCACGAGGTGTGTCACCACTGCACTGTAAAGTACAGAGGTCACCAAAATGGTGAACTGGACCTGGATCTACTTACACCTGATAAATCATTAATAAATTTAACATGCTTTGCCTTTGCAAAAGAAGACCCAGGTTCGCGACCCTGGTTCTCCGGGTTCTCCGGTTTCCTCCCACAGTCCAAAAACATGCAATAATGGGGATTAGGTAAATTGCACACTCTAGATTGACCGTAGGTGTGAAAGAGAGAGTGGATGGTTGTTTGTCTCTATGTGTGTCCCTGTGATGGACCGGCGATCTGTCCAGGTTGTGCTGACCCCGCCTTCCGCTATGTCAGCCCCCCCGTGACCCTCATTTGGAGGATAAAGCGGTAGAAGCTGGATGGATGTGCCGCTTTCCTCGCCTTTAAAGCAGGAAAATTCAGACCAAGAGCATGTGCTGCAAACGTGGCAACACGGGAACGAAGCATAGACTGATACGTCAGAGAAAAGTAATTTCGTACATGTTGTGACAGCTCAACACAGCTATACACGATACGGAAGAAGAGAAGAGAAGAAGGAACTTAATTTGCACCATTTATTTCTTGAAATGTGTTTATTTTGGTTCTAAAGTGCTTTATTTTACATCCCTCTGTTAAGTGTAGGCCTATTTTTTACGACTTTGTTGACAGCACAAGAAAAAGATAATTTTTATTATAGGAATGATTCATAATCTCTCCATTTCAAAGCCAAAAGTAACAAAAATCATTATTGCCTTTCACACAAACACATTTAAATACACATTGCACTGATTTACGACACCACTAATATGATTATATGATTTTCCGGACGAGCGCATGAGGAGATTTCCGCTACAATTAACTTCATGTTGCTTAAATAGAAGATGACACATGATCAACTTTGATGTTCCCGGGTGACGTGTTTGTTTACGTGGTGGACGTGTTTGCTTGTGTTAGAATAATCACCTGATTTCTCCACCGCCTCCCGAAGAGAAACAAACCGCACCGTGGCATTGCCGTCGCCGTGTTGGTTGAAGGCGAGCAGCTTAATCTCGTAGACCAGCGTAGGATCTGGACAGAGGAAAAGACGGAAGGAGATTTTCAGATAATGAAGGAAGAAGGGGACTCTAAGTAGACAGATTTTGTCGTATCAAAGTAAAGTTCTAATATTTGTTCCAATATTCATTTAGGAAGGAATTATTTGTCTTTGAAACAGAATTCAAACACTCCATAAATAAAATGATATTTCCCATGGGATTCTGGGATGTTCATTAATGGGCCCAGATGACAGAAACAAATAGAGTAAGGAACACATAATATATACCAATAATTATATTATTATTATAATAATAATAATGATATTATACCAAGAATTAAAGCAAATAAAATCAATAAAACTCAAATAAAAATGAATTAATAAATAAAGATAACATCCACTGACACTGCCTGATGAAGACGGACATATATGTGTTCTTGAATATTATAATTAGAGGTTTGTGTAAACACACACACACACACACACACACACACACACACACACCAATTAGTGATGGTGACTTTGACCTTTGCAAAAAACCCATCTTTTTTTTTTTAAATGCCAGTAGTGAACAAAAACAAAGCGGGTGCAGGAGCAGTGGGCATCTCTTATCTACGCCTGGGGAGCATTAGTAGTTCTATATCTTGCTCAGGGGCATGCAAGCCCTTGACCTGTCGCAGGATTTGAACTGGCCACCCTCCGCGTACAATCCACTTCCATAACATAACAACAAAAAAGAAATGGTAACTGTTCAATGTTCAAATGATTTTTGGTTTATGTGCATTGTGTACAAGCTCGCGGAAAAATTGTGTTGAAAGTCTTGTGACTGGAAATAACATCAATGATCTGAAAATGGTGCCAAAGATATTGTTTAGAATAGAAAAGAATTGAATAGAATAAAACTGTGTTCCCCGATCCAGACCCCTGCCCTGCATGTTTTAGATATGTTCCTGCTCCACCACACCTCATTCAAACAGTCAGCTCATCATCAAGCTCTGCAGAAGCCTGATAACAACCCACTCGCTTCAATAAGGTACAATATCATAACACAAACAAACAGACAGAGCTAGTAAAAACAATACTTTTCCACTAGCTTGACTCGACTCGGCATGGTTATTTTGCTTTTCCACTGGCATAGTACCTGGTACTTGGTACTTTTTTAGCGAGCTGAGGCGATACTATGCGCCATGTCGCCAGACTGCCGGCCACTGATTGGTCAGAGTGCCGTCACAGGAAGCGACGTCCGAATCAAGAATCAAGAATCAGGCCGAACAATGCCGAACTGTAGATCAGTTAAAAAGACTTAACAATCGTAAAAATGTGGGTGAATCTACCAACAAAATCTCAAGATTTAAGAGAGGAGTCTGGTGTATTTAGCGACAGCACTGCTGATCGTGGCCGAAAATACAGAATACAATTTGTAATTAACTGATTCTATTGATTCAGTTACACTGAAAAGTCACTAGTCACTCGTTTGTGTGTCGTATGTAAAACTAAGTCAAGGCAGTTTCACGCAGCCGTTGAGCAGGTACTGTTTTGCAGTGGAAAACCAACCTAAACCATGTCGTGCTGAGGCTAGTCGAGGCGAGCTGGGACCACAAAGGTGGAAAAGGGGCTTTTGAGGAGTTAAGAAAAAGTAACACAGGCCACTTGCACATGTGGTCTCACCCAGCTGAGTGATGTTGTACTGGCTGATGTTGCGAGGGAAGACGATGGGACCGGTGAACAGAGGCGTGTGGGCTCTCCTGTAGAACAGCCTGAAGCCTTGGTGTTGGCCCATCTTTGACGACGGCTCCCACGTCGCTTGGACAAAGCTGCTGTTCACCACCTTGGTGTGGAGCGAAGGAGGCGCGGGCACTGCAACACAACACACACACGTCGTCAGCCGGTTCGTTATAGACAATGAAGTGGTGCAACAGCAGTGAAAGAGTTAACAGCTTGAAAACAAGCTTGTACTGAGGTTTACAACAAAGAGAGACTAGATGAAATTATAACCTTCTCCATAACAATTTTATTTTATTGCAGCAATAAAGGCAGCGTCACTGATCTACGGTTATTCACCTTTTATGGCTGTTCTTTAATTTGATTTCATTTAATAGCTCAGAATGGTGTCTGTAAAACAAGCACGATGCAAACATTTTTCCAAATCTCCATGAACCTTTGAGCAGCATAACTCAAAAATGAAAGGATAGACATTCTCTAACAATGTAGGTTATGGCCCAAGGAAAAAAATAATTAAAAACATATAATGAAATATCACACTTTGGTGGTGATGTGGACCACGGCTGCACAATTAAATCATGGGAAATCACGGGAAATCATGGAAATTGCAATGCAACCAATGGCAATACCCAAATAAAAAGACACTGCAATCATTTGTTAAAGATTAAATGTGGGATGAAACGACATTATGATGAAACTATGATGAAAAGTGCTGCAGGAATTCTCCTGCACCAAAAACCCTGCTCATCAGATCAGAAGATAGTTTATTTGTTGACAAATTGATGCAGTTACATCTGTTATGACTCATATTGCAAAGGGAACTTCTGTTAAAAAATGTTTTTTTTTTACCACATTGTGCAGCTCTAATCTGGACAAAATTTCAGATTTTCAGACTGTTGACCTTGTGAAATAGTGGAAACTCTGGGGAATCAGCCTTGAGGGAGGCTACAGGTGCTTCTGCTCTGTGGGTGAGTGTAATCCTTCCAACTCACCCTCTCCGTGCGTGCTCTGGGTGACGCTGTCGGATGGCTTGCTGGCCCCGTGGGACGTGTAAGCCTTGACGTAGAAGACGTAACTGGTGGAGGGCTCCAGGTCCCTGATGATCTGCTGCAGCGTCATCTTACTGACCGCCTCCTCGTACTCCATCTCCACTGGGTCTGAAACAGGGCGACGGGGGAGGAAGAGGAGGAGATGGAGAAAGGGTTAAAAAGAGTGAGTGTTGGGAAGTAGGAAAGACATAAATGGAGGAGAAACAGGCACCATGAGGAGTGCAAACCATGAATACAATATGTTTGTGTCATCATTTTATGGTTATTGCCCATTTCACTGGTGTTATCAGAATAACGCCATATAAAAAAGCTAATCTAGTTCTGCCCTGGGAGCCTGGATAATGACGCTTCGGTGGATTGCAGGGGAGGAGTAAGGAGACACAAGATGGAAGAGTGGGAGTTAGAGAGGGTGTGCTAAAGCATTTTATTGCTCTTAACCCAGAGACATCCAACCATAACCGCTATCTACCTCTAGCCCTCAACCAATTGGGCCACGCAGCCTTGGAAGGTAATTACAGCAGATCCTATTGGTTGGCCCCTGGGGCCCTTAATTATCCATTCAATAGAGGTACTGATGAAAACAGCAGCTGGTGCTATAAGGCGCTCACCACACAGTGAAGCTGGCACTACACATGCGTACACTTCCACGCTGCTTGCATGTAAACAAGGAGCCACGTGTTCATGTGTGAACACACACAGGGAGCAATATGGCAAAAATAAACTGATCCCAAAGCAAAAATCAGCTCTTTATATTCATCTGGGGGAGATGAGTGTGGGGATGACTCCACAGATGCGTCTGATGTGAATGTGTGTGTGTGTTTGAGTGACAGAGAGAGAGAGAGAGGAAAAGAAGAAACACAGTAAATAACAGCACAACTCGAGTTGCTATACCAAAAAATACGACGACGTATTAGGGCCAAGTATGAAAAACAAAACAAAAACACGCACCCGGGGGAGGGGGTAATACTTCGAGAAAAAGTCGCAGATTAATGAGAAAAAAAAGTCGGAAAAATAGGCTAGCATTTTGTTTTTCAAGGAAGTACATCATCACAGAAGCTGCCAAATGCCGTTTACTAGTCTGCAGTGGATGACTTAATCGATCATCACTTCATGATGTAGTTCCTTGAAAAACAAAATACTAGAAGTCTATTAGCCTATTTTCTTATAGATTTGCTACTTTCAATCTCATAAATCTGCGACTTTATTTTCTCGTAGATTTGCCACTTTCAATCTCATAAATCTGCGACTTTATTTTCTCGTAGATTTGCCACTTTTAATCACATAAATCTGCGACTTTTTTCTCGTAGATTGGCCACTTTTAATCTCATAAATCTGCAACTTTATTTTCTCATAGATTTCCCACTTTTAATCTCATAGATCTGCGACTTTATTTTCTCGTACATTTGCCACTTTTAATCTCATAAATATGCAGTTTTTTTCTCGTGGATATGCTACTTTTAATCTCATAAATATGCAATTTTTCTCGTAGATTTGCTACTTTTAATCTCATAAATCTGCAACTTTTTTCCCGTAGATTTGTCACTTTTAATCTCATAAATCTGCAACTTTATTTTCTCGTAGATTTGTTACTTTTAATCTCATAAATCTGCAACTTTATTTCCCTGTAGATTTGCCACTTTAATCTCATAAATCTGCATCTTTTTCTCGAAACATTACCCCCCTCCCGCGGCTTGGTATTTTATTTTTTGTCATACTTGGCCCTAATACGCCGTCGCAAAAAATAATATTTTGACCATTTGAGAAAATGATTTATTTTATGATTGGTGTTAATATTGAGTTAGAAGCTGCATAAACATTTGTATGAACTGCAGCAGGTAAGGTGACATCACAGACTCTAACATGTCCTGAGGACAGATTGTGTTCCTGCAGCTCAGGAATGTGCGTCCACACCTTCAGATGTAGTTTTTTGGGATCAGACCTCAGACATCTGCCCATGATTGGATCACGGATTTCTTTCGGCTTCTCCCTCTCCAGGGGTCGCCACAGCGGATAATCCCCATATTAGATTTGGCAGACATTTTTACACAGGATGCCCTTCCTGTTGCTACCCTCCCATTTATCCAGCCACAGGGTTGGTACCTTGCTCAGGGGACCTGGCGGGGATTCAAACCCCTTGGTCACAAGCCAAGTTCCCCTTCCTGCTTGTCTAAGGGCTGCCCACTGATTCAAATACCAGATCTAAATTGGCTCATACTCTTGTGGGATCTTAATTGCCACCTCACCTGGGGTCCTGCGTATGTGGACCACATATCCAATGATATCCTGAGTGTTCTGACCGGGCTCCCTCCAGGACACCTGGATGGTGGTGGGTGAGAGGGCCTCGGCCTGCACGTCATGCGGCACACCGGGGAGCCCATCGGCCCACAGCACCGTGAGGCGGGCACTGGCCTGTGTGGAGCCGGCGCTGTTCTCAGCGATGCACTGGTAGATGGCCTCGTCGTCCTGGCTAATGCCGTAGATCGTCAGCGTGCTGTGACAGCGGGGGGGGAGAAAGGAGGTGGAGTGGAGAGAGGGAGGACATGGGGGGGGGGGGTGGATGAGAAAGTTTAGTATTTTCACAAGATTAAATGTGATAGATCTTAAGTCCAAATCCTACAATCTACATGACAGGGTATTAGGGACATACGGAAGAATAAAAAGATATTTAAGCTTTCAAGAATAAAGTCAGCTTATTATTTTCAGGCAAAATATCCCATGATCAACCTGCGACAAGGTGAGGGACGTGGAGCATCTTCCACGCTGGAGGAAGCGCTTCAGACAGGAAAGGCTGCTATTGGTCGACGGAGGACCCAACACTTTATAGCATATATTCATTCTTATGACGGAACCTGTATTGTAATTGTGGCACGGACAGAATTAGCTGTCACCAGGGTTCTCGCCAGTGTACTTGAGCATAGGGGTGATTTCGGCCCCTACACTGTGTTTCAACCGGCTTTCTGTTGTTTTTTTTCATCCGTTTTTAAATCGGTACTGTCGTAATAATAGCTTTACTTCACAAAATCTGACCCTCAAAATGCAGGAAATAGTGTTTCAGAGGGTTATAGATTTCAACATTTTCAAATTTCTCCCCTATGCTGTGAAAAAATCCTGAAAAAATCCTGAAAAAATCCTGAAACCCCCCCCCCCCCCCCCCACACAGTATGGCCCTAATATTCACTCATAGTTCTTTTGTTTTTTAAATATTCAAAAATCATTTTTACGGCATATACCCAAGTGGTAACAGAAAATGAATCAGTGCTGTTAAATAACGATAATGGCTTCTCGCCACATTTCGACACCTGCACCTTGAGTTTGAACAGCGTTGTATTTTAATTAACACAACATGCATCAGCACATGCACGTACTGTAGGTTCACATGCACCTCTGCGTACACACAAACCATAATAACACTGGAAATGTAAACCATCATTTTAAAAAGTGTGAGACCAATGAGATGCATGGTGTTGCCGTAGTTCCACCGGTGGCAGAGATGCCACTTAACCCTGTTTACTCACTTACAATTACATACGACACGGACGTGCATACGAGTCCATTTGCAGGTTTGGACGAATGATTTTCCTGGTTGATTAATCTGGTTGCTTGTTGGATCAGTGGTTTGGTCAATACAACGTCAGAAAATGATGTGCATCTAAAAACGCTGGTCTTCCTAAAGCCCCAAAATCTAATATTTGTATTGTGTAAACTGGCAATCACATGGAAACACTATCAAAACCGAGGAGAATCCATTTTACTGCCTGCAGAGAAGAGAACGAGAAGAGAAAGCACTTGTTTTACTTAAAATATGAACGTATTGTACTTATGAAGTACACTTATGGCTCCCTCATACCTCAGATATACACGACTGCATACAAAGAAGGAGATATTTCCGTGGGTGAATGAAACACTCCACATTCTATAGACGGCGTGCATAGGAGTTCCTTATTCCCGCCACGTGCACACTTTTGGACTAAATTGTCTGCTGGAAATCCCGCCGGAGACGATAAATGTATTTCAGTTTCGAAAAAAGTCATTTGCCTACATCAGTAAAAAGCTTTTCATCCGTTCATGTGTGCGGCACAGTCACATATCCATACACACTCGGAGTAAATGATTTCCCTCAGTGCATTCGCGACAGCGCGGTGCCTTTGTTCCAACCGCGGCTCCTCACCATCACACTGTACGTCCACCACTCTGCTCTTTGTCCCCCCCCCCCCTCCCATCCGTCTTTCTATATTTGCTCTTCTTCTTCCCTCCTACCTGCCCCGTCTTCATTTACGGGAGGGAAAAATAGAGCTTGAGTGAGTACGTGTGTGCATGCGGAGTAGGTGTTATTAGATGAAAACACATAATCCAATCCCCTCATTGCGTTTTGTCCTGAGGCAAAAGGAAAAATAAAACATTTAACATAATATGGTAATGAGGCCCTGTGGCGCCAAACATTTCTCCATCCCGTTTTCATGCCAAGGCCATTTCTGTTGTATTTAAGGTGTAATGTTCACTGGGGAGAACTGACAACAGGCAAACAATGGGCACACTGGGAATATGAAGGGGCTTAACTTGTAACTTCATCTATTTTCTCTCTGTAAATAAAGCGTGGGCCAGGCGCCACAGCAAAAAGAGCCACAACACCAGCGAGCGATCGCTCTAATGGAATAACATATAGTTTTCAGGTCTCTGGTTTTTTCTGCCAGTCTTACTTACAGGTCTTGCTCTCAGATGTCATCACTAAAAGGAAATCTATTATGTCCCCATAACAACAGAGCAGTTTTTGCTTGCACTTTTTTCACATGTATTTCAGACTACAGGCATTCACAGATGTACTTTTGCATCATTTTTAAAATAATCAATTACGATGTTGCCACGCATCCATTTTACAGCCAGAAACTTGTTTTTTTTTTCCATCCAAATGTTTATTTGATCAAGTTTATGATCAAGTTTCATCAAGTTTATGACCCATGACATGTATTTAATATTAAGTTCATACATACAGAAATACAATAAATTGTTTACTTAATTATTAAACTGGCTTTTTTTTAAAAAAATCAGATTTTCTTATTGGGGAAAAATGGCCAAATGTAAAAAACAACTAAAAATAAAATAAAATAAAATAAAATAAAATAAAATAAAATAAAATAAAATAAAATAAAATAAAATAAAATAAAATAAAATAAAATAAAATAAAATAAAATAAAATAATCGTTGACCTCGACTCATCTCCTTTATTTGCTGGTTTATCTTGAACCCTTTAGAGGAATGCATTCCTGCATAAGAGGAAAAGCATCACTGAAACTCTGGCATTTCCCAAGATTCCAATCAGATCCAATATTTTCTGGCTGACAAAATCAGCTAAATTACCTTATTTCTCATTTGTGCAAAGGGACTTTTGTTTATTTGTAAAAATAAATTGAATTCTTGGAAATCATTTACTGAGAACACAGAACATTCCCGAGCCAAAAGAAGACAAAGAGCGGCACGCAGCTGGACACCTGCAGGTCTGGAAACCTCACTGTAGCCCCTGGTCGTGGCAGTTCAGGAGATTAAAAGCTTTTTCACAAACACTCTCACTTCTAAGTTAAAACATTTGAGCTGAAAGCCACAAGAGCTCAACCGAAACCTGCTAATCTGTCATTTACACTCTGAAAGAACTTGTCGGGGCAGATTGTCATCTTCCTTTGATGGACAGTTTGGCTCCTCGGCGTATTAAATCAGAATTTATTATGAAATGTCAGGAAGGACAATCCCGTGAGGGAAAAGCAGGCAATTTATTGAAAGAACAACATGTCAGCCGCGCGCGGTGTGCACGGTTTGTCACCGGACACCTCCTGCACCCACGGAACGGAACATGAGGAAGGTGGCTGCGCTGACCTCATAGTCCCGACTCAGCAAACTCTGTGAAGATGGATTTGTGGGGACAGGAGAGTGTTCTCTCGGGTCAGCGGGCGGAATGGAGGAGTGAATCATTCCATTTCCTTTTCAAAATTGATGTGCTGGGATACAATTACAGTACGTCTCTAAACTGGGTCAGAAAAGGCTGCGATGAGGAAGAGTTATTATTCTGTCCGGGCGACCAGGTGGATTCAATCTGGATAATTATCAGGTCAAAGAGGCCCTCTGTGTTTCACCCTCTCTAAGTCAATCTCACCTCTGACCCCCGAGGTGGCAGCAGTCGCCCACTCTCCGCTCGCTACTCAGCCGTCACATTTCTGACAGGCTTTCATATCAGCGATAGACGGCGTGTTTGCAGACAGGCGGCCTGTCCAGATGCCAAACACTCAGCAAAGAGGCCCCTGCGGGACGCACTACTGGATGCCGCCGTGGCCTGGATGGAGGGACGGGGAGGGGAAATTTCACAAGATGCTGCTCGTCTCGAAAAAGGAAGCGGCAGCATCTGGACGACGTGTCGGCACATTCACACGAACGCGCCGCGGAGGTGCGGCTCATGAAATTCCACACCTGCTGTCAAATCGTCTTTAGCGACGTCCAGGATGAAAGCCGTTTCCACATTTTTAAATGTGCTTCATATACGCTGTATACATACATACTCATGCATATATGCTTTACATCTTATCACAGGGCGTCAGGAGAGGAGACGCGGGCTTAAGCAGACGGAAAAAGGTCTTCAAAAGGCTTCAGAAGATAACGAGGGATGACCGAGCTCTGACAGCATGCAGTAGCTCCTTCCGACATCTGAGGACCGCGGAAAGTTCATTTAAAGTTGTGGTCCATAAAAAATTCTCTGTCATGGTCTCACTTTGGCAACCTTTTCTGAAGACGCTGTGTTAAATCATGTGGGGCAACATTTCAGGAACCACATTTCATCCACTCTTTTTTTTTTAACTTAACTTTGTCTATAGAGCTTTAAAATAATCCAGCAGGACATCAATGAGCAACAGCAGAGCAGAGCAGAGCCACCAGAGATCCATACATGGTATTTAATAAGTGACTCAGGAGGAATATGCCTAGAGTTTGGACTCTTTCCTTGTTTCCAAAGCCAAGTTGTCATGTGCCGACAGGTTGACACCATCATTTACTCATCAGTTCAAGGTCATTTCACAGATTGATGGGCAAGGCCATGGGCCAGGAGACTGGCTGACAGTGGGGCCTTGGGCCTGTTGTTCAGCTGCTGAGATTGTGTTTACTCTCCGTTGTCTTTGAGCGCCCTCCCCCCCCCCCCATCAAAAGCCAGCATGGCACATTCAGTATCCAGCCAGAGAGAGAAGGGGCGAAAAAATACGGGGACAAAGGGAGAACAGGAGGAAGAGGAGGGTAAGGGGAGGGGGAGGAGCAACGAGCTGTCTGTGGCCTGGGAAGAGCGAAGGGCCCAGGGATATGACTGATTACAGGCGGGGTCAGAGTTCAAGGCCAATGCCCAGGCCCCAGCACTCTGTAATGGGTGCAAGAAGGGGGATGTGGGGCACAGAGAGGGGGCCGCAAAAGAAAAAAAAAAGGGAAGGATTCCGTGAAAGACAGTGGAAAAAAGAAAAGAAAAAACAGCCATTTGAAAGGACTCTGCAACAAAAATGCCCAGGTTTATGTGGTAGGCCATTCCCTTTAGATGTTGCCCATTAATTATAGAAAACACCATAGTGCTCACACACACTTTACTATAGACAATAAACTCTTAACACACTAATGTAAACACTAAATTATTCAGAGGAAGAGAGAGCGTAAACTCACTCATATCTTTATTTACCACAGATAAGGTTATTTTTTTTGTCCTCATTAGCTGCAACAAAACACAGCCATGTTTGTTATTAAACTGCCTGACGTGTGATCACAGCTCAGTGTGTTTTGGATGATTATGTGTCTCCACTTTAAAGAGAGTGAGGCGAGTCCTTACACAGTAATTAATAACAGCTCGCGCGGCGGCTTCAAATAGTCACAATAGCGTGTTTTTACAGGAGCCTGGTCAGCAAAGGCCAATAATGAAAGAGATCAAAATAATGCTTGCAATGTGTGTGTGTGTACTCGTGAACCAGTAGAACAGGGGACTTTGGCGTCGTTACGCACTCACAAAGAGGGGACTCCGTGTTGAACAGGGGACATTTTTCAGGTCCCCTCTTTGTCATGCTTTAAATCAACCTAAAATCACATCTAAGACGCTGTGGTGATCAAGACTCAAGTCCCCTCTTTGCAAGTTCTTCAAAAAAATTTAAAAAGCACATTTGAAGTAATAATATGTTAAAGGCGACATAGACCGGAAGCTCCAATTAACGCTGCGTTTGTGTGTGTATCTGCGTCATTACCTCGTTTATGAAACCCTAAAGTTTCAGAACAAACAGTTTAGCCACTGCTGAGAAAATAGGGTTTTATTGTTTTCCTTGGCTCTGCGAAGCGGATCGGCACTTCCCTATTCTGATGATGTCATCAGAAAACCTCACCACTCCTCTCACCACCGTAGTGCCTCCTGGTGCGGGCACTAGTCCGGGCACATCCGGTTGCGTTCATTCAACTGCAGAAGAAGAAGAACTACTCTCGTTGTAGCTGCTTAGATGCAGAGCATCCACCGTGCCAGAGGGGGAGCTGTGTATCTGAGAGCTGGCCTACCAATTACGTCACTTCCAGGTACCTGGCCAATCACAGGACAGTGGGAAAGCTCTCGTTGGCTGGCCAATCACAACACAGTCCATGTTCTGGGGGTGTGATTTTGGTCTGAAACAGCACGGCTGACGAGAGCGTCAGTGAGGAGATATTTTGATTGGCTCGTTTGCAGCGATTAGGAGGTTTTTAACCATGAAAACAAGTTAATATATGTAAGTAGACCTCCATAACTAACATATATGTGTGATACAAGCATTCAATGTCACCTTTAAAAGACCTTCAAAGTAAATTTACAATTTCTGTTGTTTTTGAGTGAAAATGACCAGAAACCCAAGTCCCCGGTTAGTGAGTAAAGAATGACAGTCCACTGTTAGCCTGGTAAACGTGTCTATATGTGTGTGTGGAGTGGCAACATCTGTTTACAGAAGCAGCCAATCATTGTGTGTGTGTGTGTGTGTGTGTGTGTGTGTGTGTGTGTGCTCAGGAGTTAATGCTAATGCTTCTCCCTATTTTTGGTTAATTTTACTGTTTGATTATGTGCATGAGAATATGAATGACAGGCAACATCACTGGGCTTTTTGCACACACACACACACACACACACACACACACACACAGGCTCACTTGCGCTTTGATTAATGTGTGTGTGTGTGTGTGAATGAAATGTACAATCGATCCCCTTCCCTTGTCCGATTTGCTCTTGAAGGTCAGCGTCACGAGGGATCAAGGAGCCGAGGGAGGAAACGGTTGCTTGTGCACATTACACTGTACTCTGTGTAATGGGCAAGTTTATGTGCACGTGTGTGTGTACACAAGCGGCCGTCTCCTCCCTCGGCTCCTGCATCACTTTCCCGTGTAACTGCAGGGATGTTTAACATGAAAATGCTTAACTTTACAGGAGGTTAACACTGGGTCACGCTGCTTTTCATATTCGGTAGTTTGCAATGTTGCATGCTGGGACTGCCGTGTCTTCTGTGCACACACACACATTCATGGGATGGACATAAAGCTATGCTCTGTTTTTTTTTTTTTTTTTCCTGCATTTCCTGGTCAACTAACTGAGTTTATGAGCTCATTAGCTAATGGTAGATCAAGCTGAGGCCTGCCTCCTGGACCAATCACAGTGCGGGGTTTGTGATGCATGAGATCCATATTGGAGCAGGTCATACTCTAATGTGATGCCTACTACTATCTCTCTCTCTCTGTCTCTCCTCATTCGTTCTTCCTGCAGACTCATCATTTCTCTATGACCATCCGGTCATTTTTCTGCTTTTTTTTTTGGCCTCTCATTTGTTTCCTCCCTCTCCTCCTTCCTCGGCTGTTAGTCCCTCGCTCCATCTCTCTGAATAACATAGACCGGTGGATGGAGCAATGCACGTGAGTGATGGCGGAGCCGTGCTCTCTTCACTTACTGAGTGCAGCAGAGTGCAGGTATTGATTCCTGGGTGCATATTTAATAAATCCTTAATATCTCTCTTTTATGAATGATAAAAACATACACTGACGGCCAACTGTGAGGATCGGCAGGAAAAAAAAACACAGTGTGCAATAATGCATAACAGAATATAGTCAAAAACACATTTAGTGGATAGAGTACAGAGGAGTTAGCAACGTCACACCCAGTGGCATAAGCAACAGGCAGGATGCATGTTGATCTTTTTCAGCCATTATTCTGTAAATAATAGAACAAAAACAAGACATTTCTTGTGTTTGTATGGACGATGCAATGCTTCCTGTAGAGAAGGGGTGTCAAACATATGGCACGCGGGCCAGAATCGGCCCTCCAGATAGCCCAATCTGGCCCCCCAGGATGAATTTATGGAAATTTCATATTATGTCTTGAATCTAAATATCATGTGAAATCCTATATTTTTCAGTTCTAGATACCCGTTTTGTGCATTCGTACTTCAACTGTGATCTGTAAGTCGTAATGCACATGTGACATCATAAAAAGAAGGAGGTGGGGTGATGACATCAGAGCCAGAAACAGGAAGGAGTGGAAGAGACTGATACTAGAAGCTACCATGGTCCCCGACCCTCAAGCGTGAGGATGGGACTAGGTAAAGGTAAAGGATTTTGACTATAGGACAAATACCGCACATCGTATCAGAAAATCCCTCAAGCCTAATACACTTAAAAAAAAATGCTTTTATATAACTGAAGTAAAAAAAAGTGAGATGTGAGAAATCCTCATTTTTAGGTTGAGACCCACTTTTCTTTTCTCTTTCAGTCCCTGAATAAATTTGCTGATTTTTTTTCCCCTCCAGGCTTCTTCTTAAGATCCATGTGTGTATATTCTGAATAAAAAAAAAAAAGACAATGAATATTGTCTTTTAACATGTCTCGGGGATGTTTTTTTTTTACCTTTTTATTCAAATTAGGTGTCACAGATAAATATGTTATGCACAATTCTGCTCTGATCTATATTGTGAATTGGGACACAATAGTATGGCGTCTTTAAAAAAGTGGGTCCCTATATGAAAACTTTGGGAAACACTGTTACTACACTATACTCGACTGCTGACACTACATGACGGTATGCACATGAAAAATATATAATACAATTCTGCAGCATGCAGGCTTTTTTTTTTTTGGTGAGCTGCCGAGAATAGTCTTCCTCCTCCTGGCACGGGAGAGAATCCAGCATGGAGTCAACACACTGCTCACACACAAAAGGAACAAACTCAAGCCCATGTCCCGTCTTGGCAGCCTCTGCTCCAGCAGCTGCAGACTTGACGGCGACAATGATGAGATCAAGAACGTGCTGATCATCAGTGACATCGATACATCACAACTGTGTGCGATGCAGCTGTGTGCAGTAATGGACAGGGAAGAACGCTGGGTTGTGTTTAGCTTGATTTATGCCACTGTAATTATGTTACATTAAGAGTAAATTAAACCGATCTAATCAGTGAACCACTTTCTGATAAGTCCCCCTTTAACAGTTGCTGTGCACGGTCTTCATTAAGGGTTCAAATGGGTTAGACTGATACAGATTCGCTGTGATCCATTATTAAGAACAACTTAGAAAAAAAACTGTTATAAATAAATGTTATTCTTAACGCCTGGTTTGTGTGTGATGTGTGATTCACAGGTTCATGTTACATGTTTGAACACTTGAAATCCCAGATGTCTGCAGGTTTTTCCCTCTCTCTACAGGAATGTGGTTTATTATTATAATTATTATTATCCCTTATGAATTTAAGAGTTAAAAGCCAAGTAATGTAGCAGCTACATCATTTCTTACAGCCTGGCAGCCCAAGTGTTACCCAGCGCCCCATAAATTACCAGTAAATTATTTATAAATCATTGATAAAGGCCTTAATTAGGAGCTTTTATTAAAGCTGACTTTGCTTGGTATCAAAGTGGAACCAGAATTCCCCCAGTGAGAGTTTTCTATATACAGTCCATGCTGAATATGCACAGATGATGAAATGTTTGGAAAACTGAAATTGGGACATGATGCTTATATACTGATACATGCATGCAAGAGTGCATTGATTTACCTGTTGTTGTTCCTGAGTCTGACGTGAGCCCCGGGTTCCAGGATCTGTCCGTTCTTCAGCCAGGTGAGCTGGGGCTCGGGCTCACCCCGAGCCTGGCAGGTGAAGATGGCGGTGGTGCCGACAGGACGAGCGACGGACTGGGGAAGCTGGACAAACTCGGCTGGGGCTGAAAGAAACGGAGGGACGACAGATGTGTTGGTCTTACTTCCCCCTCCTTAAATCAAAGTTATTGAAAAAGGAGCGCGAGAGGAGTTCAAAGACTCGTCGGTGGCGACGACGAGGGGAAACAAAGGAAGAACAGAGGAACAGAATGATGTAAGAGAAGCCCACAGGCTACTTAGGTCATTTATTACCAGATTATTATAATACTAGTGTATGGTATGGTTTCAATACCATTGCTAAACTATAAATCAGGGTCTATGGGCAGGATAAAAAAAAAAAACAACAATACTAGATCAATACAGATTCATGGAAATTAAAGTGTGAGAGGGAGGGGAGCAGAAACAGTGGGAAACTTGAGAATCACAAGGTCTGTTTTTATGTTTATTTCCATTTGTGCTCACAGGAAATGGAGAAGTTAGAAATGACGTGACTGAAATGTCACTGCAGCTTCTGCATTCCACTGCACTGGACTGAAACTTCATTGCCTATCAAACACAAAGTGATGCACTTTATAGTTAATCATATCCTGTCTCATCACATCCCCACAGCTTTCAAGTCATAGTCAATCAGTGGTAATATCCTATTCATTTGCACTGGCTCTCATCAGGTAATTACAGTTATGTCCCCTGGAGTTTCCCGATGTTGGATTTCATGCTTTTTTATTTCAGTCTTCACTGCTCTCATTATTGTCCTGGCAGCTTTCAGTGATTTGATAACCAAATGTGTTTATGACCAAATTCACTCTCTAAGTAATGTTATAGTGATTATAATAATATCTCAGAGTTATCGGAATAAAAATGATGGGAAACTGAAACTCTCAGCGTATCATATAACCCAGCATAAAATAAAGACCTGCTGTACTTTCTGATCATTCTGCTAATCATTTCCTCGTGAGACGGAGCAACAGGAGTCTAATTGTAAAAATGGGGTCTTCATTTAATAAGAAAAACACTCTTGTTCATAAAGAAGCGCTTGGGAGTTTGTACTCAATTCAAGTTTTAAGAGGGATGTGTGGCTGTGTGAGGTATTAACACATTATCAACACAGATTTTGCTGAAAAACACTGAAAACAACAGAACTTAACAAACAAGCTTGCCTAATAATATCGATAATATCTTAAGGAAGAGGCTAAAATCTGCTTTTCAATGGCGAGGAAAAGTCAGCGTTGCTAAGGTGTCAACACCTGCAAATCCTGCACGATCCATCCACTTACACCCTGGACCGTCAATTTAGAATGTCCAACCTACCTAATCCCCTCCCCCAATCCCTGTTTTTGGTCTGTGGGACAAAGTCACAGAACCCAGAGAAAACCCACATGCAAACTCCACGCAACCCGGGGGCTAACTCTGGTCTTCTTCAATCCCTTTAATGTATATGGATACTTTTGTGGGCATTTATTAAAAACAACAGTATTTTCAGATGTGAATTATTACAGGAGGACTACAGTAGGAACATGACATTTGAATGCTACGGGACAACAATGGACCACTCTTGCACACAGGAATAAATTATATCACTGGCAATACCGGATAGTTTTCTCCATGGTTACATCCTCTCCCTTGTTCCTGTCCCAAAAGATAAAATGATGACCATTTTCCATTCTCTCATTGGAAAAGCTAAGGGACCCTTGAAAGGAGGCTGCTGGCAGCTTGCGATTGTCCTTTCATTTACCTCTCCCTCTCTCTCAGCTTTATTTCTTCTCTGAGCCCTGTCTCAAAAGGTGAAGGTCAGAGGGAGCTCGGGAAGATATTGATTTGGACCTGTGAGGGTGTGGGTTAGATCATTAGCACCATCCATCCATCTTGGTCTCGTTTTATTTTCCCCTGTTTGTCTCAAACACTTTGACTCCTCCTCCTTCTATCTCCGTTTCTCTTGTGTCTCTCGTTTTTTGTACCCAAAGAACCCAAAATGAACCTAAATGATTTACCGTATCGGGTCATCTGTGTGACAGGATAAACAGTCATGTATTGAGTCCTCACTGCCGGTCTGATTTGTCGACTCGCTCTGATATTCACAGAGGTGTCACGTGGTCTATTTACACAAGACGAATACATCAGCTCAATGAAATCCGCTGTGTCCCTATGATGAAAGAAGCCAACCTTGAATTTATTTGGAATCAACAATACAGCTTTGATTCCCACGAATCAATAGAATCAAAAAGCACTGACGTACATTATAAAACCAAAGACATTAACATTGAATTAACACCTTTGGCTTCTGTACCCTGATCCTGGTTGGTTGGGGTCTTATCTCAGAGTTGACAGGCAGGTAAAATGAAATATTGATTAGGATCAATACTGCCATGAGCTGAGGCAAAGCGTGGTCCGTCTGATCAATGAGTGAGTGAAGCAGACGCTGGATGTTTCCTGCTTGGTGACAATTAATGCGCAGAGCCACAGACACCTGGCATCATCCCATTGGTCGAAACTACTTATCTCTTTAACATAGAAATACCAAACCATGTTTTGGTACCATGCGTGTAATATTTAGGAGGGTTTATTGTCACAAAATGAATTCAATACCCATAGATAATTTTCTTAGGGATGTCCCAATGACCCTACTTTTTCACTTCCAATACGATACCGATATTGCAGCCTTGAGTATTGGCCGATAGCGATATCGCACAAATCATACATACTTTAATTACTTATTTTGTAGTGTTGAATGTTAGAATAGACTTAAGCAAGTGATATTACTTAAACAGAGAACAATAGTCAGCAACAGTAGGTATGAGAAAAACTGACCCATTTCTTATTAACCAAAGGGCTACGTAAATTTTAACCTTCAACATAAGAATATTCGATTTTTTGCCATTTTAATTTCATACAGTCTATGGTTAATTTCATCAGGAGGAAAGTACCAAGTGCTAACGGGGGTGTTTTCAGAGCACCGGCCCCGCAGACGTACTTAGCTCCGTGTGTGGAACTCCAGGACACATTTAAAACACATAATGCTCTCGGCATGGCGGGTTTTTGGGGTATACTTAACAAACGGCGGCTGTTGAAAGTCGACAGGTGGTGCTGGTTTATGAAATAATGTTGTTTTAGCTCGCCTCAGGATGACCTAGCGTGGTGCTAATGGCTAGCTCGCGCTGGCTGCGCGGCTTCGCAGCCTCTGATTTCAGAGGTTAAAGGAAAATGTTTAACCTCGGTAATGGCAGTAGCACACACACTCTGTTGTTGTGATCATGTGGGCTCTACATGCGGGGCATCCCTAATGTTTCTATAAGTGTATAATTGCTTTTAAATAAAAATGATTTGGTGTTCTAAACCTTAATGTTGAGGTTATGCGTAGTTCAGGAAAGGGCCTTGCTTCTCGAAGGCCACCACCTTTCATCACCATTTTCTATTTTGAAACCTCATACGATGCAAACAATAAAGAACAAGATCATTTCTAGGTTTCGAAGGTCACTCTAGTTTGTTGCAGTCTGCAGTCCCCCTGTTAGATTTTCCTCTACGCTAATGTTCCAATAATCAAATGCCATACAGACATCCATATTACCAAAGACTGACTGACTAAATAACACACCCGAAAAGAAAAGAGAAATACTATCGCTGTAGAATTTGTCAGTGGTATTTTCCTTGTGGCAACTCCATGAAAACTCTGAAAACATTAGTTCCAGAGATGTGAGGAAAGTCGACACCACTGATAATCATTATCCTGTGAGTCAACCCCATATCGCCTAGATTTTCAGTCGAAATAAGAAGGAACATCCACAACACCCTTAGCTTTGTAGTTGTTTACTGCTTGGTCTTTTAAACCCTCTTCCAGCTGCATTTCTAATTTAACATGGACCCCCACTGTCACTGCACATGTACATCATCATTGGGTGGCTGGCGTATCCAGTGGAAAAGATCGAGAATTAAAAAAATATAGGTATAAATAGATTCAATAAAATAAATAAATACCTAAAAAATAGCTATTGAGAACAACTCTTTCCATATTGAGCGCACTAAAAGTGGTCAGTGGCCTGTGGTCAGAGCTTTCATGGCTCTAAAATACCTAGAAGGTACAAATGGGTGGGATGACCCTTTGAGAATATTATATATGTATAAAATACTGTGCTCTCCCGAGAATTGGTGACATCTCATGGTCACTATCACTCACACCTGTATTTCTCGAGTGCGTCCGGAAAACATGGCGGCCTTTGTAAACCAGAAAGGATGTAAGCGTTCAGTCTAGAAGCTCTCGCCGCCGTTAGTTTTGGTGTATGCATCGTGTGGACGAGCTGTTCTTTATATGCATGGAAAGCTTCCACTTCAAAATGCTCACTCTGGCTATTTTGTCCATTCAGGTCACTGGAGGTACAAGGTGACAGCCTTTAGCTGAAGTGAAAGGCTCATTCTACGGCTATAAAAACTATATATATGTATGTATATATATATATGAAGTGAGTATACATTTATTGTTTAGGTGTTCAGGTAGCACATTCAATGTCTGCCAAATACCCTTCCTAATGTGATGTTTTTTTCAATGCTGTTGCGAGCTGACATTGAAAACAAGAGGTATGGCATTAATAAATCACTTCAATCATGAATGTCATTCATCTCCACCTGGCTTTCACTGGTAATGCATGGGGCTATTCACGCTTCAAGCACTCTTTCGAACTCCACACGAGTGTTTGCTGGACAAGCCATGCCGAGATATCTATTGCATAAATGTGCTCATACTTGAGTGTAATGGAACAGAAATCACAGTCTTTTTTGTCGATTTCAAATATCCCAGGATACTGTGTTGTCTTATAACCACCAAACACTGACACATGAATAAGTAATAGGCCGAACTAGGCAAGATGTATGTGCCTCAAACAAACAATAACCATAAAATATTCAGGAACACTATAGACTGCTTAGTATGTTGTATAGCTCAGGGTTGAGTTATTATTTGCTATAGTCCCTATAGAGAGGTATGGACCTGTTTTGTGTGAAGCTATATTGCATTGGGATTGCTTTTCCGAAGGTCCACCCACACAAACTGACAATCACAACCTTATCACTTGACCACTGCTGTGTGCACAGTGTGTGCTTCGAGGTCCCCCTCCACAGGTCCTCTCTTATCTTTTGGAAAAAGGCACATTACTTATAGCTAGAACTCACCTTGGACCACGAGACGCCCCTGAGCAGTCCTACGAACACGGGTCCCCGGTTTGTTAGCGGCGCACACGTAAACCCCCGAGTGCTGCACACCGACATCCGAGATCATAAGATTCCCCGTGCCGAGGACCTGGATTCCCTCCACGCCGATGGGACGGCCGTCTAATCGGGGGGAAAAGAGAAGGCGAGAGAGTGAGAGCAGTGTACGGGCAAAATTGGAAAGATTTTACGAGTTGACAAAAGGGATGGGATGTGCACACACATTAGATGGGTGTGTGTATAACGCAGTTCAGATCAGATTGAGCTTAAAACGACTTCAAAGAAGATTACACATAATGTACATGATGGCTTTTCTCCCAGAGGTCAAGGATTCACCTTTCACTTAGAAATAGACACAGAGGTAAGTAATAGAGAGTTTGTGTTTGCTGTAAACGGCCATCTTTAGTGAGGGATCACAATCATTAAATGACAATACTCAAAATGTTGGCTGTCAGAAAGAACCATCAGATTTTCTGCTGTTTTCAAATACATTTATTGTAAATACCGAATCTATAACGTATATCATATACTGTATCTAAGAAAAGAATTATATTAAGTCTTAAAATGACCATGATATATCGTCAGAAATTAAGGAAACATATTAAACTGAAATATTGGCTTCACTTCACGGCAGCTAGTTGCTAAGCGTTGGAAATATTGAACGTTACCGAACCTAAAAAGCCTTGGAACTTTGCCAAAAAAAAGAGTTTCGACCGGAGGAGAAAAGACAACGGTCTGCAGTGGAGACGCGTTAAAATATTGATAGCTGATAGTGGAGAGGAAGCTGACGACGTACTGCAACAGACATGTGGATAATTTTCTCCCGAACAGGGAAGCAACACTGGAAGCAGCTTTCAGTGGAACATTTCTTTCTCGTTCTGTCTTCATACCTAATGGCTATGGCATTGAATGACACGGAATTGTTTCAGACCAAAGATGACTAACGTGAAACAATCGCAGTGATTTCTTTGGTCACTGCTCCCATCCTACCCATGTCTTACTGTGAGAAACGCCCATTGTCATGGTCTTGCGACTAAAGATAGACAAAACAAAACAGAATCAGATATTTCTGATGCCCATCTCGCAGTGTGTGTGCTAGTATGTCCTATTGCTATTGAATAGACAATAAAAAAGGTTGGCTAACGCCAGATCCCATCTCAATAACATTGGAGATTGAGTTTAAGTCTGGAAGGGGTGTAGTCACCTCCTACTTCCAAGAGGCATGACCAGTGGATATAGATCAACTGTACACAATGGGATACTGACCATTGATAAAACATTGATGAATGGTCTGATAGGCCTACCACCAATCAGACTATTGATCCCAATGATCAAGGCACACAGAACACGTGTCAACAAACATGCTTGTTCTAGTTTTCTCGCGTTTGTTGTAGTTGTCCGTGGAGCAAGTTGCTTAAAATGGAAGTAACAGCCAAATCGAAAGACAGCTGCTCTTCAGTGGCTGCAATGTTGGATGTACAAGTTGCTAGATGTCATCATTCTGAAGTTGGCTGCAGATTCCACTGGATTCACTCAGACTACCCTGGCCACAAAAGGAATGCCAGAATGTGGGACACCAATAAAGATGTTGTGGCAGTAGAGGTCTGTCTTGTACGGAGTGTTCTCTACAGCTGTTACCATTGCAGCTCCATGCTAACACCCAGCAGTGCAAGCCCGCACATGACCAGGTCTCCTCCTCCGTCTGTGGATTTCTCTCCCACACATAAAAATAACGACTTCCAGAGCACCGTTCATCTTGTTCTGGTTACCAGGAGTGCAGGCTAATGATGTTTCATCTTCAAACTTGCATCATCGCCTACGATTCAATGAGTATCATCGTCATAAGCCTACATACATCATACTTGATGTCGTATCAAAGTTTATTAGATCCGTGTTGCACAATGTGATTTGTAATGATCTTACAGGATTGCTGAAATCGCACAGTCTGTAGGAAACATCCGTCTCACAAAGCCTTGCACACAGTTCATTACATTCAACCTTTAAACGGTTGCTTGGGAGATGTTCCAGTTACCACTGGGACACTATAAAGTCAAACAGCAATTTCTAATCTCATATCTACTTACACAATCCATAGCTACCTCCTCTCTGCTCTGGCTGTATGTACATGATAAGCTCCCACGTTCCTCTACTACCTATCTGCAGTTTCTCGCCGAACAATAACTTCAGGCTGCCCTCTGATATTAGCTATGGGGCTATGGGGGCATTTAACTTCCATCTGGAGCCTGCAAGGTCTTGGTTTGATGTGTTAAAAAGCAAAGCAGGGAGGCAGAGAGACGGGCACGACGGTGGACTCATGCAGAGGAAAGAGCTTCAGCCAGAGATTCAAACCATATGGGCACATTTCAACAGTGCATGTTCAAAGCACACAAAGTTGGATCAAAGATTGATTTATCGTCAATTATTTCCACACAAATACTCACTTCAGCTGGTGGAATAAAACATGGGACGATGTGGTTTCTACACTGGACGGTTGGGACTTCTGACCCAACGGCCATGTACAGGGAATAAACACATGGCTCAGGAGTGAGAGTCCCACAGGCAACACGGTGCCTTGCAAACGCTGTTCCTGCAGCTGCTGAGGCCAAGGTGACAGGAATAAAAATAAAAGCCTCACATTCATTTGAACCCCAACAACAAGGGGGATTTGGGTGACTGAGCACACCCAGGATCTCTATATCACCTGCCTAGGATTTTACCCAAGAGAGGTCATTCCAGCTTCACTTTCACAGGAAATGACATAGAACCACTGGTTCCAAAACTGTGTACCATCAGTGGTACACATACTACACACAATAGGCCGATGCTGTCAAACGGACACAGATTTTGATGAAACAATGTAAGCAATGCTTACCACTCTGCTACGTATATGTTCTTTTGTAACTGCAATCAATTCATTTTTGGCAAGTGAGAATTGTGAGTTTAGGTTCCAGTTCTAGTGCTAGTATTCGATACAGTTTGACTGAAAACAGTTCAAATAAATGATCTTATTAGGAATAAATCTGCCTCCTATGAAATGCCAGTAGTTTCATTTGGTAGACCTATCTACACCACTGCATTTTAACGTCAGTGATACACTCAACACTGACACTCTTTGGATTAAAAGCGCCATCTTCATCCTTTGAATGTTTCCAGCCTGTTTGTTTGACCGTGAGAAGCATACCTCCAAGTAAACAACTCATTTTACCTTTCTGGGTAATCAAGTGGCCTTGATAGAGGTTTGCTTGGTTTGGTTTGGAGACCTACGCTTCTTGTTGTGTCCATTTTGTGAATTTGTTGTTGCTGCCCCTCCCCAGCCATTTCATTTGAAATCAGATTAACGGAATTGCCCTGCAACATATTGCGAATTGCTTCACCACACGGCCATTAGATCGACTGCAATAATCAGAATCCTCTCAGTCAGTTCAAGATTGAAGTGGAAACCTGTGCACTCGCATCTCCATTTAGATAAGATGTAATCTTGTGGTGATGGAGAGGACGATATTCATAATTTAACATGACAAATTATGGGGATGATAGATCACTCCAAATTGCTTACCAAGTAGTTTTTGTCAGCGTCTGTCATGATGATGTTTTATTGCTCTTTGTGCATTTTCCCATTATCATGAACAGACTCATTGGACTGAAAAGTAACAGTCCAGCGAGCTGTTGCCTCAACAAAGGCGGTCTTGTTCTTTTCTCGCCTTTTTCTACTACGTTCCCCCCCCCCCCCCCCCGCTTGCCTTCTCCATCAGTTTCTCTTTGTCAGCCACTAATTAACTTAGTGTCAGAAAAGAAAGAGAACAAGCTAGCAAGCTGTGGAGCTGCGGAATGAATAGCGACAAACAAACTCTAACATTAAGGAGTGACTGATGTGAAACTATAACATTCATTATGCCGCTTACCCCAGCCTCCTTGCTGTAATCTAATACATACAAATCCCATCGTGTTAGCATTTCATTCTGGCGATATTGTGCAACGCAATACCCTCAATCTGATTAGGCCTCCGACTGCTTGGGAGGGGCGGCAATTTACATGCGAAGCAGCAAATCAGATTGGATAATGGGTAAAGAAAACAGATACCAGATTGAAGAATTGGTCATGACAGACTTTGACTGATAGTCAGGCGGAAAAAAAAAATGCACACGACAGAAGCGGGAAACTAATCGTATCTGCCTCGGCAGCTCATAGCCATTACTCAGAGGCTCTCTAGTGTTTTGAAAGGACGTTCAACTTCATGGAGGAGAAGAAGCGCACGCATTCATCATCACACGTTTGAGCGCGATGTTTAGCCCCGAGGCCTTTTGTTGAATCCCACTGCCTCGCGTATGACACGATACTCAACTGTAGTCAGGCCAGTTCAAAGCACACAAAACACACACACTAAATGAAAGCGTTGAACTATATGTACTCTCTGGGGCCCATGTCTTTGATCTGATCAGAAAAAAACAACATTCTCACCTAATCTGCTCCAAGACACAATGGGCCGAGGGTATCCAGTTGCAATACACTCCAAGATGGCAGTTTGGTGAACGGTGAGGGTGAGATTTTCTGGACCGACCAGGATCATTGGCTCTTTGTAGACAGATGCCTGGGAGCCTGGAAGAAAGAGGGGAGAGAGAGCGAGGGGAGCTTAAGATGGGAACGAGCGTGATGGATGGCTTCCTTTAATTGGATTTCTCTGGAGTGCATTAGCTCGATATGCTGTATCTCTTGGATCAGGCCGAGGAACAATAGGCTTGGAAATATGCTGGGCAGATAAACAGCGGAGGACGCTGTGGTTTTGTTTAAAGCGTGATGGAGAGAACAAAAGACAAGCTCGCGACACAGGTTTAAAAGTTAATCGGCAGTGAGGGCGGATGCGCTCGCTGCCATGTGAGGAAATCAGTCTGCACGTGGTATGGAGTTGGGAAAAACGATGAACTACACCAACCTGAGACAGTAAGGAGCGCCTCCTTGCTGTGTTTCACTCCTGCACTGTTGTGAGCCACGCAGCAGAACCTTCCGCTGTCCTCCTCGCGCACTCCAGTAATCTGGAGAACACCTGTAGGCAGCAGCGTATACCTGCAAGAAGAAAAGAAGGGGAAGACGCACATAATGAGGGCTGGAAATGATGCTGCCGTTTCTAATAAGCATCGGGTCGTGCCGTTTGCGCCAACCTTTCATCCTTAGTGTCCACTGGATGGTTGTCTTTTTCCCAGCTGATCACAGGCTCTGGCAGACCATGGATCTGGCACTGGAATCTCGCTACGCCAGTCTCCTCCGCATGAACGGACTCTGGCTGAACATGGAAGTCTGCCATGGCTGTGGAGCAAAGGGGAGGAGGAGAGAGGATATTAGGCTATCACATCACAACAACAACACGGCTGCACACGGTCTGTTTCCTGTAAAAGAATTAGATACACGTTCCACTACACATTTACACACAATTAGATCATATTTATAGACTGTCCTATGCTCAAGTGAGTGGTGTCTGGTAGCATCCATGTGTGACGTCTGTAAGGGTAAAAGTAAAACACGGCGTGATGGGCTTTTCACGTTCATTAACGCATATTGTATTGAAACCTCAGGAGACGAGGGGAGGGTGATTTACAGGGTGTGAACACTGACTTATGGAAAATATAGACTGAGGACAATATAGAACAACGGGTAGACAAGTGAAAGTGTGGTGAGCATGTGTGACTGAATGAAAAGCACCAGCCTTGAGAACTTGCATGACACACTGTGCCGCGTTTTATGCTCCCCATCTTGCCTTTGCGACACCTGCCTTTGTCAGATCAGAACTATATCGGGCAGATTGCTGCAAGTGATCAAATCAGATCCGTGTCCTGACAGAATTAACTTATCTGCATGGGTTGCTTTGGCTTTCAAACACAGAGGCAGGAAAAATGGATGAGAAAAGAACTCCTGCATCATGCATCTCTAGAAATCTGATTCTCCTAAATGAGGTTGAAGATGCAAAAATCTGATTGCATGTAGGGTTTATCAGGGATAAAAACATTTTTCTGCCGTTTCTGTTGTGCCACAAAAAAACCCAGTGGAAAGAGTGGATTCAACTAGAGCTGCAACTAACGATTATTTGCATAATCGATTAATCTGTCGATTATTTTCCCGATTAATCGTCATTATCATAAAACCTTAAAAAATGTTGATTGGTGTTCGTCAAACCTTGAAATGATGATGTTCTCAAATGTCTTGTTTTGTCCACAAACAATCGGAAGTCTTGTTTTAATCATGAAAAAAGCTTCAAAGCGATTAATTGATTATTAAAATAGTTATCTATTCATATAGTCATCGATTAATCACCGATTCAGCTCTAGATTCAACGTACAGTAGCCGCACATTCATGACTTGTTGAAGGTGATCATTACATGTACAGAGGTCAGCGCATGGATTTCCTGCCATATGTTGACATTAAGTGTATAGGTCAGGCATGTTTTTTTTTTTTAAATTCATGCCAACAATGCCAAAGACTAAGATTGTATATCGCCATATGGCAAAACCCGGCATCAACAGCCCTACGGAGAGGCTCATTCAGCTGCACCTCACATATCTACTCCGTACAGAACAAAGGCAGCGTCGAAGGTGGAGCCAGCGACAAACTCAATTAGAGAGAGGCCCTCTTCCTGGGCTCCACCATCTTCTTCAACACAAGTGTACTCATTAAATGTCAGCCATAATTAACTCGGATGAAGGGGGGGGGGGACTCATCAGAACACTGTTAGCATAACAAGAGGGACGGTACCCTTATTATTTCATAACCCTCTGCTCTTGCCAACCTGTGGACGCGTGAATTCATTACTCGCAGGATGAGCAAGTTGTAAGCGGCGCAAACTCAGGCGGCTCAAGCCCCGGAACATGCCAGCTTCCACTGATGTCTTTTTCTTCTCCCACTTCACATGTACACTTTGTGTGTGTGTGTGTGTGTGAGAGAGTGGGGGAGCTGTGGCTGCATCACTGGTGGGTAAAACTGTGATTATTCCATTTCAGAGCTTAATAAGAACCACGGCACTCTCAAACACGACTTGACCTCAGATCTTTGAAAGAGATGTATGGCGCTCTGATGAAAAATTAAACATGTTAATTTAGTATTCTTCCAGTAGCGACTTCAATCTCTCGGCACATTCACGTCGGCATTGTTTTGTCACACAGGATCACAAAAGCGCTTAGAAAACACCCGACTGACAGATTTCTGACGCTCATTTATTTAATTTAACCTCCCTCCCTGCAAGGCCACACTTACTGTAAGACAAGTGTCAATCTAACCGGTGTCTTTCAATTTAAGTGACTCTCACAAAGGCCCTGCAGCATTTTCCACCTGAGAAACAAAAGCTTCTTGCCATTGAATGTTTCAAGCTAATTTCCTGGCAAAATATACAGAATTCTGAGAAATCTGAGTGATGTTTTATCACAATACCATTATTAAAGGGATAGTGCTGAATTATATGTATGACATGAATCATTTATGTCACTTTTATCTCACCATTTCGGGATGGAAACTGAAGTTGGTGTCTATGGCTTCCCTGCACCAACGTCCATAGAGAAAAATAGGAGTTTTTAGCTTATGGGGACACTGGAGCTGCTCGTCCACTTCTGCCTTGTTTGGTAAATTTGTCGCATATGGAATAACATATTTTAAACTCACTGATGGAGGTGTTACCGTGAGATTTTCTCTATGGACTTTGGCGCAGGTAGAATGCAGTTTACAAACTTTAGTTTTCTGTCAATTCCTCATATAAAGTACAACCACACTTCAAAATCAGTGCATATGCAGCTCTTTACATGTTCTCTTAGTAGTTTCCTCTTTTACTGCGGTGGAATGGAAGCTATAAAACATTTCAAAGTTGTAAAACACCGAAGAACTTGTCAGAAGTATCAAATGATTGTATATATATCCGATGACAGAGCGCTGCCGTATAAGAGCACTTTTATGGGTTTTCACTCCTCTCCCGCTGACAGTCGTTATCAGCATTGCTTTCCGTCTTGGCCTGCTGTAACGCCGAGCCTGGGTCAAAGACCGGCAGAGTTCAGCACTGAATTAAAAGCCCTGAAGCCACTGACACAGCTAATTCAGAAAGATAAGACGTCAGGAAAGAGATGGAAATCGTCCAATGCGGAGAAAGCAACGACCTTAGAGTAAGGAATGTGACCAAAGAAATAACGGTCTTGGAAAAATACACACAAACACGTACGTTGTTGTGTTGTGCTGAAGAACAAAGGACGGACCAGTGCCTATAGGAGATTTCTTATGCATCTTTGCCAAGTAGTCATGGTGTCCGCTGATCTGGCTGCTGAGTGTGTGTCCGCCAACACAGCCCCCCTAACGGTCCCCACCCTCTGCCCTCATGCATAAAACATGGCCCCTCCGAGAGGCCCACACCCCTGCCGCCATCGACACACTCGCAGTCGCAATCGGGGGAGAAAAAAAAAAAAAATTAAAATACACATACACAGACAAATGCACACAGGAGGGAACAAACATGTTTGTGCCGAATGGAAAGGAAATTTGTAAAGTGCATTATGCTCGGCACCCTGAAAGTGCGCTCACTCGTCTCCACCGACAACAGACCTGTTACTCTTTTGTTTTTCCGTCCTTCCTGCAAAGAGTTGATAGACACGCACACATGATTAAACACTGTCCGCGAGCAGCATGTTGCCGCCGGCTTAAATGGAGGAGGTCTAATTGCTGCAATAAGGGAGCGAATGGCTGGACTGTGTGCTAAAATAGAAATCCATACACGAGTGCACAGGCAGCGAGGAGGGAGGCTGCTCCGACGAGCACAGAAGAAGAATGAGCGAGGGACTTCTGTGAATGAGGGCCACAGATCTAGGGAAAGGGAACGCGGCGATTCACAGAGGAAGCTAAGCAGAAACGCAATCTAACAATAGCCAACAAGTGAGTGGCACTGTCCTGCTGTGGCCTTCACAACTTGAGGCTCAACAATTAATCATTTTCATATCAACATGTGAGGCTATTTTAAGCTGCAGTTTGATCCTTCTATTTCTGACAGTTCTAGACTCCAAACTACTGCAAAGAAATGAAGATTAGTTTAGATTTGGATGGTGACAGTTGATCCGCTGTGGTGAACCCCAAAGGGAGAAGCCAAAAGAAGAAGATTTTAATTCTATTAAGTTAATATTGTACAGAATTTTGACTGAAACCAATAAATTAAATTGCATCGGCAATATCTGTCCAAAAAAATCAACCAAAATTGGATGGACTCTTCCATTTACCTGGATGAAGGCGATCAGGAAGTGAGAATGCACTGAGTAACCACCAGGGGGCGACTCCACTGGTCACAAAAAGAACTTGTAAACATTTTCCTGAGCTGATAATAGTCTCATTCAGCTCATCTTAAATAAAACATTTTCCCATTTGAAGGAAAATAACAACAAAACATGACTAATATGAGTGGACAACAGTGTGACCGACTGTTGGTATTGTCCAATTTGACCATGGTATGAACATGTTGCAGCCAAATAAAGATTCTGGAGGCTTCAACACATACATCCAGATTCTGGATGCCACCATTTTTCACATGTGCACATTCTGCGATCACTCCTGCTGCAGTGACCAAATGACCAAATCTGCCTCCGCTGAGACCTCTCTTTTTTTCTTTTCCCCTCGTTTCACACAGGCTCATGGTCACGTTAATGTTATTTTTCCTGTCCCGGTGATGTTTTATAGCCGTGACAGAGGTAATGACGCCAGCAGAGGGACAGAAATCCTACGGCCAGGAAGCTGCGGTAAGCCCTCATGACACAATGTCACCACCTTCCTCACATCTACACTTACCACCACCCATGCACACTTCAACCACTCCCTCAGCTCTCCGTCGCACCCCATGCTCCACCCCCATGAGTCCTCTCAAGCCCATGGCATCATTAAGCACATGTTCATTGTTCAGCCAAGGGTGATGACTGCCATCACCGCTCCACCCCCGGGCTCCGCCGCGGTAAACCAGTAAAATAGAGATGAGGCCCATAAATAATGGAGATGGTGTACAATGCTATTCCAGCATGGAGAGCATACACTTCAACAGCCTTTAAATAGGCATCCTTGAAATAGCAGGCCCGGCACTGAGACCCCAGAGATGGCATTTTAATGCAGATGTGATATTTTATTGGCTCTCGGCCCCACTGGCTTTCCCCTCCTCCTTCTCCTCCTCCTCCTCCTCCTCCTCCTCCACCCTGCACCCAAGCCCCTGGGCACTCCTGTGATCAATCTGCTGGTTTGTGGTGCGTGATGCTCATCACCTATGAAAGGACGGTGTAGGAAAGGCCGCACATGTGCAGGATCTCCTCCGTCTTCCTCTTGCCAAACGTCCATTATCCTGCGTTCATGCTTAAGCACATCGACACCTTCTTGTGTGAGGACAGCAGTGGTCAGGAACCAGGCCCACCGGTCATTTGTATTACACAGGTTTTCCCATCTGTGATATGATTATGAGCCTCGGAAGCAGGTGTTATTGTCACTCATTAATTACACTTTGTATAATTACACGGAGGAATTCATGTATAGTTACAGGTGGCAGCCCAGTGCAAACTCCATGTATGCAAGGAAGTCATTTTTTTGGCAAATGATTACAGTTCGGACATAAGGGTAATAATATAATAAATACGATGTAATGTTATGGTAATACCGCCATTTCTAATGTTATATTCAGGTAATAACTTTGCATTAAAGTGGTAAAAGTACTTTGATAAGGAGATTATATTCAAGAACTACCAATTTATGATTGAAGTAAAACATAAACACATAATCTATATTTTCAAGGTAATACTACTCATGGTGTTATGCAGGTTTATCTGGAAACACCTGTGGTCTTTTCAGAGTAATAACCATAAATCAGTGCTGCAAAAACACTCAACTCACACAACTCCCCGCATAAAACATACCATTAACAGTGTTACTGTGAAAATAAAGATTGCGTGTTGGACATGAGGCAGAACTTCCGGGATTTCACAGCCCAAAAATATCTGATTTCATGGCAGTTTTTTCAAGGTATATTTTTTTGAAGGTGATAAATGACTAAAAAAATTTAAATGTTTGCTTTCTTTTTGGTCGTGACCATTTAAGAAAAACAGGTTACTGATGTTACACAATGCAGTAATTTGTTAACTTTGCGTTAACTCATGATTATTGTCAGTATTATGTAATGTTTTGTGATTTTTTGTTGCTGATCTTATTCCTGTTTGATTTTTGGGAACAGGAACAATGTAACCATATTTGTATGGAACAATCTCTGTCAAGCAATACTATCAGACCTGGGTACAACTGGGCTTGGTGAGGTTGAATTGTAGCTGATGTGCTATTAAATCACTTTGATACTTTGGAAAGTACCAATAATCAAGAAAATAACCAATAATCAAAGTAGATTATTTTCTGGATTTAATAAATTATTTGTTTCGTCAAAAATTGGTCTTTCCTAAACCTTGAAATGATCATATATGTGTATACATATAAGGAGCAAAAAAAACCCCACAAAACTTGCTTATTAATTGAGTAATTCATTAATAATTAATTGTTACAGCCCTAGATCGCACCATAGTGGCATACTGGAGGGACTTATGATGTAATACTCATTTCAACTTCAAGTATTTTGGAAATAACATGATATTACTGAAATATCTGCTTATTGCTGCACTATCACCACTTATTATCAAGCTATTACATTGATATTAAACTAAATATTACCTTACATTTACTCATGCTATGAAATTATTACCATATCACCCTGAAAAGTAAAGTGCTGATGACGAGGACGCGTGTCCTTGTGTCGCGGCTCTGTGAGACACAAACACCAGTGGAGACGGATGGGAATCTAAATTTGTTTCGCAATTATACAGCAAGAACCAATAAGGTGTGTTTGTTTATTTTTTAATTCACATTTTTGATTAACTGATTAGGCTGGCTAAAATGTCAGGTGATAATTCTAATTATTACAACGTCCCCAGGGGGCGTGGATGTGTATAAACAAATGTCATGGAGTAACTTTGGAGGTGTTCCATTACAATCCGCCGATGTTAAGAGACACAGGAGACAGAAAATAAAAGTCGCTATAGGATTTGTCCTTTGAGAATCGCTCATGTTTGTACGACCAACATATTCCCCTTATACATAAGCCCCCAGAATGAGTAAAGCACCATATCCTATACAAAAACTGCTTGTGCAGTGTGACAGGGAGCTAAATTCCACAGTTAAAATGCATATTTCACTGTTGACTGATGAATGTTTATTAAAACTGGGTCATCTATGTGGTAGACATGTGAAATAATATTTGAAGCAAGTGCCTTCTTGGCCGAGAAAGGCAGAAAAATGTAATTTTGGCTCATGTAGATGAATGAAAACTCCCAGCATGCACTGCGCTCGCTGCCCCACAAGAGTCTCAATCTTCGAAGCAGCCAGTGCTAGTTGTGTAAACACACAAATCCTAAATACAAAAACAGAATACATGCAACATGCGGGCAGCCGGTGCTCGTCCCCCTATGGGTGAGTCTAAAAAGTGCGTAGGGCAAAATTGGAAAGGGAAAAACAGAATTTTTTACAACTAAAATCGGCAAATCTCTATTAATGTATTCCTTTAATATGCCTATTTCTTCCTCAAATGCAAAAGGAAGACTTCTTCATCATGAAGTAAATAGGAACAGCTAAAAAAAAAGAAAAAGCAACAGGGCTTTGGAAATGAAATTGTTTAAATGCCTGATTAAAATCCACATAGTTCCATAATTGATTAATAAACGCGTTAATGTGTTACTTTCCATTCCTCTGCTTTCCTTTCATCGTCCATTAAAATGTAAAACAATGATTTAGTTTGCCATTTATGTATAGGGTGGGAAAAAAATTATGAATGCCCATTTTGATTTCTGCACCATTACGTTTTTTTTTTTTTTTTTTTTAAATGAATGAATTAATAAAAATTATCCATTATAATTACTGTGACACTGGTGGACCTGCATATTTCAGCACATACATGGATCAGCTAAATGTCAAAGAAAAAAGAAAGAAAGACAGACACTCCGTCCACTTCAATTACCAAACCCGTTTTTCTTTCCACGATCACGCCGCCTTTCCTTCCCTTGTCTTCGCTGATTCTCCTGTTTTGATTTCCTATATTCACAGTTGAACATGACAGATTTTATCTCGGTTCCAATCTCGCATTACAGAATTGACTGGAATGTAATGGCCTTTTCTGCCTGTGCTGCAGGCTTGTTTGCACTGGACTTTCCGGTGGTGGGATTGTCCTTAGCCTGTTGTGTTGATCAATACTGTGGGGCTTGTGTGCACTAAGTTAAATATAGTAAGATTGATGGCTGCTATTAAGGCTCGCTGTAGGAGGCGGGGGGAGCGGAGATGCTGTAATAGTTATCGCTCACGAATATGCTCAACATTTCTCCTTAACCCACGGAAATGAAGGGGATGAAATGCTCAGCGAACAAAGACGCAGAAGCCTCCTGAATATCGCGATGTGATTACTTGACTTACAGTTGTACAATTACAGTTAGTCCCTTTGTGAGGGGACACGGGGACAAGTGGTGCTCAGAGTCATAAAAGAACATCTGCACCTCCTTGAAAACTCAGTCTGAAAGTGATGGCGGAGAAATGCAACTGAAATATCTGTTTAAAAAAAGACACAACAAGGAATGAAGTAAGTGGCCCTTGAGTTATTATTATTTTTTCCTTCAAAGAATGTTCCCTTGTGGTGACTTTAAGGGATGTTGTTTGTGTACGGAACTGAATCTAATATTGTTCATCAATAAATTAACTATACGCACTGTTTTTAACCAGATTGCTTTTAATTCAAACTGATTTTTACAATATTTTTAAGGAAATAATACAATGATAATTTGCCAATTTGCTCCTTCTCTTCCTTTTTTGCTCTATAGAAGTGATTCTCAAACGTTTTATACAGTACAGTAACACCATCATCGGCAACATTAAGATGAGATTTATCCCCAATAAGATCATCTGCTCTCTCATCCGCCTCCTCCTCTTCCTCACATATACTCCACAGACTGTTATAGTGAAATTAGATTAAGATTAAGATGGAGTGACTCTAATATTTCATATTTTCTGTTATTTTTTGCAGTCAAAATTCCTGATGAATCCTCCAAGTACCACCAGAGGAAAGTCGCGTACCACTGGTGGTACACATACCCCAGTTTGAGAACCATAGCTCTAATGTATACTGTTGTTTAATTCCACCTTGTAAGGTGACATAAATAAAATGTATCATTACTGTATTATTATGTGTTGCTATTATTAAAAACAATATATTGATAACTTGCTCTGCATTGGCTTTGAACAGCAAAGTAATCCAAGCTCTCTGCTGCAGAAAGGCATGATGGGAAAGGCATATTGCTCTCAGTTTATGTTGAAGTTGCTCTGGCTCCGCCTCCTCTAACCTCTCCACCCTGGGGACACAGCGGAGGCCTCCCATAGTGCCTTGCTCTGCCTCTGTACCATTGTCACACCCCTATATCCTCCGCCACCTATGGCCCCCTCAAGCACTTTACCCCATATCCAGGCCCCTGTTCCTCCTCCCACTTCTCCACCATGTCCCTGCGCTCCTGTTCTGCCCCCCAATCTCCGCACCGAGCCCTCTACCCTCACTTCAACATGCACACCCTAATTAAAGAGAGACCCATTACGGCACAACAGATGCTCAAAATTAAGGGATTATTTAAATGACTCCCAGTCGTGGCTTGGGTAAGATTAGAGACAAGCCAGAGACAAAAGAGAGAGGTGGGCGGGGGAGGACAACAGAGAGGGGAGGGTTAAAATAACCATCCTTAAAAGCAGCATCAGATTTCATATTAACTGCCTGCGTGTCAAACTACTTGATACCGCTTATTTGTATTTTTTTGTAAGTGTATGTGCAGAGTCTCACAAGCAACGACACGGGGATTTAACATGCAAGAAAAAGAAACTGGTCTTTTGTATCATTTACGGATTAACGGGGTGTAAAGACTGCGTAGAAAAACAGTTCAAACAATCTCTCGTGATAATCAGACAGATGGCTGAGCAAACCTAACCACGGCTGACACTGATCGAGCTGCCGGTGCCAATCACACTGTTTAATCTGCATAGAACAGAGATGTCTTTTATTTATACGCTTCTTATTTTATTTTTACACTTGCAAGCATCCCGTCTCATCAACACCGAGCATCTCACACAGGTTCACTGTGCCACAGCTGACACACACACAATCTTATGTTAAATAAGAATGAGCTGATACAATACTAATGGTCAAAATCATCGGATATGGTGTAAATCTTAAGAAAAATGCTACATTTTTAATGATCCAACAAAAAAATAAAATTGTCAATAATGCCTCACGAAGCACAGGCTGTACAAATGTGGTTAATTGTTTTTCTTCCAATTGGTGCGCAATTGTTACTAGGGATGGCGAGAAAGGGGTGATATAATACAATGTTGGGATAATATGATAAATATACTAGTCTATTTTAAGAAATCTTGCATCATAAATGATCTTTTTGTCCAAGGAGGTGTGGAAGGAGTCCAATGGCTGAAATTCTGGTGCCAACTAGTGACTGGAGGCTTATTTACAACACTAAACCACATTGCCCATTTATCAATACAGCGCTTTGAAGAATCAATACCTCAATACCATATCATGCATGAAATGAAAACGTTCCTACTGGTGGTAAAAACATCCGCACCAATGTGAGTGTTAATTGAAACAAGATATCATTGGTAGATCCTCATGGTGGTGATCTCACAACAGATGTCAGACAAGGGAAAAGTAGCATCGAGCCCTGCTTTGTATTTAAGATTATGAAAAAAAAAAAAAACACCTATATTACATCAGAACGCAGCCTACAGTTTTCTATTTCTGTGTCCCCGGTTACACACTGGGGATGCAACTCTGCTCAAGACACGAAGAACAGAGAGAGACAGAGTACTCGGTCATAACTGGAGTCTGGAATCCTCTACTTGGAAGAATTCGATCTCCTCTTAAACTTACCCCCCCACCACCACCACCACCTCCTCCTTTGTTTGCCCCGCTGCCAAATGACCACACATGTGGGATGGACCCCGGAGAAACGATGCACGATGAGCCTCTGCCAGAAAACTACAGGGTGAATGATGATACTGAAGTTCTGCTCGTCGTCTGAGTTCATGTCCATACTGCAGGTGAAGGGGAAGGGGATGAAGTTTGAAGGGTGAACATCTACTAAATGCTCAGGTTGTGCTGATAAAGATCCAGATTGGGAGTTTTTTCAAAAAAACAATTGTTAACTTCACTAGACAGGACAATTTTTGTCCTTTTCATTAAAAACTTTCCTAAAAATGTCAGTATTGCTTTGGAAAAGTGTCTAATAGTACCTAATAGTGAACGTGTGATTTACGGGTCAGCATGAGTCGACCCTGTCCTTTTTCGCTCCAAATTACCGCGGCGCGGGAAGAGGCTGTGGCTCGGCGGCGGCATTCTCCTCCCGCCCAGAGGCCACATATCTAATTAATATCATCAATACCTCAGCGAGCAACGGACTGCTTCAGAATTAAAAATGAGATCCTACCTCTATGTGAGGTCACTCTCCCACTCCCCTGCACGTGACACAAAAAAAAACTACACCTGCTCTCTCCCCGTCGCCTTGTCATTCCTTGGTGTGCGAGAGAGAGTGAAATATTTTAAAACGTTTGTGACATCTGGGGGTTAAATAACTTTTCAATTCAAATGGAAATGCCATTAAATTCCTCGTTGGCGCGTCTCCGCCTCTTGTTTTGTGAAGCCAGAAATAAGCGAGGCCTGCAGACAGCGCTGGGAAGAACATTTGGCATCACAATTCTCCTCAGTCTAAAACTCATTACTTCCCCCTCATTAGAGGGCAACTGTTGAGTAGCATGCATGTGTGTGTGTGTGTGTGTGTGTGTGTGTGTGTGTGTGTGTGTTCCTTTTCTCAGCGAGTGGAGTTAAGTATGCGTCTGAGAGTGACTTTGAGGAGGACTGGTCTGAACCAGGGTGAGATGGATGACCCCACATCTGGCACTCCCACGGGACTTCTGAAAGACGCAGGGCGGGACCGGCCCGTGCGCTCCACTGCATCTGACAGCACCCTGAAAACTGGGCTACCCCCAAATGACAGAAACGGCTGTGTAAATCTCCCCGCTTCCCCACGGCATCACACACACACACATACACAGACAGAAAAGGAGCCCCTGATAGTCCTGAGATTGAGGCCCACTGTGCCTCAGCTGCGTGGTTCCCATTGGGCATTGATCCGCGTCTCGGTGTCCCTGCTGATCCTGAAATTACAACCTTCCACAAAACGCAGTCCTGTCAAAGACTCACGGAACACATCCATCAAGAAAACTGAGTGACAACTGCAACACAGTTATTTCTGGGTTGTTATTGTTTATATATATATATATATATATATATATATATATATATACATATACATACATATATATATACACATACATATACATATACACATATATATATATACATATACATATACATATACATACATAAATATACATATATATACACATACACATATACATACATACATACATACATACATATATATATATATATATATATATATACACACAATGCGGACTAATCTATTCACACAGCTTGTTGAATCTCAAGATTTAAGAAACGACAGACAGACGCACAAGTTTTATTTCGGGGGGGTAAGAAATAGGGTGACTGAAAGTTAACAGAATTGAATCATTGACATGATAGCGCTGTCGCTTTTTCCGAAAAAAAAACACGTTTGAGTGAATCTTATCGAGTGTTCATACAGCAGTCAGAAGAGTCGGATAAACAGAATAAACTGTAACTCCCTATATAAGAAATCACTGACAACAGGAGGAGGCTCCAACAGCTCACGGGTATGTTTTAGAACGATGGGTTCTAAACCATACTAGAAATGATAGTCATCATGTGCGCCCTCTGCTGGTTTCTAATGGGTACTACTTAAAAAGGAGCCTGGATTTTGAGCACCTAATAATAACAGTTTGAACGTGAACTTTACGACCTGTAAGGACACACGATCATCAAAATGGTGTATTCTCAGTATGTAGAAGATTAACGGATGTGTGGGTTGGACGGTGACAGCTGTGTCAGCCGTGTAAATACATCACAAAAAAGTGGCTAAACTAGATGACTGACAAAGCCACCCCCTCGTGGCTATTCACTATATTTTTACTTCCTGTTTGGCTTCAGAAAGAACCCATTAGACCGCGTCTTAACCTCCTCGGCAGATGCAAAAACGTAGATTAACCAGAATAATTAGATTTCTTCCAGACTCATCAATCCGGCACAGCAAAGCAAACGCCTGAGCCACAAATGGAGCTCATTTCCATATGTATACAACCCTATGTGCATATGCGTGTCCTTAAATCTTCATTTTGGCAGCGTCTGCGGTGTCACCGAGTGCAGATAACCATCTCTCAGTGAATGGTAACACCTCTGCTTATCCGTATCATGCAGACCTCCCCGCGTCACTTTCTCACCGCCACCGTATTTAATAAGAACACACGGGCAATGACGGCGTTTTATATTAATTGAATAAGTCGAGTAAAATCCCAGCGAACCTGCTCTATTTTCCTTCCTCCTGATACGGGTTGATCTGTCAATGGAGGACGGGAATATGCAGTGATAAACAAACAGGACTCACATGTGCCACACACACTGTGGAGGAGAGTGGCTCATAAAGCAGCGTGGAGCGCACGGGTTACACATTAATATGCTTAAGTTGGGGTGGTTTTGTGTGGTTGTGTGTGTGTGTGTGCGTGCGCGGGGGTTGTTGATGGCATCGGGCTCGTTCATTTCTGAGGAATTATCCACGTTACTAGGATACGAGCCCTGGGACACACTGTCACATTTACACTCGGCTTTAAAACATGTGGACACGGCGGTTCACGCACGGCGCCTCGTATATGCGACAAAGGTGGGCAGACGTGCGTGCACTCAGACGAGGTGCTCACTCTCCCTTTGCACGCACACACACACACACACACACACACGTACCCTCCCGTGCTCTGTCAGCTAAAGTGACAGCAGTAATGAGTTTCTTCTCTGTGTAAGCCAACTGGCACTCACTCAAGGGAATTTTTCAGACTGAATTGTGGCCATTAATCACAATCCCAGGCAACACAGTGCCATCACTTGTGTGGCAAACAGAGAGAGTAAGAGAGAGAGAGGGGGAGATTTAAGTGAGGGTCTACAGCAGAGCAAAGGAGGAGCTAGAATTTATGGGGAAATGTGACAGATGTGGACAAAGCATTTGATTTAGAAAAGCATCACCTTACATTCGACAGAACGTCTCCGATTATAAGCCACGTTGTTCAAATGTGTTCAAATCCCCGTCAATTATACATCAGATTTGAGCAGGAGGTACAATAGAAGTACATGGCATTGTTGTGATTTAGTTCAAGAGGATTGTCCTCCACCCGTTTTGGCACTTTTGAGCCCGTGTGGACAAAACTGTGCACAGCACTGTGGTTGCACGCTCTTGTTTTGGGTTAAAAGAGACCATGAGGAAAGTCGTAACCATGGAAACTTGCCCACAAAGAATACAAGGGGACACAAACGATGCGGTTTCCTGGTGAGAAAATGTCGCAACTAATACGGAACTTTAGATCGGGTACACACGTGTGGTCGGTTAACTGCTTTTTTGCAGATAAATAACGTGGTAAGTATGACCTGGTATAACCTTAGCCACATATTGAATATATATCTGATCTAAAGACACGAAACTGGAATTTGAAAATTGTATTTCTGTGTCCACCACCAGCAAGTCTGAGCGTGGCAGCCATTTTAAGATATGGATCATTTAAAAACGACAACAAAGAGAGGAGCAGGAGCCATCGCCGAGACATTTTCATACCCCCACCGCATCTCTCTGTCGAGACAACAGGGAAACTCAAAAGTCTCGACTCCTATTCTTTCTTCTCTCCTCATTTATCTCCCTGCTTTCAGGCCGCCAGCTGACTGCGGGGATATAATGCAGATCAGACTGAGCCCTCCCCTGTCCCCACAAGCCAATCCTGACAAATTCATGCTAATATGCAGTCAGTAACCCCTCGTCCCCTTTTGTGCGCACATGTGCGACTGCTCCGCCACGCCCACCGCTGGAAAATAACCACGGATGGAGAGGAGCAGAACAAGAGAGGGAGAGAGAACGAGAGAGGAGGATAGGAGGAGAGGCAAGTGCAGGCCCTGTCATAACCACTTAGTGTTACAAGTCAGAGGGTGAGAAATGAAAGCCCCTTTGTCTCTGCCTCCACCTACAGTGTGTGTGCAAACAAAGACGGCACATCGTGCGTTCGCTGCGACGCTGTAAATCAGACGACGAAATGCAGATTTCTGCAAACTAAAAACATTTTCTCTCGATAAAAGCAGAAACACAGGCGATGGATGTTGGAATAAAATACAGGGTGCCTCATCAGGACCATTAATTAATGCTTCACTGTGGTTCCCAAACAGCTCTTTGTCTTGGTTACCTCTCCGGTTGCAACAAATCACTATCTTTATTGTCAATGACTCCCTTTGTCTACAAAAAGTTCATTTTATCAAAATCTGTGGTGTTTTCTCGATAAACATCGAGTCAATTGTTTCTAAATGAGTCCTGAGAGAAGAGGTCGACACACGCTCCTGACTGACGGACAGGTTCTCCTCTCCCCTGCAGTGGTTGGGAGGAGCCCCATCATCAGCTGTCAGACGTGAGCACGTATCAGAGGCTCCCCTCCGGCCCGCCGTCAGCCGGCTAACCCTCTAAAACTGTCTTCCCACTCAGAAATAATGCCCACGCGGGCAAATGGAGAGGGCTACTAGCGTCATGTTTCATCTTTTCACACCGAGGCAATGAATTGGTCGGGCCTCAAAACGACTCACTAACACATGACATTCATAAATATGATTGTAGACTGCCACGGATTCCTTGTGCGATTATAGAATAAAATAAACACTTTTTTCACCTCTTAAAACGAGACTGGCCGTGAGCCCATGTGTGTGCACACGTCCACATTTATTTGACGTTAAGTGTCGGTAACGCGCACGTTACGGCGATGATTTACGAGCGCCGGGTCAGCGGGAGCAGTTTTCCGGCATGTTCTAACGGCAGAGGCATGCTTCTTCAAGCCAAAGATCGCCGCTGTCGCTTTTGCATCCCCGCTGCCTATCCCGAAACGCTGCCCTTGAAACAAAGCTGCCGGGGTCAGCTGGGGTCACGGCACAGCACTGGAATGGAATGTTCCTTTCCTGGTTCAAGGTCCGGCCTCCAGAGCCAGAGGGGGCCCAGAGAGCATTTGAGACCACCGACACATGCTCCATCTATTTCACCTCGCTGTACCTCGCTCCCCACTTTCATCTCCTCCTGTTACCTTTTTCCGCGGCTCGTTTCGCCGTGGCCTACTTTATCTGCCGCTGCAGTAACTCACATTTAAAGCTGCTGAGTCACCCGTACGTCAACATCATTATGTGGACACTGTGCTGCAGAGGAAGTGCCCAGAGGTATCAGAACACATTATGTACTGTACATATTATTATTATTATAATAAGGCTTTCTAAGTATAGTGTGGAGCTTTTGGTGACTAAAGGTATTATAACTTAATACAAGGCTTTCAAATAATGCTCATAGAATTTGAGGTTGAAATGATTCTTATGATATGTGAAGAAAGTGTTTCCTCTATTAAGTATTATTAAGTATCGTTTTGTCAAATCTACAGCGCTAAACTACAATTCAATCTCGTTTTTCCATGATATACAAGTAGGGCTGGGAAATAATTCAATCTAAACCATGAGAATTGCCTCCAATATTCATATAAAAAGGTTCAATATACAGTTATCGATATGTCTGTGCAGTACCAACACATCATAGCGTCAATCTTTTGCCTCACATTTGGGAATATGTGACGTTTCCTGTCCATAAAGACGTTTCAAATCGTGATAATTATCAGTATTGACTGATTTTAGACTGTTTTGACCACAGCAAACAAGAAGTAGTAGACAGTAGTTAAGTAGTTCTTGTAATATTACAAAAACATGATATAGAATGTTTGTATATGCTAAAAAGAACCCACTCTTAATGGCAGCAGTCAACCTGCACATCTCTAACAGAGGATGCCAAGGATAAGTGGTGATGACAAATTGCGATGTGCGCCCCATGAGCCACACAGCGTGCAAATGAATGTGATATATGCTAACGAACCTGCAAAACATCGTCACAGGGAAGTTGGCCAACGCGGCAGTCTTTTATCCTCTGCCAGCTACAACCTCTTCGATTTGTTCCTGTGGAATTAATTCTAACTCCTGGTGACTGATTCGCACACTCTGAAGCTTGACAGTGTTTTTAACACCAAACACCTCAGGAGGGTTTGTCCCCCCGTGCGTGACAGGCATTAATAAAAGAAAAGTTTGAAGTGTTTTTTAACTTTTACTCAGAATCTGTGAGTAGATGAGTAACAGAGAGAAAGAGAGAGACATTCAATCATTCCCTTGATGCATCGTCCTCGCTCCCTCGTTCATTATTCCCTGCACACAAACACCGGTTATCCTCTGTTCGGATTAAAAAATAGGTCTCTGAGTGCAAAGCTGGGAGCGCCACTGTAGGGACAGGATATGTTGTGTGCAGTCACTCGCTGCACTGGCTCAGTCGCTGCTATCATCCAGTAATAGCTTTAATACCAAACCTAATAACCTGCGTGTGAAGGAAAAAAGAAAAATCAAGTCCAAAAACACGCCAGAGAAAATCAGAACAAATATTTGTGAGGAACGACGTTATTGCACAGAATTGACCTTTATTCCTTTGCGGGGGGGAAAAACCGAAACACATGACGGAGACAAATAAATGTCCTTTCTGAGTGAAAATGTTTTCACTCTTGTTTTCCCAGGCTGCTGCGTTCCTCGTTTGGGGGGAAAGGTCAAGGTTAGAGCTGTGATACTGTGACAGGTTTAGGCCCGGACCTTATTTCACTGCCAAAGCCAAGGTCACTGCCACTGCCCCAAGGCCATCAGACAGGGGGATGGGTTCCCACTGGGGAATGAGCAAGAGGGCTGAGTGTTGGAGGAGGGGGAACACAATGGGAGGGGAATAATAAAAAAAAAAAAAAAGACGGGGAGGGGTATTCTGCCCTGACGCACACAAAAAGGTCACACTTTCCCAGATAAACCCCCCCGCCCCTCTCCATCGTCCAGCCCCTCACAACCTCTGACCCCTCTATTTCTAAGTCAATGCTAAAACAGAGGGAGAAGGGGAGGGGGCGGGGTCCAAGGAGAAAACACACCCACCCCAGAGTCAGCGGTGACAAAAGAGTGGGGCGCAGCCGCAGCGAGTGCGAGTCGGTCGGGAGAACAAACGCTCGGGCCACCGTCACAAAGCGGAGCCACCGCAGGGCTGCACATCTCCGCGGCCCTCGGCCTGTTCCCAGACACTCCACACCACTCTGTATTTCACAGCTAACAATAGAGGCTGCTATGCTCCGAGAGGTACCCCAAAACACACACACACACACACACACACACACACACACACACACACACACACACACACGGGCTAAAGAGGGGAGAGGAGAGCTGCTGCCTGCTCATCACCGGCTGCCCTTTGTCTTCAACTCTTCTGCTTATCAGCCTCCAAAAGACACATTTTTAGATTTCTGCTTTTATACCAACATGAGCATGCATTGGAGTTTGATCATTCTCATTATCAACTCCAATGCACGCAGGTTTTATTATCCGCTTTGGCTCAGGACCTTAAGACCTGGGTGAACATGTAAATTTCCTCTGGGTCTGCTCCATTTTTGGCAGCGATGCAAATTCCAGTGCAGTTTCCCGCGCAACACTAACACAGTTAACGTAGCCATTGGCCATGAATGGTTTTATGTTAACCTGACATTTTACACCTTGGTACAGGACTCAATATTGTCACTTTACTCAATGTTGTTAGAGACTAGAAATCTTTGTCCTGCTGTTTATATTGAACAAGGGACGAAGGGTTGCCAACCAGGATAAAATAATAAAAGATGTTGAACAGATACGGAATGTACTTTGTTCCTTGAACTCAGAATTCTGACTTTAAACTCAGAATTTCTGACTTTATTCTCAGAATTTCTGACTTTCTGACCTAATTCTCAGAATTTCTTACTTTAAACTCAGAATTTCTGACTTTAAACTCAGAATTTCTGACTTTAAACTCAGAATTCTGACTTTAAACTCAAACTCATTATTTCTGACTTTATTCTCAGAATTTCTGACTTTATTCTCAGAATTTCTGACTATTCTCAGAATTTCTTACTTTAAACTCAGAACTCAAATATCCTGTGTGGCCCTAATCCTCTTCTGTACAAGTCGGCGCAAAATCATGACGGAAAAATTACAGATTGGTCCAATAATGAAGATTGTGTGATTTATAGGAGGGAAAAATAAAATACTACTTCCAGGTACGGGCGACACAGAGCAAGAGACCCACCATTATCAATGGGAATCCCCTTAATTATAGCGTGGAAGAGGGTAAAGTCCTTTACACTACTGGCTCCACCTCCTGTCACTATTACATTTTGCATGCATTCAAAAGCAAAATGTCTGCTGAAGTAGAAGACAGGAAGAGGGAGTTTTTGTGTTTTTATGAGTGGTCGGTGCAGGCCTTGTAAAGGCTTTTAACAGCACAATCTGGCCATAAAGCCTCTGTTAAGTGTAGTGAAGCGCGGTGACGGGGCAGCAGTGAGAGCTAGCTAAGCCCCAAGTGAAGCTTGGAATCACAGAACACCAACGTGCGCACGGACACAACAAACCCACGCGTCGTCCTTCCTCCATGCGTAAGCCCTCGATTGCTTTGTCTCTCAGTGATAAAAAAAAAAAGTAAAAGACTGAAACGGACACGACGACATCACTCGACAACTTCCACGAGGTCAGATACACACACTGGAGCAAAAACACAGGATCCATTGCGAACACGTGGTGCAGGCAAGACCCTCAGGGGGAGATTATTCTGGATTTGTTGCGATCAAAACAGGTCAATGAAAGATGGCTGTGTATAGATTGCAAAGCCAGACTCCCGCATTTGAAAAACGGGGCCTGCCTCGTCTAACCTTTGGCCCAGCCTCTGCTCCCTCCGTTCACCTCTCACCTCCATTACTTAGGAATTCCTACCGTGAGCCTTAAAAGCAGGCAGCAGGAATTTTAGGCCCCCTTTTCAGTTGTTCTGTCAGAGAATAGCACGGGGTTGCCCAGAGACATCCGGAGACCAACACAGACTCCTTTAACAGAGTCCCACTTTGTCAGACACACACAGGCCGAGTCAGAGACAAAGCCACAGACAGGGAAACAGGCAACGCACACTTTAAAGAAGCATCAATATTGACATTCCCTTCAAAGTTTTACTTGCAAGACGTTGTATTATTATTGGCAAATTGTATGTTTTATATCTAATGTATGAGTACATATTCACTTTAACATAAAAATCCTTTGGTTTTCCGTAGCCTTAGCATTATCATTTTATACTGTAAAGCAAGGGCCTTGCTTTACAAAGGCCGCCATGATGTCCGAAAATCATGGGCTCGAGAACTGTTCGCGAATATTTAGGTTATTTGGCTCAGTGCATTCGTTTTATAACTTAATCAACAGTTATTACACTAAAACATTGAAATGTGCCAATTCGGATATGTTCGTATACTCGGAGCAACCTAACGCAGACAAGTTAGCTTACCGTTTTTATTTGATATGCCATGTTTGTAGTGGAGCTGTTGCTGGCAAAGTTTGAATTTGACTTTTTTCCCCCCGCCATCAATTTTTGACGCTCAAATTTAAATAAATTATACAAAATAATTAAATTAAATAAAACCACCGGACGTTGGTACATGGATGTTCTTTAATCTATCCGTCTCTAGTGGGTGGGGCTAATCCAAAATAGAAAACACCCACATTAGCACTTGGCACTTGAAATTAACACGGCCAAAAAAAAATCGACCAATCGGAATTTTGGTCGCGCCAGAACGCAACAATCAATAAATGGACCAGTTGACTGGGAGTTTACAGCCCTAAAACATATATGGCCTCACTCCAGAAATGTCCTCCTCCGCAGGAACATCACTCCGAGATTCCTCAATGCAAATATACAGGACACTGGCGGAGAGGAGGCTGTCTCCCTTGTTTACCTGTTGTCATAGCTGCAGAAGCTCCATCGCCTATACTCTAAACATCAATCGATATGACACGGGAACCCTCGCCCACACACGGCTCATTTTAATGGAAATGTATAAATATGCGGACGCTCAAGAGTCATGTCAAGGCAACTGTAAGTAGAATGTTTTCCAAAGCGAACACTGAAATAAAGGCGTCATCTGAGCGGGCATGATCTGAATGATCGGCTTCAGAGCGCACACAGATGTTGAGAACAGCTGGCGCGGTGACGGGAGGAAGCATCTGCGGCGACAAGGTCAAAGTTTGCTCGTGCATTTTAAGATGTAATGGACAGGAACTAAACACGCCGCTTAATCTTATTAAAAACACCAACACAAAGAAGAGTAAGACATTACCTTTACTTAAACCATAATAAAAATGACAGTGAGCCAACAGTTTGCTGTTAAAATGGACAGTTAATTACTCTATTACTGCATTTTCCTTTGCTTTTTCTTTACATTGACCTCATTTTAATTAATCTGACATTTCTCTTGTTTGTCTTTGCACAAAAGGTCAAATATTATTGACAGTGCTGCAACAGATGTCTTAATATTTCATTTTCTGGTCACATATTATAAATTATTCCTATCACTTTCACTTCATTGCACTTTTAAAGCGGCAGTAGGTAAATTAGCTGGGAAAAGTACAGTCAATTGCCAAGTTTCAGTTGTAGTTTTATTCATGGTTGACATTTAATGCATGTGGAGTTCCTCAGGGATAACTTCTAGGCCCGTTAACGCTCTATAATATGCATATATTTCACCTATTGCTGCCCAAACAACAGCAGGAAATAAATGTTTTCAGGGCATTAAATGTTGGAGAGCACAACAACACTTCACAACACTAAAGTCAGCTTTCAAGCGTTTTCTCCACTTGCATCTAAATGTAGGTTCTGACGAGTAGAAGGGCATTCTTGAGCTGATCATTTCCAATTCAGTTTTGACATTTGCGTAACATAATGCATTCTGCAAGATGCAAAAAAAACCCACCATAAATGTTGCTAATTTTTATTCTCCACCTCCTGTTTATTACCTAATCACATTCAAATTGAAACATTAGCATTTCAAGTCCTGCATTGCTTTGCAAATATTTACATCCTTATGGTATATAGCATCTGACCAACTCACCTTACGGTCACGGAAAAAGTCAAGAGATGATTATTTTCCCTTCCTGATTTTAGCAACTAGTCTGTGGAACTTCCAAAAACACTACATTTGCATATCCAGTCTTTTTTTCTTCACAGCTTAACCCACTCATTCCTTGTCTACTGCTTTATCCTCCACATGAGGGTCGCGGCGAGTTGGAGCCAATCCCAGTGGACATAGTGCAAAAGGCGGGGTACGCCCTGGACATGTCGCCAGTCCAGGGCCAACATACAAAGACAAATTCACACCTACGGTCAGTTTTTGGACTGTGGGAGGAAGCCACAGAAAACCCACACACACACACACACACACACACACACACACACACACACAGGTGGAACATGCAAACAACTTCATCCCATATGTTCCTGGAGTCATTCAAAGAATTACAATCATGCATGGAGAAGGAACCAGAGAAAGAACTCCTTCACTTTATCTATCCATAAATTCCAGGAACACCTGTCTGTGTGTGTGTAACTCGCATATCTCTCGAACCGAGGGTCCGATTGATTTCAAACTTGACGGGTGTCTTGCTACGGGCACGAGTAAGTGCAGTGCAGTGTTTGACGTTGTTTGGATAAGTAATGCAAAAGATATCGCTAAGAGAAGCACGCATTGGCTTTCACCGCTAGCCACGCCCACTGTCGCTCACACAGCACTGTGAGTGAGACAAGGCGTCGTCGAGCTGACAAACACAGTGCTCCCAACCACTAACTGTTCACCCCACTGCCCTCCAGGAGGCGTTACAGGTCTCTCCGCACCCAAACCAGCAGGTTCAGAGGAAGCTTCGGTTTGACACTGCCAAACAAACAAACAAACAAACAAACAAACACAGCAGAAACAATTACCTCCTTGGCAAAGGAGGCCAAGTTCTCTCGTGCTGTCCCTCAGCTGTTTCGCTCTCCATGTTTGGGGGCTTGATTTCCCCTGTGATGTTGTTTAAACGGGCATGTATTTTTAGAGCATAAAGGTTGCTCATTTCTGCTCCGCGCGGTGGATGAAAATGTACAGAAATGACAGAAAATTGCTACAGCCAATCCACGTATACTGTATGTCACAAGTGACCATTGTGTTGTTGATTTTATTATATTGTATTGATGTTGTTCCATAGGGTGCAGTATCTTTTTTTTTGGTTTCCAACCATGTAGAATTAGTGAAGTACTGAATTAAAAAAAATTAATAGTAATTACTGTATATGATTAGTTAGTAATTAAGAAGTACCCCATTTACATAATTGGTTTGGAAATCTAATTGAGGCCAAATTTTACACTGCATCTCACGGACACCCCATTGTTTCCCGTCCTGCCATATATGGTCATGACGTAAACCGAGGCGATATCAAACACTGTAGATCCCTTGGCAATTTTTCACGGCTTCAAGGTCAACGACATGTCATATTCTGAAAGAACAGAGATTCACCCCGCCTCGTCTCTACGGGGGAGTCGGACAAATATGCATTTGTCTATGCAAATACCCAGGGTTGTCATCAGGGACATGAGGTGTTGCTGTTTTTCAGCTTCCTGACAAAAAAAAAAAAAAAAAAACAAGCCACAGAGGACAAACAAGGAGAGAGAGAATAAGATTAGCAGTTGTTTACCCTTGCCTTTGCCGTAAATAACAGCGAGAGTATCGGAAAGGCTGAACCAATTTTGAAAAGCAGACCATTCATCTAAGAAAAAAAACACTTCATTGTTTCTACACGGGCTGAAATCGAGCAAGCATGATGAGGCAGTGAGATCTGAGCGGTGCATCCGCGGATGTGCAGTAATGAACCAGTTTCCAGTGTAATGATACAGCAGAGGTCAGAGCTGCCGTTGCTTTTTCCAAGCCCGCCTCATCGTTATAGGAGAAAGAAGAAAGCGTTTTAACTCCTCAGCCCTTCTGTGACACACTGGCAGACGGATGGAGAGGCGCTGACCACACAGCGAGGAGGGAAAACATACTGGTGCTTTAACATCAGCCCAAATACCTGGCCGGGGCACTCATAGACCACACACCCATTTACACAACTACAGCACATGCGATTCAATATGAAACCACATAAGTGAGAAATGTGACCATTAGGAGTGTAAGAAAATATCAATACACTAAAATACTGTGATATTTCATAGCGCGCGACGTCGTATCGATCCCTTGAAATGCTGGATTGTTCCATCAGAAATAATCTCGAGCATCTACCGATAATGACATCAATCATTTTGCATCTTTTAAACAACAACACTATTTGTGCTGATGCATTTAACCTTTAAACATTACAAAAAAAGAAAGAACTGTGCAACAAATACTCTGTTGTTGTTCGATTTTTAAAGTCTGAACTTGATAATTATGGCATTTAAATCACTTTTCCGTATATCTGATACGAGGATTTTGACCAGTATCGAACTGTTACCAATACTGTGAAAAATTCACAGTAGCCTATATATCTCCACAATATCTCCTATTAGAGCTGCAACTATCGATTATTTTCACAATCATCAAATATATTCACGATTAATCGGGTGATCATTTGGTCCATAAAATGTCAGAAAAAATGTTGGTCAGTGTTGAAATGATTCACTTTTATTGATTTCTTTGTTAGATGGAGCAAAGAAATGACGAGTTTAGTCACATTTAAGAAGCCGAAACAATCAGAAATCTGAAAAAAAGCTTAAAAAAAGCTTAATTATCAAAATAGTTGACGATTGATTCAGTGATCGATTAATCGAGTAATTGTTTCAGCTCGCTCTCATATCTTCACTCCTTTATTTTGATAGGCATCGTATCACCAGCTACATACATATACTGTATATCCATACATATATACACGTATATGTACACACATACATATATACATATACATACATGCATATACATACATATTTAGATATATATACATACACATACATATATACACACATACATACACATACACGTATATACACATATATATATATACAAACATACATACACATACATATATACATACATATACGTATATATATATATATCCACATATACATATATAGACATATATACACACACATACATACATATGTAGTCATTATTTAGCATGAGCTAATTTGGGTTTAAGTAAGGATTAAGAGAAAACAATGAGCTAAGCTAAGGCTTCATGTTTAATTGTCGGAGTAAGCTCTTGCAGGACATGCAGTCAGCTAATCTTTATGACTGAGGCATGACTTGCTTCGTGGCAAGAGCAGGGAAGAGCAAGTGTGTGGGAGGGGTGGACAGAGGGGTGGGGTTCGGTTGGCAAACAAAGACGGCTACGGCCGGAGATGCAGGGATGGAGCTTCAGCATTCACCCAGGAGGGAGGCCATGAAAGGGGTGGGGACAGGAAGGTCGGAGAGTGATGGAGAGCCACCACCGACCCTCCCAGCACACACACACACACACACACATACAAACACTCTCGGGTAAACTAACAGCTGCCCATAAATCACTCTCACTAACTGCTGTCTTAGGCTGAGAAGCTGCTAGTGGCGAAACCATCCTGGGTTGCGACTTCTCATCTTCTGCCATAGCTACACGTTTGACGCAGTCTCGCTGACGTGACATCAATTTGCATTCTATCCTCAGGGAAGAGTTAAAATTCACACAAATGAGAGGCAAACACTTTTACAGCATCCTATACATCTACTGCTTTTTCGCCCTTAAGAGCCCCCTGGGTTCGTCTATTGCATTAAAGCCTCATGCAGAAACCCATAAGAACACAATTTCAGAATGAAGGTGAAAGTTTTTATCAGGCAGCCAGGGGCTCTCTATCGACAAATAAATTGGACTGATCAATACCAATTCGCCTAAAAATATCACTAGACCTTCTGTGTACGATGCCTGCCAGTGTGAACAGAAATCAGACTCTCTCCTTTTGCAGTTGTTTCAGAAAGTTCCACAAACCGGAAACAACAATGATGGAACACAAGAGCAAAGAAAAGAAGTGTTAGCAGCCTTTTGTGCACGTTGTGGCCGAGAGAAGGTGCAAAACTTGGATCAGATGTCCACCGCCACTGTCACGTGACCAGAATGTCTTCCACATAATGAGGATTTTGAGATGGATCATTAAAGCGTGTTGTCAGAAGATAATGTGTTTGAAAGAGGTTAAATTCGCCTTGACATCCCTCCCAGTTACGAGCTCTGATGTGAACAAAAACCAAGAGTTTTCAAACAAAAATCCCATCTCTTAACGGCAGTTGTATCCATGTCTTGAAAGGAATACTTCACCGATTAGCATTTAGCTTTGTAGTACTAGAATAAGGGTAGTGTTTTTGAAAAAAATTGTGCTTCCCAACGTCAGTTTCCTCAGAGTCAAGAAATATCTTCATTCTTTTCTTTGTTACGTGCCCACCAGTGACACTTGGTCCTGTTAGCGTAACTGTTAGCAAAGATGGCCGACACTGTTTACATGGCAAGTGTCACTGGTGGGCACATAACAAAGAAAAGAATGAAGATATTTCTCGAGTCAGGGGAAACTGAGGTTGGGAAGCACAATTTTTCAAAAACACACTACCCCTATTCTAAGCTAAATGCTAATCGGTGAAGATTAGTCTCAGCAGAGTCGACTCTCCAATTAACCTAACCCCAATCTGCATGTGTCTGGACCCACACACACACACACATACAGATACAACTTCACAGAGAAAGGCCCTCGGTCAAACTGGAATTCAAACCGATGACGCTGCTGTGAAGCGACAAGGCTCACCACACATACTGGGTTTGCAAATCTATTCCAATAGACCCTGAGGTCAATTGCAATCTCTCATATAAATGGGTTGGGGGGGGGGGCAAAAAATTAATTATTTCCTAAATAAGATTCAACTCTTTCCTATTAATCCCAGACAAACAGACAAAAGCAAGTCACTCCGATTGATCCTAAAAGCTATTTCTGTAACAGGGGCCTTTTGTGGTGTGTTGCCTGGTGACGCGCGGGCGTGCTGTGGGGGGAGGGGCGGGACCAGCGGCTGCGTCCACTGTATCAGGCCTGTCATTCATCCAAAAATGATGAAAAGCTTCCTGAGCCTAAGCTAATGAGGAGGTCCTAGAGGAACTGAGGCAAGATAGAGAGAGAGAAACCGACCATCAAAGAAATAACACTTTGGAGGAAAAAGGGCTTTCCTGGACCAACTGCCGCTTTAGAGGGGCAATGGGGAGTCCGTCCTACACCAGCCCCCAACAGTGACTTCACACAAACGGTTGTCAAGCAAATAAAAAGTGAAATTTATGGAGCGAGGTGGCGTTGAGGAGTAAGATGGAGGCTTTATCCACGGAGAGGGCTATAAAGAGGCTTCAGTAATCGCGCCGTCTATTGCATCACAGTGGTACAAGTCGGAGCTCTGTTGTGAGGAGGACCGAACACAGCAAATTACCTCCAGAAAGACAAAGACGGCGTCGGCATTAGCCAGAAAAAAGAAAACAAACACAGGTCGTTGAGCTTTGTGCAGGCGAGAGTTTGCTTGTTTGGGGACATTTGATCAATTAATGCATTTCTCATTAGTTGGTTCACCTCAAGAAGTTTGTCAAGTGTAATGGTGAGAGTTAACACATCTTCCTCTCCCCCAAGGAACTACCAGAGAGGAAGCTGGTCTTTGGTTGCATACAGTAAGATTCTGTATGAAAGGTGAAACGCAGCCTCTGGCTGGTTAATCTGCTCAAACTACAAAAACCAAACCATTTCACCACCTCTGGGGTAGTACAATCCAATTTCTGCCAACAAACCCTGCTGGATGTTACACACTGGACCTTTAAAGCGTGGAACCAGGGGACGGTTGTTGTGATCCCTTCAAATGAGTCATTATTATCCACGCAGGTCAAGGAAGGCATTGAATAAATGTGCTCAAATACTGAATAAAGCACTTTTACATGCTGTTGTGACGCCCTGTAGATACAATATATAGTGAGAAATTAGCCAGGTCTAATTGTAGATTGTAGGTTGTAAATACTTATACTGGATAAATATTGTTTGGCCACCAAAACCCATGAGTAGATATTTCTTTTTGTCTTTTCTTTTTTTTAAATTAAGGGTAAATTAGTTGATTTAAATTACTCATTTACTGATTTTGTTATTGTAATAAATGACCCATTCACTTGATAATTGAAATTATTTAGACATTAATCAATGTCATAATTAGCCTAATTGAGCAGCTAAGTTGAACACTAAATAATAAGAACAGATTTGCACTGTAAATTATGACGCGTGCAGAGGATGAGAAGTGCAAGAGGGAAGGTTGGGATTTTTATGAATGGACAACATACACTTTCATCAGTCAAGTCCCTTTGAAGGGTCTCTGGAGGATTGTTTTCACAGTGATGTCCTTGCTGCGTGGATAGGAGTGCACGCTACAGAGGTATAAGAGCTATTACATTAAATACTTTGCAAAAAAAAAAGCTTAACCCAACTCAAAAATGGTCAGAAGTTAAGGGTCACTTGTAGAATCCAGAAGGACAGCAAAGCCCAGAAAAGAAATTAACATACATGAATTTTAAAACTGAACAAACCAAGGTCAGATTCATTCACTGAAATTAAAGCACATTTTTATTAACACATTCATGCTCTACAGAAAAAGAAAAAAAATGTCACGATCATTCACTCACAGGGCACAGTATAATGTTACGATCAGATTTATCGGTGTAATTAAACTTATTTTCAGTTCCAAATTGTGAGTTACTGCATCCTTGAAACACCCAGAACCAGATTATCGAGTGCTGATATATCATCATGGTTAACTCTGCACACAGTGTTTTGTCCAACCTTAAAACAACTGCGTGAAATAGAAAACAAATTGGGGGGGGTGGTCACATTTCTCTGCAGCGCGGAATAAAAGAAATTGGTGCGATTGCGGTGAAAAGCTGACCTTTGCAAAGAATGGCTCTTTGGTGAGGCTTTAAAAAGGCTGCATGTTTTCGTCAGCAGCTCCAGGCACAGGGATGAAGTGACTTTAGCCCTCAGCCGGTGAGACGTTTATCCGAACCGCCCTATCCCACTGAGTGGAAAAGCTGTATTGGCCACAACAGCACAGCAGTGCGCTGTCTGCACAGAGCCCGGGAATCAACAGGCTTCTGTCAGCCTTTGTCCATCTCTGTGTTTAAGAATATGCTTCGAAAAGTCAGTCATAACTCAGCACAGTGTGGAGCAGCGGAATATAAGTAAAGTCACTGTTGCCACGTTTCGGCACGGCGTCGGAGGAATGTGCACTTCTTGTGTTTAAGCTCCGGTTAAATACAGGTGCAAAATTCACCCTCACAGATCGGCATGTGCGCAAATATAAGACATTTTTAAATTCAGCTTATAGTACAATTTTGGGAATGAGACGTGTGTCTCAGAGTGGCCGTTTGATGATCACATGACACATTTATCTCTAAAAATAAGTAAAAAAAACCTGTATATTTTTTGGCGAAGTGTCCCTTTAAGTACAAATGTAAGTGTTTTAATGAACATGACTGTCTGAAAGTGGCAGATTCCTTTTCTTACGACAAGAAAATTCAAATCGATTTAAGAAAAGTGGACTTATTTATTAGTAGTTACTGTTTTTGCAGTGAGAGCGTGATTTTATTTCAATCTTTTTTTTCAATCTTCAGAAGTGAATTCTACTGCTCAGAAAAAACCCAGTTTGATGGTATAAATCCCCACCCGCCCCTGCACTGATGCTGTGTACAAACAAATGCTCCCCTTCATCAGATCTGGTAGTATTGCTTGACAAAGCCTGTATTCAGATGGAGGAGGTAGCATAGAAATATAGAAATGATGACCCAACAGAGGCAGAAAAACAACAAATAAACATCACCAAAATTCAGCTTTAACATTTCAATTATAGGATAAAAAAAAATGTGCAGATCAACCATAACAAACAGATTGAGAACCTTTCAACTGATGATCTGACTTTAAAGAGATTTGTTGCGTTAACTATAGAGGATTTATCGCGATGCTTTCACCACAAAGGCTACTGGTTGTTGTTTTTTTTTCTCTACAAAGCAGCGTGGAGACTCCCAGCGTGAACACTTGTTAACGCTGAACTCAAAGGCTTGAATTTCTAAGCAGCTACTGTCCACGAGCATCAGAGAGTTCATTTAAACACAAAGACAAGATATTAAAATATTCATCCGGCTGCACACTCAGGGATATTAAGCACATTTACTTGCGCTGATGCGAAGCAATTACAGACGGCAACAGTTGACTTGTTTGTATTTTGTAAGTACGTTTCAATAATATTCACATTTGTGGAGGATACATTGAACAGATAATTGAATTTTTAAAGGTCCGGTGAGTAAAAATGGAGTTTAAATTGAGCAGAAATTGATGTTTTGATGCTAAGTGACACACTTGGAAGAGAAGAGTGAGGTGGAAATTCACCAATCGTCTCAAACCGTGACTGTTTGACAAGCAAAACCTGGAAAAACATAGGACCAAAGAGGAGTGACTTACTTGCAGCCTGAATCCGGGCTTTCCGGCTCACCACCAGCCCAAAGGAATTCTGGGCGATGCACTCATAGTCGCCCTCGTCGGACGAGCCGTCGGCTTTGGTCTTCTGGAAGTGACGGACCAGCAGCGAGCCGTTGACGAAGGTGGCGTGGCGCCGGTCCTGAGCCAAGAGGAGGCCGTTGTGCCGCCACTGCGTGGTGATCGGGGGGAGGCCGTTCACCTGGCAGTGGAGCATGAGGGGCTGCTCCTGCACCGCGATGACGTCGCTGGGCTCCAGGGTGAAGGAGAGCTCCGCCTCGCACGTCACGCCTGAAGAAAGATAACAGATTCAGAAGATGACTCAAACTTTTTTTTACATGCGGAACTGCACTCTTATATCATGTCATTCAGCTATAAGCTATAAGTCAGCTTCATTTAATGCACTTTAAAAGCAATACGCATGAATGTCAAGTGACAGAAATCCAGAAATCTCAAGAAACACTTGTGGTCATTAAAGCTCCAGAAAGAAACACTCAATACACTCATTTGACTTATTGTGAAACGAGGAGTTTGCAATAAAGAGTTCATTTGAGACAACATTCCAGAACTAATCAACTTAAAGTGCTTGTTTATTTCATACATCCTGACATATTGGCAGCGTTCGCTCATCAACTAATTCCTTTTTACCATCCGGGGGCAGAAGCGAGCGCGTCAGTAAGACTTTTTTTCTTTTTTATAGGAACCCCGGTGCCTAAACAAACAGAAGTGACTGCTCCTGATGTCACGTCGCAGTAAGCAGCTCGCCGAGCCTCGCAGCTCATGAATCAAAAGCCTGGACTGAGCTCCCTCCGGGCTACAGTCAAAGGGAAATTCATTGGCGATAGATTGAATGTATCCTGAGTGTGTGTTCTCCTGCACACACACACACACACACACAGCCTTGTATTGTACATGCTGTATTTGAACCGTGGACACTTTTCCCACTGTGGCCCTTTTTGTTCACCCATCAACGCAAAAAAAGGATGTTCTAAACTTAAAGTTCAGGGGATCAGCTGCAGATTTTCTGTGTTTGTGGTTCCTGGGGGGTGAAGAGGAGGAAGAGGAAGGACAATAAATAAAGGACGTAAACAGCCTGACCTGACTTGGTACTATAAAAGAGGAGCTTAGTTGGGCTCTCTTGGTATCATGTTTCAGCTGCTGATGGACTAAGCACTACCAGCCTCTGCCCCAGGCCTTGGAATCTGGTGGGAGGGGGACTGTAAGGGAGGGCAGTGAGGGAGGGAGGGGAGGGCAAAGCACAGGGGTCAAAGCAGAGAACCTTTGGCTACATCCCTCAAATTCCAACCAAAAAAAAAAAAAAAAAAACTTCCCCCTAAGGTGCGGAGCAGGAATTTGCTCACGCGCTCCTGTGCACAAAGATCACACATGGGGTGTAATGCAAAGAAACGTTTCCTCTTCCTCCCTCGTTGCTCTGTATCCTCGCTCTTTATGTGTGTGTGTGTGTGTGTGCATGCCCCCCCTTCTTCTTTTTTCACCCAACGAGTGCAGTATAAGTAAAACGGCCATGGGACCAAAGAGACATCACTGCTACCACTTGTGAAAAACAAGGGGGCGGCGGCGGAGAAATATTTAACCCTTCGTTGGCAGGCGGTGGTCCCCAACGCTGTCCCAAAAAAAGGATGCTGGCCACGGCAACCGCTTCGGCCTGTTCCCTTTTGGTGGCAACACACGTGGTGAGAAACCACCCACACCATCCACACCGTCGCTCACACCTCCATGTCCTCACCTCGACACATTGGGAAGGAGAGCGTCGCTGCCGGGTATAAAGAGCTCATAGATGAGGATTTGTTTGTGTAGATTCACTAAAAAAATATATGAGAGGCCTTTTATTTTCAGTTGTAAATGAAATGAGTCACTGCTATCAAGCCCAGGAGAAAGTATGGGGAGATTTGGGTTTGAGATCAGTATCTCAGCTCTTATTTAGAGAGCCTCTCGCTGTCTTTGGTCAGCCTCAAACCTTCTACCTCCTCCTTCTTATGAACCTGCTTCGTTAGCCTTTCTTTACCTGAAGTTATTACTGTTTGATTTGAAACTTTCTTTTAGCGTGATAATGCCCATTGTGCCCTGCCCTATATATATGAGATTTCAGTTCTGTTTACCTGGAACACGCTTTCCTGAGGAATAAAGAACATTAAGTGGCTGGGTAAATCAATTTCCTTGCTCTCGGTGGAGCGTAGGGTTAAAAACAAGAAAAGGTCAAAGCAAAAAAAAATTATTTTGAACACAGCCCTGAATCATAACGCAGATAACAGGACAAGAGAAACTGATTGATTTTTGCACTTGGTGTGGTTTAGTTTAAGGTCATCTGTGAATACTGAGCATCCAGAGGGAGCGAGACGCCGCAGCTGCAGGAAAGTCGACATCCATGCCTGTCTTAAGGAACACATGTTCTTGAATCTGCATGGATTTCCATGGTTAGATAAGGAGACAGACAGGCACATGCATCCTAATGCCCCTTTTTTTCCACGCCGAGGAAAGAGAGACACCCGCGTGTGTGTGGGATTAGCGAGCGAGACCAGAGACAAGTGTTGCCAAGTGTGTGGCTCACGCTCGGGCTTACTATTGTCAGATAAGGTTAGCTGGCACAAAGGTTTACTGCTGCAACGAGAGAGAGAAAACACCTCACACACACACATACAGGGAGTGATGCAGCTGAGCACTGACAGAGCTAAGTGAGCTTAGGACACATGCACCACAGGCTCGCATGCAGGAAGCCAAGTGAGGATACTGGGTTAGTGACACAAGAGCGCTGCATCACATTATCACAGCTCTGTGAGAAGAATCCAACGCTCCAGAGCTTAAAGGCTGCAATAACTAACAAAAAAGTCACTATTTTTATTGCTATTTTGAGCATTTTATATGACTCCTTGTTCAGGAAAGGTGACTTGGAGTCTGCATGTTCTCCATGTGTCTGCGAGGGTCTTCAAGGTAATCGTGCATGACACCGTTTTCTTCATACACCTCTTAGAGGCATTTCTCCGACTGCTGAATCAGGAGAAACCAAATAATCTGGTGATCTATCCATCCATCCATCCATCTATGCCATGATGAAATTAATTCTTTTTTTCCCCATGCCCGTCGACTTTAATCTCATATTTTCCCCTGAGCTCCAAAGACATAAGTGAACTCCTTTAATCCCCTCAAAGACTGACAAGTGAGTATCTTGTGATGACATCTTCAGTTGCATTTAACCTCGCAATTTAAGAGTCCATGAGAGATTCAGTGCAGGTATTTGTCTTGGAAGCTTCCATCACTCGTATTAAGGCTGCTTAATGTAAAAAAAGAAGAAGAAGAAAAAAGCCCCTTTATCTGAACCAAATCTAATCTCTGAGGCAGACACGCACTTGAAAGAGCTCCATTTCTTTGATGCAACGAGTAGATTGGAACACAGCCGTGCGTCTCTGAAGTTTTTGTTCCCAGTCGTGTGACTGAAAATGTTATGAACCACCGTGTACTGGCCTTGATGGTCCCAGTATAGGGGCCTTTGAGGGTCCCTGTGTGGTATGCTTTGCAAATACTCAGTACTTTCCCCCTTGCCTTTGAATTAAGGGGCCTCACATGGAGAGAGAAACTGTCCATCAGCGCGAACAATGGCTCCAGAAAGGAGGAGAGGGACAGTCTTGACATTCAATCTGTACAAATATTCTCCCCAGCAGGCAATAACCATACAGTCCCACACCCACTGTCACTTCAACCTGCCACAGGACGCTGTGCCATGAGGACGGAACTGTCAAGTCCCCTGATATGAAATCACACTTCATCTTCTGGCATGTTGCTTTTTTAAAAAGTTAAAGGGGCTCATGCAGATTTCTTTAGAGATAATTTAATAAACTTTTCATTTTAGTGGAAAAAAAAAACATGTGGTCACAAACATCTAAATTCTACATCCATGCTGTTACTGGGACACCTGATTAAAAACAGGCAGCCACGCATGAGGAGAAACCACTTCTGATAAGAGACTCAACTGCCAAGTGTTTAGTCATGCACAACTCCCAGCTACCGCTACTGCTGCACTGAAATTGGACTTTCTCAGTGCACCGGCTGCACATTTATCCCCGGAGCACCTCCACTGACTCTCCTCCTGATCGTTTTCCCAATTAAAAGCTTATTTTAAAAAGCAATGTGACACGAGGCTGTGGTGGCTGCAGCCTGGACATGCAGCATGGGCGCAGGGGGGGGGGACATGCACATCAAACCAACACGCAAACAATAACATGGTTGTTTACAGTCCTGCTGAGTGCACGCGCAAAACTTTCATGTGATAAATGTCATGCATGTGGCCTCAGGTATTAAATTCCGCAGTGAACAATGAATGCATCCGCAGGTCCGAGAGGACTGGACAAGTTCACGGTTACCGGTGTGTCGTGGAGCAACATGCAGCACGCTCACTGACACACAAAGCTCGCACATCCTGCAGCAACAACCTGCACAATTCTCTAGTACATTTTATTTCATTTTTTTTCAAACAACAAGCCACTTACCCATTAAAGAATTGAGCAATATTCCCAAAAAGCACAGAACAAGGCGGCGGCGCCTTGTGGATGCCATTTAAAACACTCCAAATATTCCAGCACGTGCAGAAAAACAAAGTGAGGTGAATGGAAGTAGAATTAAAAAAAAAAAAAAAGAAGGACACACAGAGAGATAATCCAGCTTCTGCTACTACATGTTCCGACCTACAGTGTTACACTTTGGTGGCTCACTGGGGTCGAACACGCTCTCGCCATTTTAACCATCTATCAGGAATCTGTCAGCATCCAGCTCGTTCTCTGTCGCCCTCCTCCTCACTCACACATACACACACTAACTGCTGCTGGATCCTCAGGACTCCCTCTCTCTCTCTCTCTCTCTCTCTCTCTCCCTCCCTCTCTCTCTCTCTCTCCCTCTGACACAAACACACACTCGAACAAAAGAGGTCCAACGTTTGAGAAACATCACTATAAATATAGTATACTAGTATACACTGTAAACACTAATAAGGGATGATCAATAAATAGTCTTGATAATAGAATAATAAAATGTGTGGAAATGACCATCATTAATGAACTATTATGTAGTAATAATAATAATAATATACACAGCAATAAAACCATCCTCTCATTATCATATTTTTCACATCCAGGATAAATTCAGCGCAGCTTTTCCTGAAATTTGCCCTTTTAAAAAAACCCAAATGTTCCACCTGTCACGTGACAAATGTGTAAACAAAACACATATTTAAAAAAACAACAAATAACACAACAGTGACTCCCCCCTCAGATACAGTGACAGGTGTTTATGATTTAAATAAAAACAACAACAGACGCGTGTAATGACATTTTTAAACATTGTTGCTATGATTATTGTTATTTTTGTGTGTGTTTGTATTTTGTTCCATTTGAAGCACATGGTTCAGCGCAAGTGAACCTGGTTTTGACGACGAATAAACAAGGAGGACCAAGATTAACACGCACTCGCAACAAAGGAGCCGCGGTTTGGGCTGCACTCGAGCGCCCCCTAGTGTCTGAACCTGTAAATGCATAAAGAGACTCGAAACACAAGATCCTTCAGTCAGTCAAACCCTAGTCATCCCATTATAATTTCCTCTTCCTCTTTCCACCTTTAATCTAAATAAGTTACGTTAAATCAAAAATATTTTCCTTGTCAAACACAATATCCTTTTATTAAACTGAAATCAATTTAAATGAATACAAGTTTAAACAAAATGTAGCCTTATATGAACTGTTTTTTATATGTTGTCTGTTTGTTGCTATAGAAACCGTTCATCTTAATTAAATGACCACAGATAATCAGAAAAATCTATGTAAATTGCATTTATTTGACTGTAACCCGACATTAACTGCGAATAACCCTTATTTGTCCCAGCTTTCTTTAAAATAAACACATGTGTATACAGCATCATCCAGCAGGCATGGATTCATTTTGTGGTATTTTGTCCTCCAGCGGATGACATAATATTACATCCTTGTATAATTACCATTCGCATAATGTAATATGTAACAAAATGGCCTCTTGTGAGACACGTCCGCCGCTCTTTGTGGCCCCTACGTGGCTACAGGGGCCCTCAGCAGCTGCTCAATTACCTAATGGATTGGGCCGGCCTTGCACAACTCACCTTGACAGGTAGTTCCCTCTCTGTCACCTGCATTAATACAAATATTAAATCATTCAATCACTAAATATCAAACTGACTACAGTCCACAATGACGTCCTCCGTCTTATGCGCTACAGTTAATATCAATAATAAATAATGCATGTTTACTCAAATGCCTCAGCTTAGACTGAATATGCGACGGAACAAAAATAAATACTGGGGAAAAGAGCAGCCATGTTTTGCCATATGTTTTGGGCTGATGAGGCGCAGAGGCGAATCCCTCATGGATTCCCCATAAAAGCCCGTTAGTCTGTAAATCTCTCTTTATATATAATATATGAGGTTTTTAATAAGAAAGTGAAAAATTAGTACAGAGACCATGTTTCAATATGGGTCTTGCTCCGATGTGTGCTTGGGGAATCGCTGTCTGATCATATATTCATGATGTTTAAATGTGATGTGACTCTGGGTCCCCCTGGTGGGGCAAACGTGATTTTCCATCTCTTCAACAACAACAACAACAACCTCACTGTAATTGAACGCGAGTCAATGTGGGTGGTGTTCGAGCCACACTTCCAGCTCCGTCCACAAATCAAAAGTGGTGTAACTGTCACACTGCTTTGACCTCACATGTAATCTGACCTTTAATAAATACATTAAACTGAGCTCTACAAACACTCACGATGTGATTTTTACCTATGAATATCTATACCCAATAAACACTGTCACTTTAAACTTCATTAAACCATGCACAAATCATGAAAGAATCCAGATTAAATCTACAAGAACATTATGAGAAACAAGTGCATATTGTGGAGTCACGAACATATTCCATGCAAATGGTGCAGAATAGACAAAAGCCCTTTTACCCAGTTCAGTACGGGCAGAAAGCAACAAATGATCTTGTGAATGGAAAAAGGTATGGATCAGCACCTCTCTATGCAATTAAGGTACAAATTTAGTGGGCAGTAGACTGAGTATAGTCTGATATATGAAAGTATTCCAATGACTCATCCTTCGAGTGGACAGAGCAGGAACATCCAAAAAATCTCCATAATCCAACCCTAACAACAAAGTTGCAGGAAGAAGCCGCTTATTGGCAACAAAATAAAAACCCAATTTCTTCATGGGTTTCCCCACAGGTAAGAGAGGGCATCATCAATTAAGACACCAAGGCCTTAATACATGTGAACCACTGCTATATATCATTTCCCTTAAGAGTGGACACTGAGGGGAGCATTTGTGGCCACTTCCTAGGAATTGGAAAACAACATAAGCTCAGTCTTGTCTGCATTGAGAACAAGTTCCAGGTTCAGCAACAAAAAAAAAAAGGCTTTCTGCAGAGATTCAATGGCCTGAACAAGACTTGATCCCCAGCAGGAAATAACTGTGTCATCAGCATAAAAGTGCATCTGACACATTTAGACCCAGATCATTGATATAAATCATGAATAAGAGGGGATCTGACACAGAACCCTGTGGCACCCCCTTGTGGACAGTAACAGATTAAGAACAAAGAATATATTTAATGCATCCAGTTCTACTACTTTAGACAAATCTATAAAAAGCGATGCACAATAAAGCCTGATTGATATTACGATAAGATAGCATTGGAATAGAAAAAAAACCCTTCAAGACATTTTGGCCAGACTGACAAAGTAGATATTGGTGTATAGTTATTTAAAAGTTCTGGATCAGCCCCTTTTAATAAAAAGGAGAATAAAAGCTGATTTCCACACATTTTTTGGTTAACAAGGATTGTAAGAGGCTCTGCTTTAAAATCAGCTGCCAAAAATAAGGAGCTATTAAATCAGGTCCTGAAGATGTTCTATCATCTAAAGCTGAAAATACAAAATTGAAAAGCTCACCACTGTAATTTTGGAGGTCTGTCTCCCAGCGCACAAGAGCTTTTACTCACAGGAAGAAACTCTCTGTGGATTATTGAGGTTTTCTCGCCCCTTTACCCTATATGTCTTTAATGGGGCATGTTTGTTTACAATTTGCATAAAACCTTCCCTAAAGAGTCTCCAAGCTATCGCAACATCAGGGATCAGTCCTATTTTATTCCAATCAATATTATAATTGTGATTATAGGCTTGTGTTTAAGGCTCCTCTTGTGAATAATACAAGGTTTAGATTTGGGCACCTTCCTAATAGCAGCTACAACACAGTGGTCACTTAAGTCATTGCAGAAGACACCCAGAGATGTGAATCTATGAGGAACATTACTCAAAATCAAATCAATCAAGGTGGCCTTCTCAGGGCTTTAAATATGGGTAAATTGACCAAACGACATTAAGACAAAGGCCCTTTACACAGAACTAACAAGGCATCACATTTCGATTTAACATAAGTAGCAACACCACCACCTTTCTTAGACCCGACGGTATGAAAAACATTATATCCAGCTATGTCAATGTCCTCATCACCAACAGATTCGGTCAGCCAAATTTCAGACATTACAACAATATCAGCAACTGTTGATTTAACCCAAATCCTGACCATGGCTATCTTAGATAACAAGCTGTGTTATCCAACATGAAGATGAACAAGACCAGGCCAAACACAGTCAAAGTCCCACACAGTCAGTAAACAAAGTAAAGCCACAAGATACGCCATTGTCCTCAACACATATCTATGTAGAGTGAGTAGATATTAACAAGATGCACATGCCTCAGGACGGTGGAGAAGGCTTTCAGCAGACAGCACAGGCCTCAGGACGGTGGAGAAGGCTTTCAGCAGATAGCACAGGCCTCAGGATGGTGGAGAAGGCTTTCAGCAGACAGCACAGGCCTCAGGACGGTGGAGAAGGTTTTCAGCAGACAGTATAGGCCTCAGGATGGTGGAGAAGGCTTTCAACAGACAGCACAAGCCTCAAGATGGTGGAGAAGGCTTTAGCAGACAGCACAGGCCTCAAGATGGTGGAGAAGGCTTTAGCAGACAGCACAGGCCTCAGGATGGTGGAGAAGGCTTCAGCAGACAGCACAGGCCTCAGGATGGTGGAGAAGGCTTTCAACACACAGCACAAGCCTCAAGATGGTGGAGAAGGCTTTAGCAGACAGCACAGGCCTCAAGATGGTGGAGAAGGCTTCAGCAGACAGCACAGGCCTCAGGATGGTGGAGAAGGCTTTCAGCAGACAGCACAGGTCTCAGGATGATGGAGAAGGCTTTCAGCAAACAGCACAGGCCTCAGGATGGTGGAGAAGGCCAGGCCTCAGGATGGTGTAGAAGGTTTTCAGCAGACAGTCTAGGCCTCAGGATGGTGGAGAAGGCTTCAGCAGACAGCACAGGTGGTGTGTGGGGCACAGGCCTCAGCATGGATTCAGCAACCGGCTCAAGACAAAACAGCCAGTGTAGCTGAGTTTCTGCCGCAATTCCAGGCTAGAAGCAAACCATACTGCAGCAGGAGGTGTGTCTCTGTATGGCCAAATTGCCACTGCCACATTTTTAGGTTGAAGGCAAGCCACATCTGGATCCCTAGTTAGCTCCAACAAAAGTACAGGCCTCAGAGCAGCTGGAGAAGGCTAAGGTCCTCAGAGCAGCTCACAAAAAATAACAGGATGAATAAGCCACAGTCCCAAAATGTCCAAAAAACAGCAACTTAAAACCTTTTTCAAGAGTGAGAAAGGCATTTAAAAATAGTTAAAGCAGACAAAAGGACATGCTACTTCCTTTTGAAAACAAATTTAAGGTGGGTTCAGGGATTTCTTTTCTTTCACTTTAGTAGTTATTCAAATACATGTTTCTATGGTGTATTTCATTGTAGTAGTGGGTACTGTGCAGGTAAAAACAGAAGACATGGAGGGTCCTTGCATGAACCAGTCATTCAACGCCGCTTCCTTTCAGCCTGGCTTTCAAAATAAGAGCCACTGATTTTTTTTTTTTACTACTTCCTGTGTAAACTTTTTGCCATTTAACGCTTGCCAATCAAGATAATCTACCGTTATTTTTTTCTTATAAAACAAAAAAACATATTTATGATATATTTTCATTTTATTAAGTCACACTTTGAAATAAAAGAGCACATTGTCATGTTACATTTCCGACACAAAGCAGCAAACTACTCTGCTGCTTATTTACAACTATACTGCTGCACATGTTTTATTAATGAAGCCATTGACATTATAGCACGGCCATTTCTTACACACCTTTAAATAAAAGTACCTTACAGACTAATGCTTTACTGACATCGTGTTGTACGTAGGTGACAATTTAATACAGTTTATCAGTCACAGGATCAATATATGGACTCTTTTTACTTGAACCCAAGTGCACCCCTGACCATAAAGCTGTTAAAGTAGGGGGAGATTAAGGTTGTTGTTGTTTCTTTATTATTATTTCTTTTACAGCACTGGCTTATTATTCGGGGAGTTTGGGATTTGTGTCCAGGGGCCTGCATAAAGTCATTAAGAGAGCTTTGGTACTGGCTGGAAACAGGACACTGAGCACCACTAAGGGCCATCATTGTTTTTTGTTTAATCTGCTGAGTAGAACATTTCAAGCCAGAAAAGCCATTTTCCCCCATTAACCTCTAAAACTGGTACCGTTGTTGAGCGGCTCTGAGACTGGATTAAGATGATGATCCTGGTGTTTTGTTTGGTTTTTTAACCAAAATGATTTTCTGTGATGTTGTGAGAAGAGTGCTACTTTAAATATTTTAAAAAGTTGCAGTGTAATGTAAAGACTCGCGTTGATATAGTAAGTGGAACAACAATACAGAGTTTGAAGCCTGCCATGATTTAGAAGCTCCTAATGTTCATCGATCCTCTTCTCAGACTGCAGTTTGTGGTGAGGTCGTTTTCTGAGGTTGTGCACTCACCGCTATTCACACAGGCCTGCAGTGACGTCTTCTTTAATGGGCTTTACGGATTCTTTGGAAGACAATATTGAGAGCAACTTTCAAGTTATTGGGTTGCGATGATTTATGGTTTTAGCTCCGATTATTAGTTACTTATTTGAATCTGTATTCTTCCGATAACAGATAAATCTGCTTCAGTGAGGTTTTTTTTCCCCCAAGCTACATGTTTCCATTACAGGTTAATAAAGTGTTTTTAAAAATCAAAAAGACTGACGTGTACAGCAGGAGCAGGACAAACAACAGCGAGATTTTTCGCAACGTGGAATTGGAATGGCTGATAACCTGAGGATCAATTAATCAAACACAGACCATTTAATTATTCATTAGACTCATCAATAATGAGGCATTAGCCACACTAAAAGGCAGGTTATGGGGAAATAGCTCCAGTTTCTCTTATGTTAAAATGATTTAACTCTGACATAATGAGTATCCAAAGAATGGCGCATGTGTGCAGTAAACTCATCTTTAATCGTATGAATGTGACTGGTTCTTTTTTTGATTGTTAGCCACTGTAATAAATGCAAAAGCAAAAAAAGGATAAACAACACAAATTTGCTCCAAAGACCAACATATAATACTGTAGGTTCCAAAAGCCATACGCACATTTGGAATCAGTGGTAAAATGAGCACTTGTGTGCAGTATTGGACATGACCACATGGTGTCCTAACCTTCAGTTTCTGCCCCTCTTAATGTTTATTTATTATTAATCTTAATCTGTTGTGTGATTATTATTATTATCATCATCATCTTTGCAGATGATTTCAACAATGCATACACATCAAAACATTTGGCTTGCTCCATACATTTTTTAATATCTTCCGAAATGTCTCCTGATTTTTTCATCCTTTAAAAAATAAATATATAAAATAAAAATATTATTGGATATGAATGGAGTGGACACAACAAAAGCGGAGAAGCGCAAATGCCATACAGCAGGGTCCAAACATTTTATATTTGAAAATGTGAACATTTCTGGTGGTCAATGGTTCTTTTTTTAATTTTTAACAGTAATATTTACATTCAAATGCAGTTTTCTAAAAAAAAAAATAATAATAATTTTCATTGTCACAATTATCACTTTTAAATAGAAATGCAACCAAATCTAAGCAGGAGTGGACACAAATGAAAAGAAAATTTGCCTTTTTTTCTGGCTTTTTTTTATCCGGCATCAAATTACATAATATGACATGAGCGCATATGTGGGTTTCAAACCAAAGCTGTGGCCATGATTGGCCCGTGGGCCGTAGTTTGGACCCCTGCCATACAGCACAAGTTCATACACAGACATTTAGTTATTATCATATCATTATATCTATGGTATCTCGATGTTTTCACTCATGTTTGACAATTCATCCTCTGTAAAACTGCATTTTATGCCTGTTTGTGCCTTTGTTTTTACCCATTGGAAATGAATGGAGGGCAGATGAAAGGCAGGCACATAGATCACGTGAGTACTCATTAAGGACTATGCAAAGAATTTCGCCGACATAAAAGAAAAAAAGAAAAAAAAAAGTGTCCCTCCCCTTTAACAGCCGCCTGCTCTCCTGTGGCAGCAGCGCGGAGTCCGGCACGCGCACAGTTACAGTCCCAATGAAAATATGATCCGTCTATTTTCTACAGATCCGCATCGGACTTAATGATTGTGGGCTGCTGTGTTCGAATGGTCGGAGTTGGTCGCAGCGGTGCGGGATCACAGTCACATAGTCTCTCCTCCTGGTCCTCCTGGTCCTCCTCCTCCTCTTCCTGCACCAACATTACTCCGTCTCTCCCTGAGAAGGTGAGGCGGCCTGTTATCATAACACCTCCGCCGCTATGAGGCGAATAACGGGAAAGGCGAAGGATGAAACTTTGATCGAGCTGCAGAACGCGGCGGATTTACACACTGAAGGTAACTCAATTATGGTATTTTATTTATTTATTTATCAGGTTAAACAAAAAACACATTTGTCCAACGTGTCTCGCTGTTGTTTGTCATCCAGCCTCTTCATAGTTTAATCCTAATCCCAGGATGAAAATTCAACTATTAAAAACACCATCATGTCAAAATCTATCACGAATAACCGGATAAACAAAGTAAAAGTCAATGACTATTTTATATAATTTGAGTGTTTGTTGCTTTGCTGTTATTTACTTTAAGTTTTGTCTGTCACTTTTCTCCACTGTGACGTCATACGTCAGCATACAGTGGAGGGAGTTTGGAAGGATTTGGGGTAAGTGTGTGTGTGTGTGGGGGGGGGGGGCAAAGGTCAGATTATTGTATTCTTCAGCAGCCAAATTAACCAATCCACTCTACTGCATGTGTGCTATTATACAGCAAGTTAACAGTGATCACATGACTCTTCCTTTTTTGTGAGGATGTTCAGGCTGACGCGTCATGAGGAACGTCCCTGAACAGACACACATCTGTGGGATCAGAGTTCATTTTAAGTCCCAACTATCCCACAACAAATGTATCCAAAGGTTCATGACACCACAACACTGCAGTAACAAGTCCATGGTACAATATTGATATTGTGATGGTAACATGGCTCCGAGTAGCTCCACCCATTCATGGTGAGGGAGATATACTCCGACGGTCTAAATGTTTATCTAGCTTTAGGTAGCTTTACGAGTGGAGTACACAACACAAGTACAGAGAAGTATGGATATTGAATAAGGGCCTTAGTTTCTTTGTAGAGAGCTGCTAACAGTGTGTCCATGACAGAACTAGATATTCACAAATACAGCTTCTGATCTGTTGGTTACTATTTTATGGTTTGGTCCGTAAAATGTCACAAAATGTGTTTCCCAAACCCTAGAAATGATGATGTTTCGTCCACATATATTCACATTCAAGTAGTAAAAAAAAACACCTGATATGGCTGATTCATTTAGTCCTTAATTGTGTTGTCATGGTGAAGTCCTTGCTTTTCTTTTGTGCCGACTGGATTGCTTTGCTTTGCCCTTATATCTCAAATCTTTTCTGAGGATTTCGACACGTGGCCATATTGGACCACCGTGTTTTTAATGCACTTTTCCATTCTACGCGGGCAGGGTCGTCATAGCACGGCTGCACGAAACTGAAGTGTTTTTTTCCGGTGTACTGAATTAAACATATTTGTTCAGTACTTCCTGCATGGCCGGAGCACAGACTCCGTCTGACGCAGTCACGGAACTGAAATACGGCCGACGGGGTTGTGATTCGGCTCACTGAGCGACAGTCGTGCATTATTCGCTTTGGTTCTTGTGTCGGACGTCGTGCTTACAACTCTTGACGTCATATTTTAGTATCGCTTGGAACGTCGCCAGAGCAGGTTTCAAAAACAGCACCAGGTACCAGGTACCATCCCTAATGGAAAAGCAAAAAAGTCGAGCCGAGTCGTGCTAGAACGGTATCATGGAAAAACACCATAACTTAACAACTTTTGAGTTTTTATGACGCCTGTAGGTCAAGTCTTGTATTGATGCTCCATCACCTTTTTATTATAATGAATATTGTACTGAATTTTGACAAAAAAACAACGCCAATTAAATCACAATTGTAATGTGTCAGGAAAATGGCTAAAATGGATATTTTAGCCATATTAGACATTGTTTACCGGGAACTTCCTTCATTAAATAACAACAGGTGGTGAGATGATGGTGCAGAAAGAGTGTCTGACAGTGTTTAAGCCAAATCCTAGAAAACTCTGCCCCTGTTTTCCTGTAACCACACGTTTTAACATCATCGCCTGACATCATCAATTTTGTTATTTGTCACTCCTGGTCTTCACATCCTAGGCTGATGTTCTCATGCTCTTTTTAATCTTTGAACACACATCCAGAAAACAGGAAACACCTGGGTTATTGCCCATCTGATCTAAGCATCCCTTTGTTAATTTGGATTCTAATTAATTGCATATATATATGTACGTGACTCCTGTCAGAATTCGTACTGCACGTCTTCCCAGCCTCATAACAGGATGTACAAAAACAAGAATTAGCTGTGTTAACGTGTTCATCGAACGTCCGATATGACATCACGACATTGACAATATGCAAAGTAAAGATATGTTCTCCATTCGCCGGAGGGACTTTCATCCTCTATATTAGTGTCCGTATCCATATCTTGTCTGAGAGAGTGAGGCTTCACTGACTCACTTACTTAACAGCCAACCACTTTCACTCTGTGGTTTCAAACAGCATTTTCACTCACAGATATGCTTTTAAACACGGTGGGAGTAAATAGGTTCAACGTCGTTTGTTGCTCTCCTCCACGTTCATCACCCGTGACAACAGAACATAAGTTAAAAGTAATAGTTCCTGTCATTCCAGTAATGGAGGGCTGTGGTCTTTTAAGACTTGCATTAGGTCTCCCGTCGGTGAAGATGACATATTGCTGTGTAGTGGCGTTCTTGCACAACAACTTACAGTAGCTGCTTAAGAGCACAGTTTGCACATAATGTCTTCTTGGCATTATTTGGACGGCTCAATCAACTCCTGATGCTCAGCAAAATACGGACATACTGTGTTCTCCTTCAGTTTAAAACTAAACGATGTCATTAATCCCACGGGGGGACATTTGGAACAGCTTGTCCAAAAAGACAAATACAAGATACTAGGAGGAACTAACTAATAAAAGAGAATATACCGCATGTAATTCTATCTAATGAAGGCAAGAGTCATTTATAGACGAATCCGGCGAAGTATTGGAAGTAAACATCAATCTCGTCTCCCTCCAGTATACGCGTGATTGAATGGGAGCTGTCATAAGAAGTGTATATTTCTACTTTTACTTGTACTTTTTATGCAGCATTCATTTTGACAACGATGTCTTGGAAGTCGGGAAGAAGAAAATTACTTTCATAATCGATTAATCTGTGGATTATTTTCTCGATTAATCGTTTGGTCCCGAAAATATCAGAAAAACTTAAAAAATGTTGATCGGTGTTCTTCAAACCTGGAAATGATGACGTTCTCAAATGTCTTGTTTTGTCCACAAACCAAAATGATTAATTTTTCATGATTTCTTTGTTATCCAGAGCAAAAAAATTAAGAAAATACTCACATTTTAGAAGCTTAAACAATCGGAAATCTTGTTTTGATCATGAAAAAAGCTTCAAACTGATTAATCGGTTATCAAAATGGTTTCATTTAGTAATTGATTCATAATTGATTCATTGTTTCAGCTCTAGCTCCAACTAGGGCAAACTCAGGACCACAATGTAAACATCAAGTAGCTGAGTTAATCAGTGGTGGGTCTGTAATTTTACATCACATTGTCATCTGCTTAGTTAATTTTAAAAATCAGAATTTGCCACAGAGGAAGCCTACAATTTGAATTAATATCCAGACCTCTCGGCTTTAAAACCCTAACCCACGCGGATTTGTCTATTGGATAACATAACATAATGAGTCCTAATCGAAAACCCAATGATGTGGTCAGAAGACAATATGCTGTACTCTTCTGTTACTGTACCTTCTGGAGGATTTATTAGATTCAAAAAGAATATAGATCCCTTTTTATTCACTTCACTGATCTTACAGCACATTTTTGACAATATTGCTCTGGCTGTTTCTTGTCTTTTGGGGCAGCGGAACTAGTAGATGAAAGAAACTCCCAATAAGTCACCCAATAAAAGACTAACACAATAGTGTGGAAGGTCTGTCAAGGTTTTTGAAGTTCTTTTTTAACAGATTAGTGTAAAATATGCAGTTAAAATACAATTTGGATGTCATTCATTGACACTTCACACTGTAATACACTGTAAAAAAAAAAAAAGCTTATGTCATTTATCAAATCACCAGTAGATAAAAGCACTGAAGTCTTGAGATATCTTGAAATGTGTCAAGGCATACAGTAACAGTCAGACTAGCCTCTCAGTTGTAACTGTCCTTATCTCTGGAACCCTCCGTGTCGGCATGCATGGGAACAGTGTGTTGTTGCTGTGATAAGAGCTGTGTAGCAGTCAGGGACGTGCACATGATTATCAAACTACAGGGGCTCAATTTTTCAGGCCTTAATAACACAATATGTAGATGAATTAATAAACTACTTAGTTGTGTATCCCGTGTAGCTGTGAGTGTCATGTAATTGCCATTTCTTTTTATTCACATTACAATACTGAGGTTTGGAAGACATGCAATCCAGCTGCAATTTTAACACTGGTTTATTATTAGCCTATTTAGTGTTGAATATAATTTCTTTAACATTGAACACTGAAAAAAGTACAAAAATAAATAATGGAAAAAACTTAAATGTGAATATTATTCTTGACTAAAATGAGTTAACTAGAAGTTAGCTTAACCTCTTCGTCCCTGACTCTCTTTTTGCTAAACAGAGTATATCTCTGCAATTATTATATATTATGTGAATTGTCTTGGTATCAAAATAAAGATGACACTTGTGAGACTCCGTCAGAAGTGTAAGCATCGCTGTCGATGCTACTGTGTCGGAGTAAATGCAGAAGAAACCCAGCATAAATGAAGGATTATTTTCCCTCGCCTAAAAAAAATATTTGTATTTTTAAGTAAATATCATCTTTAAAACCTCATGTAACCGGTGCCGCTTTTCAATGTTTACACTGTTGTGGTGTTTTCGGCTTTAAACTTTAAACTGTGTTTGGTGAACATAAGAATGGAACTATCCGATTTCCACCGGTTTCTATCGGTTTGAACTGACATTCATTAGTGTAAATCAGACATGGGTGAGCATGCTAATTTCTTCATTTTAAAATTAAATGAAATTGTATTTCTTCTGACATAACGCTGACATGCATTCGTCTTGCGGCCGTAGCCTTTAGTCATCTCTTCACTTCATATTGCTGTTGCCTCAAAATCGGTCACTTGCCATTGAGTTTGAACGAGGGAGTGAAGAAAACAAGCTAATTTTAATGTGAAAGAGGCTTAAGTGAGACCTAGGATGAATTTGTTTCACCAGAGGACATGAATGAAATGTCTTTATGTTTCATTTATTTACTTATTTATTGCCTTAATTGATGATTAAATAGTCCACATGTCTGGTTTAAAGAGCTTTACAGTCAAAGCTTATCTTCTTTCGCTAATTTATTGGCGGATACCACAGATGAAAATGTTGCATCTATAGCTATAGACCATTTACCATAGATAGACAGACAGATGGATTAAACGTATTGTGCTGAGTCTCTTAATTATTTGTGAAAAGATATGGGCTATAACATGCAATAAAGCAATCCATATCCAATAAAGAGGATGCCTCTCTGCAGAGGAAATGCATCTGCATTGTGTGCTAAGTGATGCACGCGCAAGCTAAGGGGCTGTCACACGTATAGCATCTAAAATCCTATGTGGAATAAGCCAGTATTCCTAACTAAGGCCCTTGGTGGTAGCACTCCTGTTATATGTTATACGTTGTCACTAAGCAACCAAAACCTGTGAGCTGCAGCGCGACTGTGAAGTTGCTGCAGCCTCATTAAATGATTTGATGCATTCAAACAATAAGTCTTCATTAAGTATTACTGCCTTCTGTGATGCCTTATATCAAAATCCGTAATTCAGTATATTAGGGGGAAGCTTTTATAATCCTAAACGCTGGCCCATCAGTGCTGCCTACAATGCAAAGGACTCAATGTCTCGATTTGTAGACCCATTATTGTGTTAATCAATTAGTTGTTATTAAGACACACGGCTGTGGGATAATGGACTGTGCTCGTTTTGCAAAGGCTTTGTTCAGGCTCTTATCAGGAGAGACCTTCAGCCACATGTGAAAGAGAAAACAGAGAGAGCGAGAGAGAAGAGGAAGGTGTCCGTCTTCACCTCTCTGTCTGTGTATGCAGGTGGCCAAACATGATTTATAAAAGAAGTCATGATGGATGATGGACTATTGGATGAACACCAGATGTACAGTTCCACTGGTTGTCTAAATCCAATACAACATCTTCATTCATCCTGTTAAAGCTACTGTCAGTACAATTCTTGCATTAAAATGACATCATTCTCTCAGTTAGGACAGTAAATCCAGAAGAAACCTTCCGAGTATGCCCTCATACTTTATCCCATCAGGAGCCAGAGCTCCACAAAGAGACAGTGGAGCCTGGCACCAGGATAAAGAGGTGTTTAAAAATGGTCATTTCCTAAACAGAAAATGAATCCAGCTTCAGAAAGGCAAGAAACTATAGTTTCAAAGCTGTAGCTTTATGTAGGAAAACATAAAGAAACAGCTGCTTGTGACTCCCATGTCGTGCTTAATAGATCAATCTAAGGGCACCTGTCGTTGGCGTTGTTTGCCAAAGTGACAATTCACTTCTGAAACTTTCAGTTACGGTTTCAGAAGTGTGGTTTTCAGTCACACTCCAATCTTAGTGGGTTAGAGTTACTGCCATGAATCACTTCCTGTGTGCAGAGCTGTAATGTTGCCAGGCAACACAAGATCCAAACCCTGCTACACCGATGAACACTGAGAGTTCAAGTGGAGTTGATGGGCTTAATCAACATTGTGTGAACTCATTAAACAATGGTTTGAAAGTAATAGATATGTGATATTTAAAAGCTATAATACACTAAATACACATTAACTTGGAGAACAAGAACATACATGTAGCAAAGCACTTAAAATTGCTGTGTATGTGAATTACTTTCAGTCAAAATTAGCCAGAGAAACAGCAGTTTCATGTAGAAAAACAAAGAAACAGCTGCTTGTGACTCCCATTCTTCCTCTCGAAAGATATCTTCATTCTTTTCTTTGTTACGTGCCCACCAGTTACACTTGGTCCAAGCCTTGGATGCTAATTCGACATTTTTTAGACTCAGTCGTGGGGGCGGGACCTCATTCCCAGAATGTAAACAGTGTCCGCCATCTTTGCTAACAGTTACACTAACAGGACCAAGTGTCACTGGTGGGCACGTAACAAAGAATGATGCAGATAATTCAACTACACACATTCAAATCCACTCAGAAACCAAGATTCAAACTAGTGACCTTCTTGCTGTGAGGCAACGATGCTAGCCACCTCTCCGCCATGTAACACACCTGGAAACACAGTCAAACAGCCTTTTTTCCCTCTCTAAAGCCGCCACAGTGGATCACCTGGTGTCCACTTATAGAGCATTAAGAGAAATCACTCATATTTTAAGGCCTTTGCTTCCATTTAAGATGATTTCTCTCTGCTCTCTCTGCGGCCTTATTGGTGAAGTCATGGTCCGTGTCAGACATAAAACAGAGCCAAAGAGTTGCTATGGAAACAGTTCTTATAATTTCATTACCCCCCCCCCCCCTTCCGATCGAAGCATGATACTGAATGAGATGTGGAAACCCAAGATTTCCTCTCAGCAAACAAGGAGATGCTGGCAGTACAACTGTTTGTGCTATTTGATTGTGTTTGTTCCAGATCATGTGTTTTCTTTTGAGATCTTTTGTTTACAACATGACCTCCGGGTGCCTTTTTTTTGTTTTATGTCTACTTAGTTGGACTAAAAGAAATGTCCTTGCAGGCCAATGTTTTATGTATGAGCTGCTGATCGAATGACTGTGCCCGAAGGAGCTATATTTGTCCCAGCACAGCATCTATTGGTCACTGTTGCCTCATATAATTAATTATATGGCAGCAGATAATTGCAATTGTGCATGACTGACAATGATTGCATACAGTGAATGTTAACCTCCTGAATCCGAATTTTAAATGTATTCTGTTGTTTTTTTTATGAAGATAATGCAGTATTGTTTGTGCTCTGCATGTGACCTCTTGTGTATGAGTCTGTGGTATTTTTATCCCACTCAAGGTTTCCGGGGATTGTCAGACAAGAACGCCCCGCAGGGAAAAACCATATCCTCCTGATAAGAGTTGAAATTAAACGACAAAACATCAACACATCGCACAAAAAAGCCCAATTTTATACGCACAAGTCTGAGAAAGACAGGCGTACAGATTAGATTGTCATCTGCTGTTAGTTCATTCTCATGAAGGTTACTGCTTAGAAAGGCGTATCTTCAAACGTAAGGTCAAAAACCAAGGTCACAGTTACCTCATATGCTTATGAAAGTAAAACCTTTCAATAAATTCACATCTTTTCAAGTTGTCTGCCCATATTTGTAGGTCAGCACCCAAGGTCAGCACCCAAGTGGGAATTCCTCCAAATTTGAGATACTAAGACGAACAGGTCAGGATTCTGTGTCAGAACTGATGCACGTTTTTGGAACGGTTCCCTTTGCTCAAGGCACGCCGAGCTGGCCCGGCAGGAAACATGCTAAAAAGATAGAGAGGGTGTCTTGTCATAGAGCGCCCCGGGTTCTAGCTCAGGATGTTGTGGTTTCATTTTAGTGTGACGCACAGCACATCTGCAAGATGTCTCACTGTATCGTGCATGTGTTTTATATGCAATGTTATATTTCAGTTTAATTTCTTTTATTAAAGTTATATTTCTTTAATAAATGTGAGTATCTGCCATGTTTGACTAAATCAATTTTTTGCCAAGAGGGAAGAGAGAGATGTCACTTCCCTCTTGGTTGTCAAAATCCCAGCTTGTGGTGTGCACTTGTTGATGGCCCAGAAAAGTTAAATAAGTTAAATAGTTAAATAAAAAAGGTCTGTCTTAACTGAGAGGCAGCCTTGGGCAACATCTACACAAGAGCTCAAAGAAACCCACATGTTTTTGTAGTACTGCTGCTTTTTTAGATATAAATGGAAGCTCTTGTTTCTTGTCTGTTAGTCTTTGGGCTCTGTTTTACAAATACGACACAGGTGGATTTTCAATACACTTAATAACCCTGCATGTTTACCTCCACCTCCTAACCTGTCATGTCTGTCTGTCCTTAAACGTAGGCCTTGCAGTGTTGACTGCGTTCAGGATAAACCTGCACTCAGGTACGGGCAGATCCGAGGCTCTTTGTGTGCTGCTGTCTGTCCGCGTTCACGTCATCCTATCGTACTCGTCTGCCGTCTGGGCTGAAGTCACGTTAGTAGTGTGGCCCGTATTTTTGCCTGTTCATTTGCTGATGTCTGTGTGTCTGTCTCCTCTCTCAGCCTCTGGCTACAGCAGAGCCTGCAGGCTCCTTGGTAGTTGTGTTGTGTCGTGTCCTGCACTGATGCATGCACTCATGCAGTGTAGCATGTGCACATGGGTAAAGTTTCATTTAGATGCAACTTATCCATAAGCAGTTGGCACTGCAGTTGACATTCATATTTTAATATTAGAGAAGTGTATCCACATCCTCATGCACATGCACAGCTGGTGTAAATTGGTGGGTGAAGTATTCCTATCTTTATCTGCAATTTTGACGAGTCACTTTATCAGTCAAAAGTTAAACATTTTGATCTGAAACCTGGGAAATAAAATGTAAAATACAAATCCCTCAACTTTGAATCTAACTCGGGTAAATGACGTCCCACCACCGCTGGTGTACATGTGCTTTTTAAGTGTGTGGCATGTTTACACTGTGTCCATTCTGAAGAACATGCATTATGTATTATGCTTGTGCGTGGGTAAATGGATGTGTGTGTAGCTGACAGACATGCCCGACCCCGGATGTCACTTCAGATCAAGAAATCCTTGTTTCTACTACTTGTTTGGGTGGCAGAGTACTGTCGGTGTATTCTAAGGACCAGTCATCCATCGTCGGGGTACGACATGGGCGGGCCGTCAGTCCATCGCAGAGCCATGTCCGGTTTTTCGGACATGTGAGAGGAAACCCAGAAAACCCGCACAACGGGACAGGAACCATTTTTAACAGTATTTTGGACGGTACACATCCCCTGGGTGTCCTCTGTCCGCTCCGGTCCCACCAGCTTGGCCTTTATGGCTCTGTCTTTGCCTCAACCAAAGTGGTACCATCCCACTTGTATCCTCCGTGGTACAGACGGTTATGGAGAAGGCCCCCTTAGACTGTGCCCCCTCAGACTAGAAGATCCACTGAGCCCCAGGTCATTTTGAGTGTGATGCTCCTGGGCTAAGATTTTATTACATTATTGCCCAACCCTATTGCAGAGGCCGTCACAGACACTCAGCAGTAAAGAGAATGGGAACCTCTTCAGGGTGCAGTGATTTAGGTTTTGGATCGATGCAGCTCAGCTCGAGTGGGTTTTTTGTATCAAGAGAAATTGCACAGCTTCTCCTGTGTCTTTTCTCCATGTGATCCACACACACACCTCTGGGAATCCATATATTGACGTTGAGGGGCTGCCTGTCCTGATATACAGTAGGGCCTGTGCTGTAATGTTCCTTCTCTGGGGGAAGGGCTTTTAATTATTCCTCACTGGCCTTCAGCGATCAGGCGTGTAGAAGTGAAGTGGATGTGTTCTCTTGTGACGTGAGGATTATGGGAATATCTTCTGTTATCTTCTGACAGGTTCCTTAGTCTTTTTCAACTGCATAGTGAATGGAATTTAGGCTATTTTTTGTAGATTTTGACCAATTGACAACCATCAGTCAAGCTTCAAGATTCATGATTTGACCATATTGACAATTTGCAACCAGACGTGCACAGACATCCGCTGCAACCTTTTGGACTATTGGACAATACCAGCTGTCAGTCACACTGGTGGGAGTGTTATTTACAAAACGGACATCGTGTGCTATTGAAGAGGCCCTGAATCTTGCGATTGAGACAATTACACTATGATGTTGCTCCAGTTTATATTAATCCACAACTAGCAGTAAAGTAAACCAAACCAATGTTGTTTTTTGACACTATGTGGGTTATTTTACCATGATATGTCAGGCTGGCTAGCTGTTTCCAGTCTTTATGCTAACCTAGGCCAAATGCTAGCCGTAGCTTCATGTGGACAGTAGTACTCTGCAGGACGAGGCCCATTTTTTTTTATTATAGTCTATGGTTTTTAAAGCACCTGAGTTGCTTTATGAGAACTTTAGGATGCAGTCTTTTTGGATGGAGCTTTGTCCATAGTGAAAATCCTCATACAGCCTCTGTCATTTCTGCTAATTCTTTTTTTCCTTGCAATTCCCCCAACTTTACAGAAAAACAAGAAAGAAATGTAAACAGTGAACTGACCTGAGGTGAACTGGGTGTTTTACTGTCTAGTGAGTCTGATCTTCATTCAGGACACTAGTAAGGATTTTTTTGAGTATATTAAAACATGTAACATGGCCCTGTATCTCACTGTAAGATCAGCAAAGAAAAAAGCCCTCATTGGACTTTGACATTACTTTGGATTTCTGTCAGACAGCAGTGCTAAGCAGCAGCTGACCATTTAGTCCATTAGTTGGTTTAAAACTGTCACTTTGAGCCCAGTAGAGGATAATGGCATGTGAAACTAGGCTGCTTTGACATGAAAAATGGTGTGTGAGCTTTACTTTCAAGTGAGTTGTGACTGAATTAATTTGTGTTTTCCCAGATTTAACTGTAATTAATGGACGTACAGTAGATATACAGTGAAGGATTTGTGCCAGTGGCTGCTTATTTTTGTACATCTGTGACCTCTGTCTTTGTTCATTTGTTTCACTGTGGAAGTATCACTCACTACTGGGCCCTTTGCTTCTGTTTGCTCAAGCCAGGCTCTGGTTCGTGGCTGTGCACAGTTGGAGAGAGGCCAAAACAAGAGAGACAGAGAAGGAAAGAGGGAAAAAAAAAAAAAAAAGCTGCCACTGCTCAGCTGCACAGTCACAGATGCTTCCCACGAGCCCGATGGAAAACTCACACTGCCGTTTGTCCCTCGTCCTTCAGGGATTCGTATGATCTCACAGACATGCTATATTAACATACCTCTCTAGTGAGCCCACTTAGAAACACCACAGACCTTCTCTCATTGGCTCACGCTGCTGTCTGTCAGATAACCGTCTAATCAGGGCAGTGCGCCTGGTCTGCAGCAGAAGAAGGCTGGAGATCTTTGTCTCCTTTGTTCGCTAAGGCTGTGCTCCATCCTGGGGGAGGTTGGACTTCTGATACAGCAGCTACTCCATCCACTGGTCCCAGTCCCTCCCCCCTCTCGCTTGTGTCTCCATGCACGTTCCAGCCTCCCCCCACACAGGAAGTGGGGCTTTCCCACTGTTCAGTAATAACAGGGGGGGAGCACGCGGCCAGCATAGCTGTGCTACATGAGCACATTCTCTCTGCCAGAGTCTGCCATGCAGGGAGAGAGAGAGACTGCAGGAATGTTGTGTGTCAGTGTGTTACGGAGGACAAGTGTGTGTACGATTGCCATTGCCCATGTGTTTCCTTCTCAGCTCTTATCTATTATGTCACTTATGTCTCTGCACCTGATATTCAAACAAACATCGTGCTATTGTTCGTTGACTCAGTTGCATGCTCAATACAACATTTTGAAATGTGGTCAAAATCGGCACTGCACACACTTGTGTACATTTGCACATGCATGACAGGTGTATTTCTTTTTCAGATGAAAACAATGGAAATGGTGTCAGTTCTTCGTCTGAGAGAGGGACACTGCCGGGAAATACAGAAGTAAGTAATGCCCCATTCCCACTGGTCCTGAAACCTGTCTGATCCAGGGTTTAATTGGGTTTTTCCCAACAGTTTCCCAACACTACTTTCTTTGTGTGCTTTGTTTTGCCATCAGCATAGTCGTTAGCATTAATGTTTGTAGCTTTTAATTTAGAGTGTCCACTTTACCTAATCCCCATTATTGCATGGTTTTGGACCGTGGGAGGAAGCCAGAGAACCCAGAGAAAGACCTTTGTTCCAACCGGGGCTCGAACCCGGGTCTTCTTGCTGCAAATGCAAGAGTGCTAACCACTACATCAACCGCGTTGCCCGCCTGTTGCTATCCTTACTTTTTAAATCGTGGGACAGCACTCAATAATTAATTTCATGAATCAGATCATTTGAATCAGTGGGTCCCAAAAACAGGGTAGCGACCCACTGATGGGTCATGGTAGATGTTTTTTGGGTCCCCAAACGAGTTTGCTGAATTGTCCAAAACCTTTTGGTTCAGACTGACTAACACATTTAGCATTTAGCCTAGGTTAGCATAAAGACTGGAAACAGCTAGTTTGACCTTATATCGTGGTAAAAAAAACACATAATGTCAAAAAAACAAACAAATTGGTTTAGTAACTTGACTGCTAGTTGTGGATGAATATAAACTGGAACAACATCATACTTACCTCAAATAAGATGATAAGCCTTGAATTAGACCTGGAACACGGCTGCTAGCTGTATTTTAGCCACTTTACAAAAGGCTCACCTCACAAAGGCAGTTTTTTCTGACTAAAACCTGATGTATGTGGGACACAGTGGCTGCTGATCTACTGCTGCCTTGTTTGGTATCTTTGTGTAACTTTGGTAAATCAAAATGTTGGATTTCAAACACTGAATTTACAAAATAACACATTTGCGCTTACTGATAGAGGCAGCAGTGGATCGTCTGTCTTTCTTCCATGATGTGAAATAGCTGGTTTTGAGGTTTAAAAGCAACACAAACTGTCAGGAGAAGCTGTCACACAACATGATAAAGTGGACAAAGCATTATTAAAATATTGTTGACTGAATCAGGCGTATATTTTATCACATGAGCTGTTAGGTTGCCAAAATCTCGGTGCCATGTTCTCATTACCATACTTCAAAAAACCTGAACTGTCACTTCAATGCCCATAGATGCTGAACTATTCCTTTACTGCATTGTCAAGTTGACCATTGACAATCTGTTACTTTCGAAAATGGACCGTCTGAGTTTCAGTAATAGTTTATGTGCCTTTTCAACTTTATCAGAGCTTGATATCTTTGCTTTTTAGCCAAAAGAGTGCCTCTAATTTGTGTGAATTTTGTGGACTTACTCACTCATCTGTCGTTGACTCACCGCTCTTGATGCTGAGTCACAAGACCTCTGAGTATCAAAGAGCTCCTCTCATTCCTCAAACAGCAACACTCACACAGGAGCCTGTTAGTCTGCTGATTTTCCAGCGATACAGCGAGACCATCAGGCAGATGCTTTATTCATCACAACTCATTACACTGAATAAATTAAGTTTCTATTGTTTGACTTATGTGTTTGGTGCAGGAATCGAACACTTTCTTTCCAGAACTAATCAGCCTGATGAAAACATAATGCGATTAAGTAACCTAATGAGCACTTTGGGGGTTTGGTAGATAAGCCGGGTATAAACAAAGACATCATCTCTCAATCTAGCAGAAAAAGTAGACTTTAAAAGTCACATTTAAGGGGAGTTTAGGATGGTTTATCGACAGAAATCCAATATACTACCCATACAAGTTCATAATGGCTTTAAAATTAAATACGGTTGTGTTTTTGAAGCCTTAGAATAAACTCTTAATATGTACTTTAGTCAAGGGCCTTGCTTCTTGGGCCTCCATCTTGTGGTACCATATTTCTACAGCACATATACCAGTTTTAAATCATGTGTATCTATGGGACCCTCACAAGCTGATGGGAGGAGGTGGAGCTGGAGGAGTGACCAGGATGGACAGAATCAGAAATGAGCATATACGGGGGGACAGCTCGGGTAGAATGGTTTGTAACGGGACTAGATAATTTCCTTCAACAAGGGCGACTGGTAACGGAATCATGCAGAAACACCACCGAAATCCGATTTTCTCCTTAGACCATAACCTATATCCCCATAAAGTCCTTTAGTTTTTGAGTTGTGCTCCTTACAGTCAGACCAAAAACATAACCAAATATCTTGGACACTGTCTAATACTGGACATCTTGCCTGTCAAAGTCTGAGTCCATTAAGTGAAGTTTCAAGTTTCATGTCTCTGTAAAAAAAAAACAACTAAAAATGTAATTGTATGCCTGCTGTTGGTCCTTTAGACAGACAAGCTGCAATCGCACAAAGACACCGTCTTCTTCAGGGACGGCAGTCGAAGGATAGACTTTGTGTTGTCGTACGTGGACGACAAAGATGGAGAAAAGAAACAAGTAAGTGTACCGGAATAGAGAATGGCACATTTCTTGACGACGCAGCAATTTTTTTACAGTGTGACCCGGGGCGACATTACGAGAACAGGAATGTGAGGGCAATACAAAGAGGAAGTGAGAGTTTTTCATGAAAGTCTGAGAAAATGAAGCAGAGATATTTTTTAAAATGGTTGGTATTAGGGAGATCAGGTGTTAACGGTTACTGTAGTTACATCAAAGCAGCATCAACATACTTTATAATAATAATAAACTGTTTTCATACAGGTTGTTGCTGAAGGTAACTGAAAATGTGGACTAAGCTCACGTTTCTGTCCTGTTTCAGTTGAAATCATCATTATATGCTTTTGTTATCGACTTTTCTGTTTCCATAATATTTTATGTGGTCAAAAATGGATTTGACACATAGACTGTGTATAAGAAATGGACGTAATCCTCTGTGTACAAAGCAAACTCCCATTTTGAAGCCTCAAGATTTGACTGGTGCCGTGTTGAGGTTGGTTTTACTGGCAGAAGTTCACAGATGCCACTTAATCATCTATTTTCCTTTAAATGGGAACAAAATTGACAACTTTACTATCGAAGAAGACCTGAAACTTAGCGATTGAGATCATTAACTCGTCAGGAAAAATATTAACTGATTGATTATAAATCAAGTGAGAGGTAGAGGCTCATTTTATTTTCCCATAGACTTCTGTTCTGTATAGTCGCCCCCTGGTGGGTAACTGCCACTTTCATCCTCCTTTTTAGTCCTCACTTTTCAAAGAGGACAGCAACCATCCTTTTCTCGTACATGGTCCAACAAAATCCGACAGAATAAAGTAACACAGGCCTCGTGTGATGGGTTTTAGCCGCTGTGTCGCTCATGTCTGTGACGTTTGTGCTCCCCCCGCAGGAAAGAAGGAGGGAGTTCGAGGCCAACTTGGAGAAAGCGGGTCTGGAGCTGGAGACGGAGGACAAATCAGTAAGAGATGCAGCCAAAGAGCGCCGCTGCCACCTAGTGGCTAATCAGCTGAGGCACATGTTTGTTCTGCAGAAAGGTCTTAAAGGGATGGTTCAGGATTAAACATGTTGAACCAAAGCTTCTTATTGTAAGAGAAAAAAATCCCTTAAGTCGTTCCATTTAAGCATACAAAGTGTTTTGTTCTCTTCTGTTTGCGTCAGAACTCCAAAGATCAGAAGACGTATTTCCTGAAGATCCACGCTCCGTGGGACGTACTGGTGACCTACGCCGACGTCTTAAAGATTAAAGTTCCCTTCAAGAAGAGCGACATCCCCCACAGTCAGGACGCCCCGCTGCAGTGGCTCTCGCGTCCTTTCCGTCTGCCAGATGACATAATGCGACCCCAAACAGACTATTTCACGTATCCCTTCGACAAGCGCAAGACTGACTTCTTCTTCATGAGGGACAAAGATTCCTTCTTTCCACCGTCCACAAGGAACAGGATCGTTAGTACTCTGTGATGTTAAAAACACTTGCATGTACAGACATGAAGCACACAAACCCAAATCCCTTAATCTCGCTTGTTGAATCCCTTTCCTTGTTGGTAGGTGTTGTACATCCTGGCCCGCTGTACGTACCAAGCAGAAGGACGGAAAGACAGCGACAAGACGGGAATCAAGCGACTACTCAGCAACGGGACGTACACGGCAGCCTTCCCTCTTCATGATGTAAGACATGCAGAGGAAATGGAGGTCGAATAATCGAAGGGTTTTAGATACTAACATTTAAACGCTCCCACTTCCTGAAACTTTATATTTAAACTTCATTGAAGACGGGGATTATCGCGTCCTGCTGCTGTTTTTATCTGTATTTCCTTGCGCATTAATATTCAACATGCAAGAACTCTTGAAACTTTACACGGAGGTAAAGTGTGGCTCTATAGCGCTCCCTAAGGTGAAAACAGTGGCAGAATTGAGTTCCACCGAATTTCCCGAAACTTGGTGGGAAGGAACAAAAAAGTCGACTGTAACCATGGCCTCAACTCAATAGGAAGTCGGCCATTTTGAATTTTATTATTTAACATTTTTTATTGAATTTCAACATTATGACACATTACAAATACAAACCCACCCATAAATCCCTCCCTCATATCCACACTTGGCCAGCCTATCCCTTTACACAGGGGTGTCAAACTCAAATGACCTGGGGGCCAATGAGCATCTAGTCTGGTCAAGCGGGGGCCGACTATTTATAGCCGGTGAGCAATATAAGATATTCATTATGATATTAGACAGAATTGCAAAGTAAAAGCACTTGTTTTGATATAAAATGATTCACAATAAAAACATATTTATGATGCACAAAAATGGAGAATTAAATTAAAAATTGAGCAAATAATGACGAGGATAATGGGACGGGTTATCCCACTGAGACACGGGGTCTGTATAGTAATATCATGTTATTTCCTATTTTAGACTCAGACGTGTCCATGTCTGATGTAAACTGAAATACCTGTTTGATAATGAAGTTTGATCATTTTTTTCTCAGTTTGTATTCGAGGCATTTCAACAGCACAGGTCTTATCTTTGCGTTTTACTTGGTAACCACTAGAATTAAATTGGTATTATGGTAATATTACATCCCTACTTCAAAAATAATTACAATACTACTAGATATGTAATTTTCTCATTTATGTAAACCTTCACTTTCCTGTGGGGAACAGTCATTTCATTGAATGTGTTTTCTAACTCCTTTGATTTTTCTTCTTCTCAGTGTCAGTACTGGGAAAAGGCACACAACGCTAAATGTGAGAGCGAGCGCTTCAGCTTGTACAACCACTGGGCCAGATTCCTCTGCTTCTACAAAGAGCAGCCTCTGAACCTCATCAGGTAACAAACGGAACAAAGTCTTTCAACGAAACGTTGGCTACGTCAGCTTTACTCAAGTTGTGTTTTGGCTGCAGGAAATACTACGGAGAGAAGATCGGGATCTACTTCGCCTGGCTGGGCTTCTACACGGAGATGCTGTTCTTCGCCGCCGTCATGGGCGTCATCTGTTTCACATACGGCGTGCTCAGTTATGACGACAACATATCGAGGTTAGTGCCACCAGAGGGCATCAGAGAGCACATAAAAAAACAGCCAGAGTTGAACCAAAGTGCTTTGCAAAATAAGACAAAATAAATCATTTCTAGACATAAAACAAGATGTTAAATGTCTCAGCTTAGAATGACATGTTTCCAATACTAAGCGATGAAATATTGGTGCTTGTCTGTTTCTTTAGTTTACTAAGACTTAAATCTAGGTTTGTATTAATGTTAGTTGGGTTTATGGATTATTCTTTTACTTATGTTACTTATTAGTAATAACTTGGTCAACTAGTTTATTTATTTAAGTATACATTAATCTCTGATCGAGCGATAACTACAGTGGCTAATTTTATTAGTTGGAAGAAAGTAAGACATTAAAACTCAAGATCTTAAATTGAAAATTGGTAAAATAACTAATCTGGAACTAATCTTTTTTTCATTATTGTTTTACTGCCAGTTTTCACCACACAGAACATGGAAAAGACAAAAAAAAGACAAATAAACTGAACAGTTTGTACATAGTTTGGGGATGGAAGAAGTAACAGAAACATCCAGTGTCACCTTTGACACTTTAAGAAGTCTATGAAATTATACAGACAACCAAATATCACAGTTCTGTGATTTAGAGCATCTGTGGCTACAATTGCCAAGTATTTGCAGAAAAATCCCCCTGAATATGAAGCAGTAAGACCTCGTGAAACTGGAACCAGGAGACAAAAACCACAATAAGTCCACTGTGCTGCCCACATTTGTGTCCAAATAATGTTTTTTGGAAGAACATAGTGTCCCTATTTGTTGCCACAAATCAAATTCAGGTTTGGTTAGGAGCCGCGATGGAGGAAACTGTCTTTGGTGCCACATAAAAACACAAGTAAATGAATATAATTAAACACAGACAGAGGGAATTTAGACTAAAACTGGAAAGCTTGGAGTGCAGTTACAGGAAGTTCAACTCCCATGTGACCTTTGTGGTTTTTTTTAGTCGTACAACCTCCAACCAACCTCTTTGTCGTTTCCTCTTCTTGACAGAAGAAGGAATCACTTCCTGTGTGCAGCACAATGACGTCACCGTGGTAGAGATGACTATACTGTGAAAACGGGGAGTTGGAAATTCAATTGTAATGAAAGCTTTGAACAAGATGAAAACTTGCTTCTCAGTGACTTTAAGTGGTTTAAATATATATTGTTATTTATTTGCCAAATAAACGGAATTCTCTGAGAAGTCAGAAATGAATCACATGTAAGCACTACAACACATTTTTCTGTTCAGGATTGCAAATAAATAATTAGAATTGGACGTATTTTTTTTTGTAAATCAGTAAATATGGAAATTCATAATATGTAATCGCATTAAAAATATAATTTAAGTTAAATGAGCTTTACTCTAGAGACATAGAGACAAATTACACGGGAGCACAGGTTCCAGTGAAAGGCAAAACAACAAGCAGCAAGGAGACTCTAGCGCTGTGCCTTTACCTCAGAGTTGTCTGTTGCAATCTGGCGATGAGTGACTGCAGGACCAGGACATATGATGAGTGAATTGGGAGCAGGTGTGCTCCTCCCGCAGGTGAGCTGATTACATGCTGGAGGTAGAAGCAGAAGAGAAAGGAGGAGACGAGACGGGGCATGACATAGGGTTCAATTCAATTCCAAAAACGTGATTGATCCCCAAGGGGAAATTCAAGGTCCAGTAGCTTAGACATCATACACAACATAAACAGTATGATGAAAAAAGAAATGAATGAATAAAATGAATAAACATATAGAAAAAAATACAAAAAAAAATCAAACAATTAAAGGAGTAATCGGTAAAATCAACTGACCAGGACAAAAAAAGAAGAAAAGACTTTAGTATTTTTCAAACCTAAAGAAACAGACCAGGCCCAATATCTTTATTTGTCTCCTAACATTATCTATAGATGTGACGTCTGACATCTTGTTCTTCACATATAAACATATTTTGATAAATACTCGTACATTTACATTTGAATTATATTCATTTCCTTTCTTTCTCTTTTCAGCAAAGAAATATGCGACGCTGCTATCGGAGGCAGCATCGTGATGTGTCCGCTCTGTGATAAAAAATGTCCTTTCTGGAAGCTCAACTCCACGTGTCTCTCGTCCTGGGTAAATCGGTGCACTCCCTGTGTCATTTGGCAGCCATTTTGAAAGCCTGGGATCACGTCAATGTTGACGATACTTGAGCTGAACTGAGCGCGTGCGGTACTCTGACTTAAAAACACATGTAGTGACCGTGAACTAGCACTTAATCGAACACAGTCAATAATTTGTGTCCCGCCGAGTCAGCAGTATGTAGACATTTTCGTGCCCAGCGTGCATTTCTCCTCTTAACCTTTCCCATATTCTCTCTCGCAGCAATCCCATCTGTTTGATAACGAGGGAACGGTGTTCTTTGCCATATTTATGGGGATTTGGGGTAAGTGTCAATCTGTGCTGCTCTTAACATCCAATGTGCCCCAACCTTCCCCCCCCCCCCCCCCCCCCCGTCTTGTAAGACAGATTTTTCACAGTTCAAGCCTTTTCACACTGCAGCAGCAGCAGAATTTGCCCATAGCAACTTGCCAGCGCTATTATGTTGTTATGCACAAGCAGTTGGCCGTAGCTTGCCTCGCACAGTGTCGGCCAAGAGTGCCTGAAAAGCAGATAGCCAAGTATTAATGAGAGTCATAGCACACATGAAAAACATTTAGACACTCGGATGCAAAGACTCACAACAAAGTCTGTGTTATGTCAAAATAAGAGTTGACAACTGTTTGTTTCTTTTCTCCTCAAATCAACCCGGCAGTGACTCTGTTTCTGGAGTTCTGGAAGCGGCGTCAGGCCCGGCTGGAGTACGAGTGGGACTTGGTGGATTTCGAAGAGGCGCAGCAGCAGCTTCAGATCCGGCCCGAGTTCGAGATCAGATGCACGACCAAGAGACTAAACAAGATCACTCAGGTGCTTTAGACGTGTTTTTCTTTTATTTCAAACAACAAATATGTGTTTCAAAAGTGATCATAATACTGAATCTTTCAGGAAATGGAGCCCTATCTTCCCATCACCAGCAAGTGTGCTCGCTTCTGCCTTTCTGGAGCCACTGTTGTATTCTGGGTAAGTGGCTCATGTGTTTCACAGTACAGTTCACCCTGATCTGACTTGTGTTTCCACTGTGTGTAAGTTGTGTAGCGATTAACGTATTAACGTGTCAGCTACCTAAATACCGCGATGTGATACCAATAAGTTCCACGAAGACTAAAGTGAACTGGACCACTTGGTGGAAATTGGGCTTTCGTTCTTAGTCACTAAGTCCATTTAACGTGTTGACCAATCTTGACGTCCCCAATAAAAACTCCCACAATGAAGCCTTGAGGATCAGGATTTGGCCAGCACCGTGTTGTTCACTGGGAATTCCCAATTGTCACAAGCTGTCAATCACACTGGTGTCCACTCATGAGAAGTAATATACAAAACTGACACAATATTTTATTGAAGAAGACCTGGAACTAGTGTTTGAGACCATTAACTCCTCAGGAAAATGTAAATCAAGTGGGATGGCATTCAAACAGAGCTCTTTTTGCGACCAGTGGAGTCGCCACCCTGGTGGCTATTCAGTATACTATTACTTCTGGGTTGTCTTCACCAAACTGGATGACCTTATCCACTTTGCATGTATACAAAGAATCTTGTTTCCGTGTCTTCAAACATCACCACTGAAAGCTCAGGAACTCCCTCGCTGAAGGTCTGAGTTTGTGGAACCTGGGACACTTTGTATTTTCAGTTTGCCAGTTTGATTTTATTGTGTTTGCTCCACGCAGATCTCTCTGATAGTGGCCTGTATAATCGGGGTCATCGCGTATAGACTGGCTGTATACGCTGCCTTTGCTAGTATCATCAAAGACCCCTTGAAGGACATCCAGGTGGTGGGCAGGTTCATCACTCCACAGCTGGCCACGTCTGTCACAGCTTCCTGTATCAACTTCGTCATCATCATGATCCTCAACTTCTTTTATGAGAGGGTGGCCATTTGGATCACTGATATGGGTAAGGGAGGTTCTAATTTACGAGGTGGGGGGGAATCAGTTCAATTCCTTTGTCCTACAGTCCGGTGATGATCGTGCTTACCGTTTGTTTCCTGCAGAAATCCCAAAGACACACCTGGAGTATGAGAACAGGTTGACCATGAAGATGTTTCTCTTCCAGTTTGTCAACTACTATTCCTCGTGCTTCTACGTGGCCTTCTTTAAAGGCAAATTCGTGGGTTACCCTGGCGACTACAAGTACATGTTTGGCAAGTGGAGCAAACTGAGAAATGAGGAGGTGAGTTTTAATCTCCAGTAGTTAGTTTAACTCAAGGAAGTCTAATGACCTTCAGCTCACTCCTGAAGATGACTATGACCTTGATGATTGAGAACCTTGACAGACAGAAAGAACACATTGACCAAATTAAGAATAATGTTTGCCTTTAACTCCTGGAAACTGAAGATTGTCACCCGCTCATGGTTCACACCAAAGTCGATAGAGAAAATCTGGGATTTTATATCGTGAAACACGGAAGCACCAACACCATTGTGGTCTCCACCAATGGTCTCCAAATGTGACTTTGGTTGTGAAGTTGTTTTGGAGTCCTTTGTCTAGATTTTCCTTAAGTGGCACAAACTTACCAAACAAGGTAGTGGTAGACCTGCAGCTCTTGTGTCCTTATGAGCTAAAATCACTCACTCTTCTCAATGGACTTTGGTGTGGGAGAGTGAGCAGCTATCAAACTTCCGTTACCAGTCAGAAAAGTCTCAGTTCTCAGTGAGCTGTTCTTGGATGTATTTCATCAACTTAACAGCCCCATCAAGTGAAGGCAGCTTCATAATCTGCGGCCAGTGAAGAGGAAGTACTTTAGATACAAGAGTGCTTCGTACTGCGTCTCATCTAAACACATCTTGCTGGTCTTCTATAGTGCGACCCTGGTGGCTGCCTGATCGAGCTGACCACACAGCTGGTGATCGTCATGGCAGGAAAACAGCTATGGGGAAACATCCAGGAAGCTCTGCTGCCGTGAGTCCGTCCGATCCGTGTCGTCCGTCTCCATCAGCTCCATGTTAATAATCATTTTAAACCACATTCGTTTGTTATGGTAAATGTGTGATTGAGTGGTGTGGGTGGGGATGTTTTTTATGTAAAGCACTTAGTGTTGCATTTTAAATTTATGAAAAGTTTTGTATAAATAAAGGTTGATTGATTAAGCATTAAAAAGAATCACTTTAGCTGTCTAAACCATGTCATGTTCATCCATAATTGCTCTCAAAAAGAGAGAAAATACCCCATTATGGATCATCCAATATTTCTGGATGGAGAAGAACCCCAATAACTGATTTCAGCCAAGATGAATCCTGCTGTTTTCTTATTATCTCTCCCAAAAGTCATTATAAGTTGAGATCCTTTACGTTTTATTGATTGTAGACACTCACACCCACCATGTTAATCCAAATATCAAATCAACCAATCACATGGCAGCAATTGGGGCATGTAGACAAGGTCAAGCAAGCTTCGGAATGGGGTAGACATGCACAAACATCTATCCAAAAATATCCAGTGAGCAGCAGTCCTCTGGGAGAAAATGCCTGGTTGACATCAGAGGTCAGAGGAGAATAACCAGACAAACGACAGAAAGGCAACCGTAACTCAAATAACCACTTGTTACCACTAAGGCGTGCAGCTATGTCGTCTACAGCATGTCAAACCTTGAAGCTACAGCAGCAGAAGACCACACCAGACACTTTACTCAGTAAACGTCATGCCTAAAGAAGGGGGCTGGTGAGTGTAGATGACATCTGGAGGTAGATCATTTAGACCAATGTCTGTGATTTAGGAGTGCTGAGCCGCTTGCTCAAACTTCCCAAGCATGCTTTCAAATAAATTGTTTCCATGAGATAAAGACATTGTGTGCAAAACAGATGTTGATCTGCAGATGATTTAAGCACCGTCGCTCTGGAAATGTCTCGCTGGCTTTGTTTAGAGTTCAAAGTCTGGGCTTATCTTTATTTAATTATTCCCAGACTGACATGTGGTTCCCCTCCACGGGCTCACTGACAGGTTGATTCGCAACTGGTGGAGAAGCAGAAAGGGGCGACACCATCCGGAAAACCAATACAGCCGCTGGGAGCAGGACTACGTCCTGCAGAACTTCAGCCAACTGGGCTTGTTCTACGAGTATCTGGAGATGGGTGAGATACATGAAATTATGATCTCCAGGTTGCATTTTTACCTACTATTACAGATCTATTTTTTTCATCACTGTCTCTCTTCGTTTTCACCCTCTGTGTCGTTGCAGTAATCCAGTTTGGCTTCATCACTCTGTTCGTCGCCTCTTTCCCCTTGGCTCCCCTCCTGGCTCTGGCCAACAACATCCTGGAGATCAGGGTTGACTCCTGGAAGTTCACCACCCAGTTCAGACGACCGGTGGCCTCCAAGGCTCGGAACATCGGCGCGTGGCAGGAGATCCTTAACGCAGTGGCTATTTTGTCCGTTGTGACCAATGTGAGTTTTTCATTTAGTATGAAATTTTCTTTGACTTTTTTTTTTCTTTTACCACCAACATAAGAGGTAGCTTACTAGCTTACTACCTTGGGGACATGCTCTGTGCTGGTGGTGGGTGTGAGCTCGCTGCCACTACCAGATGTTGCTTTGCCTGGGGAAACTTTAAGAAGCTCCTGCCCATCCTAACATCCAGGCACCTACCCTTCAAAACCCGTGGCATGGTGTTCAACTCCTGCGTACGATCAGCCATGCTACATGGGAGTGAAAATTAGACGTCGAAACCCAGGATGAGACGCCTTCTATATGCCCTATATGCAAGACTTGGGGTTAAGGACACCGCTTCAGTGCTACGGTCGCACCAACTCCGGTGGTACGAGCACGTTGAACGAGCCATTGGCTGCATCAACACCATCACCAAATTGCAATTGCTAGGCAACAGAGGTCGTGGTAGACCGAGGAAAACCTGGATGGAGTGTGTCAAGAGGGACATCAAAGTGTGCGGCCTCACCAGCATTGACCCACTGGACAGAGCCGCCTGGAAACGTGGTGTGAAGACTACCCAGCTGCTGCCTACCCCTGTAGCAGGGGCCCCCGCAGCAGTATAATCTAATACTGGATACTACTATACTACTACTACCAACATACTAATACCACATCCATTTGTGTTTCCTTGTTTCTACAGGCATTCATCATGGCCTTCACCTCAGACATGATTCCCCGCATGGTTTACCTGTACGCCTACAACCAGGGCTCCATGACGGGCTACGTCAACCACAGCCTGTCCATATACAACATCTCCCAAATACCGATGCGCAACATGCCGGAGGACAATTTGAACTTGTCTCACAACTCAGCCACCACCTGCAGGTATCAGGGATGGAGCTTGTTGGATGATGTTTTAACAATGTTTTACATTTATTTACAGGTCTAGTGTGTAAGAATTAGTGAGGTCTAACTGCAGACCCTTCCAATTCTGTCCAAAGTGCTTCGGGGGAACTACGGTGACCTAGTAGAGAGGATGAAAACCCTCTTGTGCAGCTCTCGCTACTTCCACGTTCCCACATTCTCTGCTGGTTCCTCCTTTCCAAGAGCCGTTCCAAAACACGCTGCAGTAGTAACATAGTGCAAGATGACAGCCTCTGTAAAACAAGGCCTTTGTCTAATGCTGTGGGACCTCATTCCCAGAATGTAAACATTGTCCGCCATCTTTGCTAGCAGTTATGCTAACAGGACCAAGTGTCACTTGTGGGCAAGTAACAAAGAAAAGAATGAAGATATTTCTCGACTCTAGAGTTGGAAACTGAGGTTGGAAAGCACAATTTTTCAAAAATACTACCCCTATTCTAGTAATACAAAGCTAAATGCTAATCTGTGAATGATTCCTTTAAGCTTTGTATGAGAATAGACTGCAGCATTTACCTCGACTTTCCCGGGATATTTACACCAATCGCAAGAGAGTGTCATGGGTGGAGCCAATTTAGCTGCACCCGGAGTGTACCATTGTACTCTGGTACTCCAAGGGAAGGGTGTCAAAAATGTAACGATTGGGTACTATTTCTAATGGAAACGCAAAACTGTACCGAACCGAACCGCTCCACTCGGTGGAAACACAGCTGTTAGTATAAATGGCTTCTTCTAAAGCTATGAAAACCAAACATTTTTGATTTTGAAGCAGTTGATTTGCACTGATGCAAACATACTAATGGCTATAGTGTTCACTTTCTGCCAATTAAAACAAAAACTCAACCTTTAATGTTCCTATTAATTATAGCAGTAAAGACTTCACAAAAACAAACCAGTATCATTTGCTAATATGCAGGGATTTTAAAGCAACACTATGCAGGATTTCAACTTTCAAATCATGTCTCCAAGATTATTTTGATTGTAAATAAATCCTGAGCAGGTCTGTATCACCTTTAGCACTGTGTAACTTCTGGTTTCAGGTCCAGATTACAGAATTCTGCTTTACAGCATACCGTATTTTCCCTGGTGTCACTGGCTTGTCAACAAGTGTCATATGGAGTATGGAGGTATGTCTGTGCTCCTGTGTAACTGGAGAACTGTCTGTTTGTTTTTGCTGTGTTTAGATACCGTGACTACCGTTACCCTCCAGGACATGAGCGGGAGTACACTCACACCATGCAGTTCTGGCACATCCTGGCAGCCAAAATGGCCTTCATTATTATCATGGAAGTAAGGCAGTGCATTCATGCATTAAAGCATTTATTCAGATTAAACTGATTAAACTCTAAACCGTGTCATGGTTCTCCCTCCCTCCGCAGCACGTGGTCTTTGTGGTGAAGTTCTTTGTCGCGTGGCTGATCCCCGACATCCCGTCAGATGTGACGGCGCGGATCAAACGAGAGCGCTACCTGATCCAAGAGGACCTACACAAATACGAGGTGGAGCGGCTCAAAATCCAGCTGAGCGCCAGCTTCGTTACGGAGCCGCCGTCGTCGGAGGCGTCCTTGTTGTTGGACAATCACGAGGTGTTGTCTGAGTGTCTGTAGCAACGCTCCTTCAACTAACACACCCGAGAACGGACAAGTCTGGGAGTTTAATACACTGTTTAAAAAAAACAACAACCACAAAAGGCTAAAAAAAGGCTATCAACTTTGAAACGGATGGAAACATCCACTCCTTTACATAGACTGTGTATAAATGGGCAGTCTTCTAATTTGGAAAGTGAAGCCCGGGAGATTTTTGATTCTCAGGTGAGGAGTCAGTGATGAGTGAAGTTGAAAGATTTTATTGTAGACTGCTCAGACCCGAGGAGACAATGCCTAACATCTGATTCTGATGCACAGCGTAAGTAAAGCCTTGAGATCAGTACCTTTGTATCTAGGGAGGGAACCTTGAAAGTTATGGCCGTTAATATTGAACCAGCTCTGGTTTGGCTGAAGATGGAAGTAGCAGTTCACCACCAGGGGGCAACGTAGCTCAGTGTGAATGGACTTCTAATTCCCACCTGATTCATAACTTCTTCCCAAGGAGTCTCGATCGCTAATTTCAGGTCTTGTTCAAGAGAACATGATGTCAATTTTTTTTTTTAAATTCTGCTAAATTCCATTCAGAGTTAAATAGACGTTAAAGTTTTCCAAAAACCTTTGTGATTTTACAACAGGAAGTTTGTTTTTCAAAGGGATTTTGTCCATTTTCCTATACAGTCTATGACTTTTAGGAGGCATCAGAAAAATAAAACCCAAAGCGGCGTCTCAAAGTGCTCACATACGTTAAACAGCTTTCGAAAAGTGACTGTTTTTTTGTGCCATAAAAAGTTTTAGAAAGTGCAAAGAAGCGAATGGAAGTGCAGTTTTCTTTTGTCATTCACCGTGTAATCCAGCGACTCTCTCCATTTGTCGTGACTGAAATGTGCTGCTGGAGCTTGAGTTTAATGTGATGGCAAACGTGTGAAGTAAGGTGTTATTTACCTTTTGAAGAGCAGGCGATGATATTATAATTGTTTTGCATGTGATTCGTCTACAAGACGAAAGGACTGGACTGTTTAGACGCGTAAAACGCTCCATGTGTCTGTCGTGAAATTGTCTTAACGAATACTAGCTGTGGTTGGAAGTTTATATCCTTAAATTATGAATGTAAAAAACACTCAAGATGTACAAAATGTTGAAATATATCAGATATTAAAAAAAGTCATTTACATCTATATCAGATATAATAAGTAGTTCCTATGTTTCCTTCTAAATCACTTTTAATTTTGGTAGCTACATTACTTATACCTATAGCTGGGCTATATGATATTTTTTAAGCGTATTGTTTTTAAAAACTGTGCATTTGAAAACCAAGTACCTCCATGATACTGCAGCAGAAGCCACGGGCTCATTATCGTGTGATCTTCCATATGAATTTCCAACTCACACGGGGACCAATTATAAGACTTCAGATTACAGCAGATTACCTGAAGAACACGATGTCGGGATAGATTTTCTGATTCATTAAGAGTTCAATCGGTACCACACAATCATAAACTGTGTTGCACTTGGATAACGATGGCCAATATTGCTATTTTTATACATTTGTTTGGTGTCTACTTGAATTCAGATTAACCTAAAAAAAGAGTTCTTATGCCCTGGTTAATTTATAAGTGAAGGTTTTAGTAAATTAAAAAAAACCTTTAGTAACCTCTGAGCGTTGCGGTAGACATAACAGATATTTATTTATTGGGTTGTAGTCGAGTCATTTGTGTTTAAAATTGAAAAAAATATTTTATTAACAATTCACTCATGTCTCATTTAAAGACGTGTTGGTTCAGAGAGATCTACAAGACTGGTTTATACCATTAATTACGACTTTGCCAAGGGACCGGACTCCTGTGGGTGATGCAGGATTTGATGTCTTATTACTTACAGTATTATTATATTTATCAGACACTGTGTGGCTTTCCAATCCGCTGAAGCTAAACAAGCATTCTGTGTTTGAACCGTGATTTTCTCTGTCGTCGATCGCAGTTGCGATGTCAGCCCTGAAGCCTGATTTACTCTGTTCTCAGGATCAAATGTCCTTTAATATTTGTGGAACATCACTCCGTGCATGGTGCTCCGTGTGCCGCAATCTCCCCCGACAACAAATGCCTTAAATGTCTGTGTTTACTTGTTTTTGTATGAGATTTGTAACGACGGCATTTTCCTGTCTCGACTCCAAACTTGTTTCATATCTACTGTCGTCGCTGCCGCTAGCCTCTGCAGAGTCGTGGTTGTTGTCCTCTGTCCCATTTGATGTGCAGGAATGGTTCTGTAAATATTCTGACGGTAACTTATTGTAGCCTGTTGTGCAGAAATGCAGTAAAGATATTCACAATAAATGAAGAAACAACTATTATTTTAGTGTGTGGGGTTTTGTTTTCATGTCAAGTTAAACAGAAATGACAGTTAAGTTTACGAAAAGAGCTTAGACTTTACTAAATAGAAGTGTTAGGCCTTTGCAAACACTTAATTTAAGTCAGTTCTTAATTTCAACAACAAAGGTTTTCATACAAATATTGCAGTCACAATAATCTCACAAAAAAAGACAAATTAACCTTTAGAACACATAGCATTTCGGCTGCTTTTTTCTATAACTATGTTTACACGCAGAGTATATACAGAGGGTATAAGAATGTGCTATATAAAGTATCTTATATCCTTTTTTTAGCACAAAAAACACACCTGAGCAAAAAGTACTAAATATGTTTAAAATTGGGTTGAATTTCTGAAATTTGGCTCGTTTTTATGAACAAAAATGCACAATTATTGCTAAATTCAACCACTCCTTAAAGACTGATCTGATACAGATCGTGCCGGGCTTAGAGATCCACACTGAAAAGTGATGATGGTTGGCCAACTGGACTCAAGAATAAATAAACAAATAAATAAATAAAATTATCCCAAGTGACAGCAACACCAAGAAGAAGGGACTTGAGAAGAAATGAGAGAAGAAAGTGGGGAATAAAAGCACAACTTTGACCTTTGACCCCCATTACCTGGGCGAGTGGCTGCAGCAGATTCCAGGTACAACCGTCCAACAGACAGCTGAGATACTGTGCAGGAACATCAAACTACCAGGCTTCTACCAGAGGACCTAAGAGAGAGGAAACAAGGATCCAAGCAGAAGAAAGTTAAGTGATTGTAGTGAGTTGGTGAGTATTTCAGAAACTGCACAACCACGGTCCAAAACAAGAGAAACTATCCATCGAGTAGTGGTTCGTGATGTCAGAGGTCAAAGGACTATGACCAGACTGGTTGAAAATGACAGAAAGGCAACAGTAACTCACGGCGGAGGACACAGCATATACTTTGATGGTTACACATTAAGAAGTTACCCACAATAAATAGATAAATAAGTCATAAAAATACTAATACTAATACTCATTGTGTCTTAGAGTTTACTGTACAAGCCTGTAGGGGCAGACCTGACCAACTGTGGCTGCTTCAGTTATAGATTCAGCAACTCAATCTGTTTTCCAGCATGTTCCGCAGTGAAAACGACAGGAATCAAGGACTCACCGGTTTGTCCATCACTGAGTCGGGACCAATGCAATGCTGCAGTGAACGCATGCAGTGAAGGCGGATCAACACTGATATGTTGCAGGTGTGTGTGTGTGTGTATAAAGTTTGAGAAAGATGCAGTACACTATTTAAACACCAGGTGGCATCCAGCACCCACAAATGACAAGAGAAGCAGTGCACGCGCTTTTCCCTTTGGATCCTAACATCACAGTTATAATATGTGTCTAATCTGATAATATTAGCATTATATCATATAAGAATAATCATAATAATAATATTATGATTAGTATTATTATTATTATAATATAAACAATGTTGTTTCATGCATGTGTCACAGTGTGCAGCATTTTATGGCTAAATTGCCATAAGGGTGATTCGATGGAGATCTGATAAATACGTTGCTTTTAAAAATAAATTAAAATAAACAAAACAAAAACACTAATTTTGATTTAAATTTTTTTATCCGTGCCTGTGTGGAAGGATGTGGTTGTCAGGGGGGATGGAAATCGGGGGAGATGCTTGAATTATTGATGGGTGTGAGGAGGAGATGATGTTTTGGGGGAGGCGGGGCGGAGGGTTCCCACTCCTGCTCGTTTGGTTTCCATAGCACCGCCCTCGGGAGAGAGCGCGCGCGGCAGTAGCTCACAGAGTTCTGCCACTTAATGCATTAACAAATAAATCAAATAAAACATTACCCAGGGCCTATATTTCTTTTAGGCCCTTTTTTTTTATTATAGAAATAATAAAAAATAATAATCTGTATTAAGATTACTAACATAAACAGCCTCGCGTGTCGCACTTGTCCGAGTGTGCTCTTGCTGCAGATGCTGCACGCGCCGCTGTCACTGACCTCGGTGCTGAAAGCGACGTCACGTGAACCTGCGCTCAGCACACACACACACACACACGCCCACCCTTCTTCCCTTTACTAAAAAAGCTCATTTAGCTCAAACACACATTTCTGCTTTTTAAAACTTTAACCATCTTTTCTTTTAATATCTCTATTCACACTCTCTCTCTCTCGTTCTCTCCCTCGCGCTCTCTCTCTCTCTCGCCCTCTCCATCTCTCTCTCCCCTCTCTCTCTCTCTCTTTTTCCCGCTGTTGCGGACACTGATCCATATCGCTCGACGACGCCGGTTCTCACTTCGTCCCACTTCCACACCTTTCCGTGTCTCCCCCCCCTCCCTCCCGCGGTGATGGCTCTCGGCGCGGCTGCGGTGCGACGCCAGGCAGAGGACGATGAAGGCGTGCGGCTCGTTTGATTTTCATCCTTTCTGTTTATTTATGCATTTATTTCTTTATTTATTTTGCACCCAGTGAAGTCTCGTGCGGGTGGACCGTCGCCTCCTCCCCGCGCGCTCCGATTCATTCTTATTAGAAGTTGTTCAGCCGTCCTGCGCGTGCCATGACGATGAAACAGTAAAATAACACGGAGGAGGAAAAAGAAAAACAGGCCTTTACACACGAACTGGATATGGAGTCAGTGAAGGCGAGAGCGACGGCGGGGGTGAAGGAATTTGCGGGGAAAACCCTGGGTCATGTTTACAGGTAAGGGCGCATCATCTTTATTTTGGTACATCCTGAATGGCGCGTGCGTGAAGTACCTGATGTGTGGGGTTTTTTTTTTATTTGCATAAACACAGTGTATCCGATGTGAGACACCGCACATCTGTTTTTACAACTTACACGGATGTGTAGTCACGCCTCTGGACGTGGGGGAAATTATGTCATCGTGTGTGTGTGTGTGTGGAGGTTTTAGTGGAGCAGATGCCACTGGTCTATCCTGGTGCTGCGCGGGGCCTGAACCAGAATCTCATTAAGGCCGTGCATGCGATGTTTAAACCATAACTGATAATATTCTCTTTAAAGACCTTAGCATTTTAAATCATCGTCATTTGTTTGACTTTTCTCAGCCATTTTTTTTCTTTTTTCCATCTGAAAACAACGCGCTCTCGTGGATTCACCCCTCAAGGGGACATTAAAGGAACATTCCCTGCATCTGCTGAACATGTATCATTAAAAAAAAAGACTATAGCTGAGGATCTGGCATCGTTTTCTTTTGTTATATATACATATATTTTAATAATAGAATATAGTAATTCTGCGTCTCTCGAGACAAAACCCTTAAAAGACAAACAGGCCTTTGGATTTCACTCCAGCTCCTGCATCCATTTTTTTTATTCCATTCTCCTCTGAGTTCTTCTTTGGATTGCAGACACATGAATTTGAATATTTCAATTTTTCCTTTTCCTTTCCTTTTTTTTTTATACCATTTTTTCATCCTGAGTGTGGAAAAACAACGTGTGTGTGTGTGTGTGTGTGGAGGGGGGATCAATGTGACTCTCCTGAGGAGGAGGAGGAGGAGGAGGAGGAGAGGTGTACTTTGAGGAATGCCCATAGACGTGATGTGTCTGGAGGCTGGAGCCTCTGCTCGGCCCCCTGAATGCTAATTAGTGTGGAAATAGTGAGCGGCGCTGCTGCAATGCGGTACAAGTCAGGGACAAGATCCACAGGCGACGATTGTTTTGTGTTTATGTGTTTGTTTACTCACCTTTCCACTCACGCTTGTTTTATTATTGTTACTAATAAATGCGCAAATGTGGATTTACGCGCGGGTTTTGATCTGGTTTCATCTTCATGCACAGATTGGATTTTCTCTGATGTGACAGTGGGGGACACAGTGAAGGCCTCGCGCCACACACACACACTGATTGATGATATTGCTTGTTGCACTGTCTTGACTGGAATAAAACATTAATAAACCACAAGAAGACACAGCAGCTCCATGTCCAAATTATTCATAGTTGGAGATTTAAAAAAAAAAAAAGGCCTCAACTCCTTTGAAGAGAAAAAAATCCATTATTTATGAGGGAATCTTAGTTTTTCAGCAGCACCAGGTCACGTGCTGGTGTCTGACAGACTTGTCCTCACCTGGGTGCATGTTGCAGGGTGATGGAGAGGAAGCAGAAAAGCGGGGATGTGATCGAGATGACGGAGGACGGGCGGCCCCGCGAGGCCCCGGAGAAGAAAGCCCCGCTGTGCGACTGCACGTGCTTCGGCGCGCCGCGCCGCTACATCATCGCCATGATGAGCGGCTTGGGCTTCTGCATCTCCTTCGGTATCCGGTGTAACCTGGGCGTGGCCATAGTCAGCATGGTGAACAACAGCACCGTCCACGAGAACGGCAAGATCATCATCAAAGAGGTGTGGCATAGTGAGGGGCTGCGTGCGGGCGCGCGCCTCATGTGAAATCACACACGAGGACATGTCAAAATAAAATAAAAAAGAGGAAAGAAAAGAAAATAAGAAATGCTCTGATAAAAAGGCCTGCTGTCATATCAGACCGTAAATGATCCCACAAATGTCAAAATGAACCATTTATTGATTTATCATCATTTAGATTTGGATGTTTTCATATATATGATAATGAAAAGCTTTTTTAAAAACAAAAAACACTCTTTTAAGCCTTTTAAAACACGACCAATGCATCCATGCGCCATTTAGACTCGCTAAAGGGAAACAAACACATTGCGATTATTCTAATGACATTGAAACCGTGATATGATTAATAACTGATATGACTCATCTGAAGGGTTTTTTTAAAAATTCAAAAACAAAAATCTAAATCATGAAGATCTGAGAGTTTTTGATACGTTTTCTCATCATAAGAGCAACATTATGACAAATAGTGTATTTATCTTCATTAAAAAATACCTGCACGTCAGCTGTATTAAATCATGTGATTATAAAACACACGTTACATCACGTGCATCACAAGACTAAACACCAAGTAGAAACCCTACAACATATTTGTTGTCAAAGGCCACAGCAGTTTATCTTTAAACTCTTTAAAATTACAATGTATAGATTCATAATGTATAGAATATTTACATTCTATTAATGATACATAAATCGAATAATTCAAAAATACTTGCCTTATGTGCACGCATTTATGCAAAATATGCCAAATAATCATCTATAGCCAGCAGGTTTATCTTCTTTAGTTTTATTTTGAAATGCTCAGATACATTTTTTTTAATTAATATATGATCGAAATAAACCAGGATTACCTTCACATGTGCTCCCTGGAGAGAATATATTTATTTCTCAAAATGACAAAGAAGCATGTCTCTTAAAACAAAAATAATAAATAAACAAAGTCATATTTTTTTACTGCATTGTTTTCCATATTCAGAAAGCCAAGTTCAACTGGGATCCGGAGACGGTGGGGATGATTCATGGATCGTTTTTCTGGGGCTACATCGTGACACAAATCCCGGGGGGATATATATCCTCCAGGCTGGCAGCAAACAGGTAACAACAACAGCAACACACAGCAGCACCATGGTTTTATGAGTGTAGTTGTAACCGTTGTTATTTTAAATAAACACAAGGTGAGAAAAGGAGGTGAAATGAAACGGAAAAAGGAGACATTTAAAAAAAAAATGTTTCATGCAGGACAATCACAGGTGTTACTGATGAAGCCTGGACAGTGTGAAAATGAAGAAACGAAATGGAACGCGGCCATTATTCATTCAAATATTCCGACCTGTGTGTGCAAAAGGCCTTTAAACTCATTTTAAAACACACACACACACACACACTGCTCTAAACCAGTCCTCTGTTTTATAATTGTGATTCAGTGGCGTGCACAGACATTTCAGGGGGGGCGGGGCCTCAAGGACGAAAAAGGGGACACCCTCATGATTATTAATAGCCCAAAAAAAAATCACTACAGTGGCTGATCCTGTACGTGCTAATGCATATTTATCTAAATTACTGCACACTCATGCAGATGATTAGTAGGCACATAATTCATGTTTTTATGGGCATTATTACACATTTTACACTGAGAACTGGAGTAATGGTTCACGTGAAAACATAAAATACATAAAATACAATTGCGCTTTCAAAATGGGCTATGACTTGGTCAAAACAGGGGTAAAGGGGGGGGGGGGGTTCCATGTTAGTGTCTGAAACGAAATGTGTGGATTTTAAAAGAAAATCTTTACAAACTAGAAAAAAGGAGAAGATTTGGCTTTTTTTTTTTGTCTGAGTGAGGAGCTAAAAGGGAGGTGGCGCACTGTTCTGTTCCAGGCTGGGTATGTAAGGCAGACAGTCAGACACACAGACAGACAGACAGTCAGCCGCTGTGAAGATGCAGAGCTGCGGGGAGGGCGCGGGCCTGCAGGCTGCCTGGCTGCGGGCCTCCCCGCAGCTCTGCGGTGTCAGGGCTTCCTGCCACCTGTTAATGAGCTCCCTGGAGACAGTGAGACACGGCCATGGAGACCAGACTCTGCTGCTCCAGTGCCGCCAAATGCATTTTATCCACGCGAGCGTTGCCAATGCCGAAAGTCATCTCATCCCCGCTGCGCTGCATAACTAACAGCGCGGCTGCAACATTAACACGGCAGCTCTTGTTTAAGAGAACCAATATGTAAATAGCATGGTTCTTTCATCGTTACTATAGTAACACCAGCACTAGAATAATTGTAATAACCTAATTTCAAACTGAGTGTTTTTATGCTACTGTTCCATCTATCTATCTATCTATCTATCTATCTAATCCTCTCGTGTCGCCTGCTCCACGCCCTCTTGATTGACACGAGGATGCAATCGAATCCATTGGTCTCGTGCCCAACAGTGGCCTCAACCGGATTAGGGTCCCCCCCTACACACCAACACACACCCCCGCGCGCACAAACGAGAAGCATCACCGTGTCTGTTTCCTCCCTGCAGCACGCGCTCAGCTGCTCCCTCAGTGACAGACAAAAAAAAAACTCAATCATTTTGCAAAATAAATAAATAAATCATTAATGATTTAGCCGAATTCACAAGGTCAGAAATGAATGAATGAATAAATAAATGCATATAATTGAAAAATAAAAATGTAAGCCAGGTCCTGGTTGTTTGTATTTATCAAATGAAAAAAAAAAACATATTTCTTGAAAGATTAACCCACGTGAAAACGGTTGCTAGGCAACGCACAGCACCATTACGGGGCGTTGCTGTATTAAAAAAAAGAAAAGATATCTGTTGATGTGACGTCAGAAGGGTACACGACACTCAGGCTGCACCAGTGCACGCGCTTCTTTTTTTTTTGAATGAACATTTTATTCATTATTTGTTTACCCCTTCTTTTTTTCCTCAAAAGCAGAAAATGACAAATTTGAAGCCTTAAAATGCCTTTTATTAAAAAAAATAACACATTTTATTTAAGTTAGTAGAATTCAGTCTGTGTATCAAAATTATATATAATATATATTTTCACTTCAGGCCTATGCTGGATTCATGAAACATAATCAAATCAAAACAATTATGCTTTGATAATTCCTTCTACCACTGGATATTTTTGGTATAAAGTGACAATATTTGTCATTTTTCCTTTTAAAAATGTGAATATTTCATAAAAATGCTACATTTAACCAGCATTTGATGATTTGCAGGGTGTTTGGTGCAGCCATTATCCTCACCTCCACGCTCAACATGTTCATCCCCTCGGCCGCTCGGGTGCATTATGGATGTGTCATCTTTGTGAGGATATTACAAGGCCTGGTGGAGGTAAGAGACTGTTAAAGGTGTTGTATTTCTGGAGCTTTCCTTTGTGCCGCGGAGTGCTGGACACACTGTTCACACTCTCACCGTGGCCAGAACAAAAGCAGGTGCCATGAGTCTGAGGTTGCGTCCGTGTTATTGTGTCCGTGAATGGCTGCATGGGGATTAGCGGTGATGTACTCCACATGAAGGCATGAAAGGGAAAGACTGTAACATGAGACTCACAGCCGGAGGAAATATAAGATGCATAGTATTGATTCAGGGCCACTATGTGTTTGGTTTTTTTTTTACTGTCACTTTGTATCCTGGCAACAAAGATTCATACACATGTTCTCAAATGGATGGAAAGGAAAATGCTGATATTCAAAAGCAAATCAATCCCCTGGCTTTGTAGTGCAACATGACACACAGATATAGTACAACAAACCATCTTTGACTGGTCGTTGAAGTCACATGCACAGAAATATGATCATTTTCTATTAAGATGTCCAAAAAAACGAGGTATTATGAAGTAAAATATTAAAATTAAAATCTCATTTCAGTGCGCACAGATGACGCACAGCGCTGTCTTCAGGAAGTCCATGCTGATTTCACATCAGTGCAGTTTGTTCAAATTAGTGACTGATGAAGAACTAATGGCTGCAGATTTAAGAGCTGCTTTGCTCCATGAACGGCTCGTGTTAATCGGGGTGAAAATGTTAATTCTTACTTGCATTTCGACATCCAATATTTACTGGGCCGAGATGGGTGCAAATTATTTTACACATGGGGTCTGTAACTGTATTTGATCATCTTTGTCAGCTCTTTGTTGTCCATTCTCGTTCAACACACACATTTACAGATCACGATGACTCGGCTCTTTAGAGTGAAACACTTAGACATCCGGTCTCTTTTCGCGTGTTGTCCTCACCGCGAATAAAGACCGACTGTTGCTCTGTGGTCTCTTTAGGGAGTGACTTATCCGGCCTGCCATGGCATCTGGAGTAAGTGGGCACCTCCACTGGAGAGAAGTCGTCTGGCCACCATATCATTCTGTGGTAAACACTCAGCTGTCTCTATTTCCCTTCATTTCTTTGGTGTTTTAAATGTTAATATACTGATTAAAACTGTTTTTGTCTGTTTTGTCAGGGTCCTACGCTGGAGCTGTGATAGCGATGCCTCTGGCTGGGATCCTAGTTCAGTACACCGGCTGGTCCTCAGTCTTCTATGTATATGGTAAGATTGACTGATGAGGTCCTACATGTTATATCCACGCTCTGGCCACTTTATTAGGTACAAATGACATCTAATATAGTGGCATCAAGTGTGGTCCTGGTTGTGTGTTCAGAGATGGTCTTCTGTTCAGTTCAGAGCTTTATTGTCCCACAAAGGGACATTTATTTTCCAGTTAGATGGTACAAAAATCAATATAATAATTTATTAACAAAGAAACATAATAAACAAGGACAGAGGACACCATGGACACACACAACCAAATTTGACTTAAAGCAATCCTAATCAAAATTCAGATTTAAAAGAACTATCAAGAATTGTGCAGACTGATAGTCTTGATTGGAACATAGGGAAATCTATTAGTTCTGACTCTGGAGAGCTCGTTTCTCCTTCCAGAAGAGAGATGAATTACTTCATCCAAGAGTGGATGATCACCACTGGACAGAAAGGACCAAGTCTTCTGCAAACCTTGTCTGTATATGCCTATTACTGTATTTTACCAGCTTCCTTGACAGTTTTGGACGGATGATTGTATTCCTTAGTTGAGGCACAATGCATTGTCATTGTGGGGTGGGAAGCCACCATGGGATTGGCTGATTAGATACTAGGGATGAGCCGATATGATACTCAGTATCAGTCAGATACTGGTCAAAATCACTGGATCGGATATCGGACAGATAAAAAAAATGTAAAATCCAATACAATCCAAACACAATAGCTTGAAATGCCACAAATGTGTTGTCAACAGTTTAAAGGGTCTAAAATGGCTGAGTGATATTGGTAACAAATACAAAAAAGTGGTATCGTGCCATCCCGATTAGATACTCACACTCACTCTGCCGGCTGACTCGCATGCACCTACTGTAATTGGCTCATGTGACCCACCCTCGACTACTCCCTTCATCAAAGGATTGTCGTCAACACCCCGCACATGACAATCCAGACTCTTTCCACACTGGTGGAACGACCTGCCAAGCGCTACCAGAACAGGGGCATCCCTGTCCGTCTTCGAGAAGCTCTCGACGACCCAGCTCTTCGAAGAGCATCTTCTGTCCTAGCCCTTACCCTACCCCAACCACCTCCCCTGACGGCTGACTCGCATGAACCTACTGTAATTGGCTCATGTTACCCCCCCTTGACTACTCCCTTCATCAAAGGATTGTCGTCACACCCCGCACACGACAATCCAGACTGTTTCCACGCTGGTGGAACGACCTGCCGAGCGCTACCAGAACAGGGGTGTCCCTGGCCGTCTTCAAGAAGCTCTTGACAACCCAGCTCTTCCAAGAGCATCTTCTGTCCTAGCCCTTACCCTACCCCATACCCCCTCCCCTGCACCATCTCCTTCTGCACTCTCATTCTCTTTCTGCTAAAAAGCTTAAATGGAAAATGTAAGTTGAGAAATGTTCAACTTTCCAAGCGTTGGCCAATCCTATATCACATTATGCAAACACTTCAACGCTAGTGCTGGCCAGCTCAAACCCTACACAGGCCAAACGGAGCTCTCGAACAAGCTTGTTCTCCTCGTTGCCGATGTCAGACATATGTACAGTAGTTAGCCATGACAAACATTGCTCTGCTAACCTTCTATAGCCGCCTGTCTCACCAAGGGTCTGACCCCCAACCACCGTCAAGTGAGTGCACTGTGAGAGTCTCCTATAGGACAGTGATCTAAGGCTCTTGGATCCCCAGTGTCAGCAAATGTTTGGCTGAAGTGTTTTTAAACCGGAGAATTCAACAGTGAGAAAGCCCAGTGAAAGTCAAATAGATTTATCCCAACAGACTGTGTATTGATCTCGTCCAATGTTTTGGCATGCCTGTAAATAACCATCAATCTTTCTGCACCGGACTGAAGTGAGTCCAGTTAAGCTTTCGTGTCTGGCTCTAATTCCCCAATAGCTGCAGTGCTTCATTTGCAGCTTAATAAGTTGGACTTCCTCTGTTAAGAATCTGAAGAATCTCTCCTGTAATCTGCCTCTGCAGGGTGCTTTGGCATATTCTGGTACATGTTCTGGATCCTTGTGTCTTATGAGAGCCCTGCTGAACACCCAACAATCACCGATGAGGAGCGCTGCTACATTGAGGAGAGCATCGGGGAGACTGCCCAGCTAATGGCTGCTGCTGAGGTGACGGCAAACGCTCCACAGCTCCAACTTGTACTCTTAAAAAAAAAAGAAGTACAATGCAAGAGACAGTTAATATTGACTAATGTGTGTGGATCAATTTCAGAAATTCAAAACCCCCTGGAGGAAGTTCTTCACCTCTATGCCTGTCTATGCAATCATCGTGGCCAACTTCTGCAGGAGCTGGACCTTCTACCTGCTGCTCATCAGTCAACCTGCATATTTTGAGGAAGTGTTTGGCTTTGAGATAAGTAAGGTGAGCGTATACTGTATGATACAAGCCAGTGGACAAGTGACAAATGGATGGTGTGTTCTCTCAGTGATGGATTCAGCACTGGTGTTTTAGAGCTGAACGTGTCACACACCGAAATCAATGTCGGTGCAAACTTTTGGCCCGGGGTTCTAACACATCAGCTGATATGTTACATAACAAGAAATCACTCCACACAAGGACACGCACTTGTTTTTGAGAAGTTGTGTTTTTGACGATCAAGTGTAGAAATATCCCACGTTAATGGTATTATTTCTGTTTAATAATATGCACAGAGCCCTGAAACATGTCTTCTGTCTTCACAGAAGAGTGTTAACCCTTGAGAACACAGAGCATTTTGGCAAGTGAGTGTAAGCACTCAGGGTTAAATAATCAAGTGTCAGAAAATGGATAAGAATTATAGCTTTTGTTGCAATAAATCTTTGATTACAATTTCATCAAATTTGACGAGAAAAACTGCATCTGACACCGTCTTTTTTGGTGGATTCTTTTATGTCCAGAAGCTTGTTGAATTGTCAGGGCTTGACAATAAAGACAATAAATATCAGTTTCCTAAAAAATACTGTACAATAATTATCTTTCTGTGGTCCTAGGTTGGCATTCTGTCCGCTCTTCCCCACCTGGTGATGACCATCATTGTGCCCTTTGGCGGCCAGCTGGCTGACCACCTGCGCAGCAATAACATCCTGTCAACCACCAATGTCAGGAAAATCATGAACTGTGGAGGTGAGAAGTCCGAACTGGGAATGAAATAATACTTTCCACACCTCTGTGCTCATGCTGCAGGGTGTTGTTTTCCTGGTGTCAGATCCATACCGCTGACTTTTGTTTCCCTGCCAAGGCGGCAGTATGAGAGATTTCTGTCTCACATTAATAGATCTTTACAAAAACACAGTCGTGGCCAATTGTGACTGTGCATTGATTTCATATGTGCCACTTGTGTAATTGAGTGCAGACCATGCATGGTGGTTAATTCAATTGGCACCGTGATGACCAATAGCCTACGGGCTTTGTGTGTGTGTGTCCTGCTGTCTCTGTGGCAGGATTTGGCATGGAGGCGACGCTGCTGCTGGTGGTCGGATATTCCCACAGTAAAGGAGTGGCCATATCGTTCCTGGTGTTAGCAGTGGGCTTCAGTGGCTTTGCTATATCTGGTAAGTGCAATTACAACACACTGTGACTGTATGAAAAGGAATGTAACGTTATCAAAACCTCATAATAGGATAACAGTGAGTGGATGTTATAATTTAGCGTGAGTGTACAGAAAATGGCCTCAGGTCTTTGGCTACATATTCACTAAAACATCTTGCAATCTCTTGAGCTCTCTTGCAGTTTTGGGGTGAAGTGAAGATGTAATCACGTCCTTTAGAGCAGAGGTCTCAAACTTGCTGCCCCCCAATCAATTCCATGCTGGCCGCCACTTAATATCAAGTTATTTCAGTCCATTTTGTTCATTAACGCAAGCCCATTTTAACGCCGTCATTTTTTTTATCGCGAGATTAACGCTCTTTTTGGCCGAGCAGACTTTGTATTTTTTTTTTCACATGCTGTTGCAACAACTAGTAAGGTTCGAAAAAGTACAACACCACACCGGCTCTAACTAGACCGGAAACACGCACGCTTTTTTGTGTTTGCGTTTTTTGCGTTTTGAGTGGATGACGAGCGTTGTGCGCTTCTCCGTCTCCAAGCTGGCTCTCCGTGTCCAACGCATCCTGTCCCAAAAATAATGGGACAAAAAGAAATCAAGGGACAATTAGAATAGATAAAAAATGTGCGATTAATTGCGATTAATCACGAGTTAACGATGACATTAATGCGATTAATCGCAATTAAATATTTTAATCGTTTCACAGCACTAATTTTAAATATGTTTATATTGTGAACTATTTATCGTTCCATATCAAAACAAACACTGTTATTATTGAAATGATGTGAAATATTGTCGCAAATATTCCGATGTTTACCGGCCCCAATCTGACCAAACCAGACCCTCAGTGGCCCCCAGGTCATTTGAGTCTTTTGGCCTGACTTGATTTTCTTCTTGTTGCTTCCCAAATCAGTGTTTCGGTGTGATAGTATGCAGATTAGCTTTTTTAATTACTTGTATTACTAGTCTGAGATTTAAGAAATTAGATGGAGCATCCACAATTCCAAAATTGTTGCCTCTCTTTCGTATATGAAATATATGAGAATAATGAGAAGCAGTTAATAAGTCAACGTCTAAGGAGCTTTTTACAACAGAGGAGGCTGTGAAAAGTTACATGTACAAACTAAATATGTAAAATACTTTTCACAACAGCAGGTGTTGATTGTAGCTTTCTGATTCTGTGTAACTTGTGCCCTTATTTTTTACTAAAAAGGTCAACACTGACGTACAAAAGCGTGGTTAAAGGAGTAATTTGAACATGTTTTGGAGGAGAAATAGCTCATTTTCTTAATTGCCGAGATGAAAAGATTCAGCAGCACTATAGGTATAGACCGCTGACCATTAGCTGATCAAAGAAACCCCCGGAAAGAGGGATTAAGGGTTTAAAAATGGCACGGACCATCATGTTATATGTTTGTTAAAACTAGAGCTGCAGCAAAACATTGATTATTCATTGATTAATCATTGTGAGTGGGGGTTTGTTGAGCTTCATAAATGTGAATATTCTCTGGACATTTGCTGCCATTTTGATGTCTAGGGAGTCACCGGTTAACATTTATTCACCATTTCCTGACATTTTATGGACAAAGAGATAATCAAGAAAATGCATTTACTGAGAAATAGATCATAAGAATAACAGTTGCAGTCCTTGTTTAATCCAAACTTGTTTATCTAGGTCTTTTCTGCATGTCTTTTGTTACATTTGGACAGAATCAGGTCGGAAGTCTCTTATTTTAGGCTCTATAGCTTTTTACTGTATTTACTGTACAGCCATTAGAGTCTTGTCAATCTTCTAATCTAAACCAAAAGTCATATTTAAAATATGGTCAAATAAATGCTTTTTGTTGGAGGTTGACAGCAGCCTAACGAGCAGTGACAGTTTACATTTGTATATAATTTCACAAAAGAGTGAAATCAGTTTTCTATAACCTATAAAGTATTTGTGTGTGTGTGGGTTTCTCATTCAGTAACTTTCACTCTATTGTTATATGGTATTGGGTTTTTATGAAGTGCTAGAACACAACACCTGAGCTCAGCCAGACGAGGGTTGTTGGTTTGCTTCTTTGGTTCACATAGACTTCGTTATGAATGGGCTCATCGTTATTTGATACATGCAATATTTATGCTGTTGCACAGGACTGTAGAATCCACTGCTGTGTGTTATAAAAAGGATATGAGGGTGTGAGTATAAACCAGAACGAATCCTCTCGACTTCCCTCGTTCAAACAGACATGGTATGTGTTGCCGTTTGGCTGCAGAGGTCTGTGAGGAAATCATTTCCTTCCCCGTTGTTCTTGAGCTTTCTGCTGGAGTGTTTAATAATTCAGTGCTCGCCGTCCCGCGGGACTCACCAGTCAGCCGGCGGCTCGGCGAGGACACTTACTCATTCAGCCAGTCAAAGTGGGGGGAGGAGGCGGATGCAACAGCAACAGCATGGTCACATTTCTGGGTCCTGAATGTGTTGTTGACATTTATTTGCATGATGATTATTTATCCAATGTTTTCATTTCCCCCCTCTGTTAGGTTTTAATGTCAATCACCTGGATATTGCTCCACGTTACGCCAGCATCCTAATGGGGATTTCTAACGGTGTGGGCACGCTGTCTGGCATGGTGTGTCCCCTGATCGTTGGTGCTATGACAAAAAACAAGGTAAAAGCTTTTTCTTCTGCTCTAATACAGTCATAAAGATCATTGTATGAGTCGAAGGAGTTTATTTTAAGCGTTTAAAAGCAGTATACAGTAAATGGGTTGGCTTTTCTACTCTTGGCTGCCTTTACGCTACAGTTCTGCCATTCACCCATTCACTCACACATTTATATGCAGCACATTTCCATCACACATATTTTATTCACACTGTTTTATACATGCAGAGTAGTGGCGCTGAATCCACAGCCTTCCGGTTGAAAGACGACTCACGCGACCACTGAGCCATCCGAGTGAGAAAATAAATGAAAGTAATCACTTAGGGTTACAAATTACAGCCACATCTCTCCTTTGAGCTGTTTCCTTTGAAAAGTAGCTGCAGAATATCGTCCTTTTACAATTCAGATGGCGTCCGCTAAAAATCACACATTAAGAACCCTCCAATGTTCCAAAGAACCAACAAAAGGAGATGATTAAACATCTCAGTTTCTCAGAGCACAGAAAGTGTTGGAGGTTCGTCTGAAGAACCCTCTCAATGAAATTTAGTTTCCCCCAAAGAACCGCAGAGCATTGATTCGGATTATTTTCCTCAACAACCAAGATAACAACTATGGAGGTCAGATGAACCCACAATGGAGACTATTTCTTTAAAAGTAGAGAAAACAACGTTGTACACCATTTATATGCGTACAGATGGTTATCCAGATGGTGTTGCACTGTTATTTTGGTCAAGAAGACGGTAACCATGGAAATGTCCTTGAGCACATGAGTGAGAAGGTTTGCTGGTATCCACACATGAACAACTCGGCACTCAAAGTAAACATGAGCATGTACAAATGAGAGAGAGAAATTGCTGCTACTGAAATGGGATTTGTGAGATCGAGTATTCATAAATGCTAGACTGACACGGACGCTGCTTTAAGACGTACATGTATGGAAATGCTGGCCCTAAGAGTGCCTGCAGATGAACATGTCAGGGAACTACGGTGGCCTCTGTCAATAAATGGGTTGAGTTGTCTGTCACCTGATGAGATTTCCATAGATATAGATGTTTTAAAGTAATATTTTTCTTAGTTTGTAAAGAAAAAAAATAGGTTGTAGTTATGTAAAATAGAGAACATTAGGTGTTTTTTTACTTGTGTGTATTGCGGTGTGAACAGGAAACACTAGTGTTTTTGTCTGTTTAGCTTAAAGGAATACTTCACCGATTAGCATTTAGCTTTGTATTACAAGAATAGGGGAAGTATTTTTGAAAAATTGTGCTTCCAAACCTCAGTTTCCCCTGAGTTGTGTTGAGTTGAGAAATATCCACTCGTAGGGGATACATTCCCAGAATGTAAACAGTGTCCGCCATCTTTGCTAACAGTTAAGCTAACAGGACCAACTGTCACTGGAAGAATGACGATATTTCTCAACTCAGGGGAAACTGAGGTAGGGAAGCACAAATTTTCAAAAATACTACCCCGATTATAGTAATACAAAGCTAAATGCTAATCGGTGTAAGTATTCCTTTAAATATCCATAAAAGAAAACAGGAGTAAATGTGCATTTTTGGACGGTTCTCGGCATTTGCACTTGTTGGTAGGAACACTGTGTAAATGCTTTTTGTTATAAGTAGGGCTGTCAAACAATTAAAATATTTAATCGCATTAATGTCATAGTTAACTTGCAATTAATCGCACATTTTTATCTATTCTAAATGTCCCTCGATTTCTTCTTGTCCCCATTCTTTTTTCTCATTTTAATGCTCTTATCAACATAGAAAAGTGGGTCGGCTTGCTTTGTGCTAATGTTTTTTTTTTTAATTGAGACAATATCTATGTCACCCTGCATAGTTTGAGTTATTCCTCTTATTGTGAGAGCCGCACAATAATAAAAGAGGCCGCGTATCACGCTGTGAATAAAGTGCCGTTCTTCAACGCAGACGGAATCCAGTGGTTTAATGTGTTGTTGCCGTAACAAGCTAATCCGAGCTAAAGGAGCTAGCGGTCTTCGTTGGTCTCCTTACTACGGTTCGGTTGTCTGCCAGCTCGGTTGTTAACACTGCATACATCATTACTTGGATGTGGGGAGTGCGTCGAGAGATGATCCAGAATGCGTTGGATACGGAGAACACAGCACTCGCCATCCAATTTAATGGGATTATGCTAACGCCGTTAATGCTAAAGAGCTTAATTTATAACACTAGTTATAAGTAAAAGAAAATGAGTTGTTAAGTAAAAATAAGTGTTTAAAAAGACAACATTTTGCTTTCTTTTTCCCTTCAGACACGAGAAGAATGGCAGTATGTGTTCCTGATTGCCTCCATGGTACATTACGGGGGCGTGATCTTCTATGGCTTATTCGCGTCGGGGGAGAAACAACCGTGGGCCGACCCGGAGCTGACCAGCGAGGAGAAGTGCGGCTTCATCGGCGAGGACGAGCTGGCAGAGGAGACGGGCGACATAACTCAGAATTACGGCGCACTCGGAGGCCCGGCGAAGACGTACGGCGCGACCACGCAGGTGAACGGAGGCTGGGCTGCTGGCTGGGAGAAGACGGAAGAGTACATCCAAGAAGAAGCACAGGGAGGAGGAGGAGGAGGAGGAGGAGGGGGGTATGGATACAGGCAGGAGGAGGGATATTCTTAGACCAAAACACACATTCATTGACATATGAGTAGACCTATTTTCCTGAGTGTGTATCTGTTTAGTCATAAAAAAAAAATGCCAACAAATGAGAAACACTACAATCCATTATTGTGAGCTCATGTTTGCACAAATTATTACAAAAACATCTATAAAAAAAAAACTAATCAAAAAATTACGAAAGTATAGAAAATATAATAATATTTGATTAATAGAGTGGTAACATATCAAATTGGCAGTCTTTAAATGTATTATTATGCATATTAATAATAAATATATTTATTTGGAGTGAACATTTCCATCCTATTATAGTGGAGACTTCCCGATCACACTGAAGTCTGTAGGGTTACATCGAATCTGTCCGTCAGAGCTAACCCTGTAGTTATATCAGTGACCTACCTACTACAGTACAATGTCGTACAAACCAGCCATTACAGTGTATAAATATGTCACTGCACAGCATTGTAAACAGGAAGTAGACACTGTTGATGTAGATTGTACTGTGTCCTAAATGCACTCAGAGTAGTGTGACCTTTAAATGCACAAAATGGTGGAGTTTTTCTTCTTATTTTCCGGTTTGTTTTTCTTATCCACGGCTTCTGTGTCCTTGACAAGTGAGTGAGCTGCAGTGAAGATTTGACAAGTGGCGTAGTGACTTTTCGACGGCCCGTTTCGTTAACGCTTGCATAAAAAAAAAGGTTGAAGTCTTCGTTACGCTACGTGTGATCCATTTCGTGAAGGCGGTGTGCGAGTTTTTCCGCATTCGCGACCTGTTGCGTCTCCGCAGTGCGTAGTGCAGAAGTACAGCCATAGTCCACCACAGATGTTTTAATGAAAAGAACCTTTTTATAAAGTCGTATATTACAGAGATAACTAGTGGTGCGCCGAGTTACAATTAGAATTTAAATAGACTCATTAAACCGAGAGCTTTTGGTGCAATGCAAAGACTCTGGGAAAGTGCAGACTAACCAAAATCAGTATGAGAGTCTAAATCTAATAATATATAAAGTGTGAAATAGAGATTTACATTAAAGAAGATATAAATGAGTAATATTTAATATCAAAGTCCCTGAAAACCAAATAGTCCTCAATAATAATGTCTAAACAAAGACTCATGGTCAGGGCCTGTAAGAATAAAATGAAAGTGAACATTCCCCGAATAAGTATTTGAATGTTTACATAGATCTGTACGTTGCATTTAAAGCTCCAGTGTGTAACTTCTGTTGCCTTCAGTAGTTTTCTCAAAGAACCACATTCCACATTCGTTTGGTATCGCACTACCTCACTCATGTTTCAGAGAGCCGGGGTCAACCCCTTGACCTAAAGCTCTCTCTTTTCACCCTTGCGCACTGTGGACATGAATTAGCCTTAAATTTGCTGCCGTCTCCGTTTCCTGGCGTAGCCGCTACGCATTCCGCTCCCCCCCGCCCCTCCCCGTCGGTTTGTCTCCACAGACACGAAAACGAAACACTGTCGACGCAACGTTGCGTGGAGCTCAGAGGCTCAAACTTGCACACTGGAGCTTTAAAAGTTGAAGATATGATGCGATAGGAGAGTCAATCAGGAGGAATGTGCAATTTGGACAAACTGCCATTTGTCCATTTCCATTACCGAATGAGGTGATATGATATAGTATATACTAACGATGACCTTTTTCTTACATTTGGAGCGTGGTAAAGAAAAAGTGTTTTCGGAAGAACATGTGAACGCACATTCGCACAAAATCTGCTCCGTCCTCACTCCGCACTTACTCTGACTTCAACTCTGTTTCATTCGTCGCTCTTTGTCTGTGGAGACACTCAAGACAGCACTTCACAATATAGATGTGTGTGGATGTGTATTTATGCATGGAACAGTGTACAATTTCGTTGAGTGTCCTTTTTCTTTCCAAACGTTCTCTGTCTCGCGTCTCAGAAACTGTTACTGATGCTTCAATTTCTTTGCACAATTAACCAAAGGGTGAAGAGCAGAGCCGGGTTTTAGCTGGAAGTCTAATATTTTTTTGTGGTTGGGGGAGTATGGGACGAACCCGCCAGTGTGCAGGCGGCACCAAACATTACTCAGTGTACAAAGCAATAAATCCATAGTAACAGTTCTGGTCCAACGTCACAAACGGTCATTCTGTAACTTGTTTTTTTTGTATGCATTTTTGTTTTTACTGTTGTGTGTTTTTTTTTTGTGATAACAAATGTAGAAAATGTAAAGAAAAAAAACAAGATATAGTAAAATAACTGTACGTATGAAAATATATAGTAATAGAGCCCAACACTATCCTCATTGACAAGAAAGTGCAATGAGTTTGTGCGGCGGCTGCTCACCAGATGAGAATGATAAAACGAGCTCCATCTGAGAGACGGGTGCTCGTCTTCTTTTCGTTTCTGTTTGTTTTTCGTGTGGTCCACATGGACTTTGTGCTGTTGTCTTCTCTCCCTCTCCTTCCTCAGGTTTTAGTTTGATTGGTGTTTTTCATTCACCCCCCCCCCCCACTGTCCAACCCCGATTTCACAGAGGATTAAATGTAACCGAGCGATTTCGTCAAAAATGACAAAATGTGCAACCTGAAGTAGTAAAACAACAACAACAACAAAAAAAAAAGAAAAAGAGTTTCCTGTTTTTGTGCCTCTGAAGTTACGGTGTGATTCTATGGCTTCTGTTGATGTGTAAATTGAGAGGTTTGTTGATGTCAAAATGAAATATATATCCTTTTTTATTAAAAACTAAATCTGTGTGTCTTTGGTGCTGTACCGCTGACAACGGGGAACAAAACATTGGAGCAATGATGTTCAGACTTCCTGACTCTTTTGAAACGTGGAGTTAGAGAACACACTGTCACACCTGGACAAGGACTTGGACCCGATTGCACGACTCGGGTGACGAAGCGAAAAAGAAACGTGCAACAAAAAAACACTAGTACTAAAATACTAGCAACAAACGGCTAAAGCTAACAAACAAAAAACACTCCAAAGAGGGAAAAACTACTAGCAAAAAACGGCTAAAGCTAACAAACAAAAAACACTCCTAAGAGGGAAAAACTACTAGCAAAAAACGGCTAAAGCTAACAAACAAAAACTCCGAAGAGGGAAAAACTACTAGCAAAAACGGCTAAAGCTAGCAAACAAAAAAAATACTCTTTTAAAAGGAAAAACAAGGGCTTGGCAAACAGGTGGAAACAATCAGGGCGGGGCATCCGACAATCAGACTGGCGGGAAAACTCAAGGGGAAGGAAGAGAAATGTCAAAATAAAACAGGAAACCACAAGACAACATTGACAACTAAACAGCAGCAGCTTTCTTGGTCATGACACAAACCACTGACTGGTCAAATAACACTAAACCAACCATTATGGTGTTTGTAAAAATGACATTTACAAGCAGAAACTAGACCAATGCAACAACCACTTTATCATTTACAAAGTTGAAATCATGTTCTACCGAAGAAGACCTAAAACTAGACAAATGTCATTATAAATCAAGCCAGAAATCTTAGTTTTTCAACGATCTCCATTCAAACTAAGTGTTTTTGTGTTACAGATCAGATAAATAATGTCGTTGGTTGTTTCTTTTTTATTATATACACTAAAAGAGTACGTCTGGAGAGCACAATCTGTGTGTAATATCTTTACAGTGAGGTTTTTCAGCCGAGGGACTCTTAGCGTGTTCCATCAAGGCCACAGGAAGTGTACAGTTAATGGCTGCTCCTCCTTCCCTGTCGGTAAAATCAATAGGGTCAGTCCCCAGTGTTTGGCTGGACCTATTGACTATTCTAACCTCTTAATGGAGATGAGAGGGAGGAGAAGCACTTACCGAGCTATTTGGAGGTGTTACTTCGATTCAGGAGGCGACCCCTGCCTCCTCCACAGACAATGCTCAGGGCACAGTTCTCCAATAAGATCTTCAGAGGAGATGCAGCCAAAAAAAAAGAACAAATAAAGGCGGAGCACCTGAGCAGACGGATGATATTGGTGCTGTCAACATCCACGCGTTAATGTTCGAGCATAAAAACCGAAGAATTTCAGTATTTCATAAGTAATAACCACAGAAACCACAGAGTACAGACCTCCACCGAGGCCACTCAGTATCCCAACAAATGTGCCGTGTTTTGGTCACGCTTGTCTGTTTATAAGCAGCTTAATTCAAAAAGTAAAGGACAGATTTGGATGACATTTTCTGGGGATGTAGGTTATGGTAATGGAAAACTAAGAAATGAAGATTCCTGGTTTGTTCCTGAATGAAGAACCCTAGTTTGACTATAAATTTCTTCAAAATATGTTCAAAGTAGGACTTAAAGACAAAGATTTTCATCAATGAGGATGCCTAAATAATTGATTGACAGAGCTAATTTGATGGGACATCATAGCAACACCATGTTCCATCTTAAATTGGTGCTGAATGCTGACTAAAATAAAGAATATTCAACTGAAGTTCAACTGAATGGTGTCAAATACCAACAGTAAGCGTTGAAAGACCAGAGCGACAATAAACGATTGTATCGTCGGCATAAAGAAATTGTACATTTCTGTAATTAATGAAACTATTTATTTCAGAATGTTCACAGAAAATCTAACAATAATCCTGTTTATTTTCAACCAGAATTAAGATGAGTTTGAACGTGTGAAGTGTGGATTTTTGGGGTTACGGCAAGGTTAAAAAAAACACCAACTAACTCAGAGCAAATCCAAGAGACCTGCTGTAGATATTCCGGGGTCCATCGTGTCAGATTATCTCATGGTGCGACTGCAGATTGTGACACTCCACTGCTCACCCCTCCCTTTCCTAAGTGTGTCAGGGAACTACGGTGGCCTTCATAAACCAGAAAGGATGTTGATCTTCATTTGCAAAGCAAGCGCACACTGTGGTTGGGAGACAAAGGGCTGCACAGGATGACAACATGGCCTTACCTTAATCAGCTGCTTTAACGTTAAAGCAGGGGTGTCAAACATACGGCCCAGGGGCCAGAACCGGCCCGCCAGGGGGTGCAATCCGGCCCACAAGATGAATTTGTTAAAATTTCACACTACAATTACAATCTAAACGTAATGTCAAAGACAATATTTTTCACTTCCAGATACCTGTGACTAAATGTTTGTGCCTTTATAGATCCAGTGTGATGTGTAAATAGTAAATTTAGGCATGATATTGTTGAAATTGCACTTTCATGTTTTGTAAAAATATCCTTTATTAAATGTAAAACAAAAGAGAAAAAACAAAGGAGTTCTTGTTGTTCATAGGTTATTATGCTATTATTTTACTATTTTTACTGGTCCAGCCCACTTGACATGAAATTGTGCTGTATGTGGCCCCTGAACAAAAATGAGTTTGACACCCCTGCGTTAAAGGCTTATTCTAATGCTACGAAACCAAATCACCTTTGTTTTGAAGCCAATATACACTGAGTTTGTGTAACTCAGCCCTGACGTCAAACCGCTCTGCAGGAGCGCTGGAAAGCCCAAGGTGACACAGAGATCAGTTGTTTGATTGATGCACAACTCCTGCGTCAGGTGAAATTATGAACACGCCGTCTACTTCATCCTCTCCCTCCATCTCTCCATGAGTGTGTGTGTGTGTGCGCTGTTTGTCTTGCCTCAGCTCATTGCCTTATGTAATTTGACAGGCTCAATAAACGTGTCACCAGCCATCCCTAAATGGTGTTTTCTCTCAGTCAACCAACCAGAACCGTCATCCCATGTCAGCGCAAGTGAGGGAGGTGACCCATAACCCCCCTGCGCTCATCAATCCACCAATTACATGGAAATTGCCACAGCTCCGGAGGAAGAAAACTAAAAAAAACATCAAATGCGTCCTGATGCCAGTCTTTAAAAGCGCTTTGAAAACTTCTCTTGAGTTCCACTCGCATCACGTTTATAAATACAGCAGCGTGTAGGTGTGTGTGTGTGTGTGTGTGTGTGTGTCCGACAGCATGGATGCTAAATTGGGCGAGTGCGTGCGCATATGTTCAGCATCTTAGACGGCTGTTGGAGTGTGGGTGGGGGGCAGGTGCTGCTCCAGCCTCAGGGGAGTGGGGGGAGTGGAAGTAGATGCCAAAAATCGCTCTTTAATGACTCGGGGGGCCGTGCTCATGTTGTGCCCGGGCCCCTGAGATCCTGCGTGGCTCATAAATAAGCTCCTGATTTGCACACTGTGCCTGCAGCAGCTCGGAGCTGGACACGGGATGATGAGAGAGAATGTCTATACTTGAAATAGGATATTGATTCAAGTCTGGGACCCAACATGAAGACGATCACATTATAGGGATGAATTATTAGTAGCTCTTGGTGATTGTTGGTGTTGTTCAGCCTTTGTTTGGTCTGCATGAACAGAAATGATGTAATATTATTATATGAAAACAGGCTCTGTCATGAAAAACTATCAGACCTGACTAAGGGAGCGGTTGTGTGTATTTAGCAGCAGAGCAGGGGCGGGCGGGGACAAGAAGCATTTGTCAAACTGCTGAACGACCAGGTCTTCTTTGTGCTCGGTCTTATTCCAGCAATGTGGATGTATAATAAAAGGTCCAGTATGTAAGGATTAGTGACATCTAGTGGTGAGACAGCAGGTGACAGAGATGTCCTTTATTTTTTTTAATTTTTTTATTTATTTTAATTTAATTTTAGATACTTTATTAATCCCCTTAGGGAAATTGCATTTTGACCCATCCTAGAATTAGGAGCAGTGGGCTGCCACTCTGAGTAGCGCCCGGGGAGCAATGGGGGTTGGGTACCTTGCTCAGGGGTACCCCAGCCCCTCGACCTGGTGGAGACTTGAACCGGCGTATGGAGTAAGCTCTGAATTCTACTGTAAATTTACAAAAGTGCAATATACTTATACTTCTATCATTTCCCATGTTCAACCTTTATTTGTTCATACTGTAAATATCAAGTCCATACTGTGTATATTCTGCAAACTGTCTATAATGTACTGTACATTCTTCTCATTCACTAATTTTTTATAGTCTTAGTGTTAATATCTTTATATATTGTACATTTTTTGGTAATGCATATTTATTATTTAGTATCTTTATCTTTACTGTCTTTGCTGCTGTAACAATCTTATCTTATCTTATTCCAAAGTGCGAAACGTACTGTACGTTTTCTGGCTGGTTTGTCTGAGCTGCTGTAGAAATATGGCAGCCAGTAAACTTTCCTAAATGTTACACACTGAACCTGTAAATGAGGTTATACTCCTCTAAATAACAAATAAAACAATATAAACCCAAGTTACTTTTTAAATAAATGTAAACGTGACAATCTAATACGAATCCATTGTTTCTCAAACCAATTATCGTCTTGTTTCTCTGTCGAAGATAAAAGTGCGCAAGGCCGCCATGTCAGGAAGAAATGATGGACCAATACAATTATCCATCTATATGAAAAGTTTTTAGTTTTTAGCTCTTCGCTATACAGTATATATATATATATATATATATATACATATACACAAATATATAATATCTATACATATATATCTATACATATAGATATACACATACATATGTATATATACATATACTGTATATACATACATATATACATATATGCTTAGATATACATATATATCTACATATATATGTATATACATACATGTATATACATATCTTTAGTATTTAGTCATTTTACCCCCACCAACAAACAAAGCATTTCTGTTTTTTTTTTTCAAACCTCATGCATGATTAAACATTTCTACAAACTCCAGCTGCAGACGGACAGACAGACAGACAGGCAGACAGACAGGCAGACAGACGGACACTCGTAACTTTGTGCAGCTTCCTCTGAAGTCACACACACTCACACGTGAGCTGTCCATGGTGCTCAATGAAGGATCACTGCGTAACCAGACCACGGGCGAGTTCACCGAGCCGTGCACAGATCTGCCAAACACAGACGAGACACGGCGTGCCGTAGTGGAATTCAACACCTTCAACTACACTGTGTGATCTATACGTTGCACTTCTATACAAACACCCCCCCCAAACCCACCCCCCTCCTCCTCTCTCCTTCAACCAACTCTGCTTCAGTGCCGATTGGCTTGGGGAAGAGAAGCAGCATCCTCCTCCTGCGTGAGTCAGGAAGCACGATTGGCTGCACATGCCAGGCTTGAGCACTTTCTTCAGCACAGCTGATATATATTTAGCCCCCCCCCCCCCCCCCCCAACACACACACACACACACACACACACACAGCTCCGCCTTTTTGCCTCCTCCCTTCCTTCCCGTCTCCTCATACGCAAACCATCACCTCGTCGGGAAGTGCGTCATAGCCTCGTCAATGGGGGAGCCTCTGAGGTGAGGCTCGCTAAAATTAGGAGGGCGAGGAACTCGTCTTTCTCTGGTCTCCATCGAAAGATCACAAGTGTGACATCCAAGGACAAGGAGCTGTTAACACTGCTGTTATAAAACAATTCCCCCTTTATGCTTAACCAGTGTCAAAGTTCCCAGAGTACGAGTAAACTGCTCCAGATTCCTCTATAATTCAGAGTAAAGCATGATGTTTGTGTGCGGAAGCAAGACAGAAGGAAACCTGGAAACAAGATGTGCTAATGGTCTTTAAAATGTATATCAGGGAAGTTGTTTTTTATATTAACTGCACAAAATCTAATTTCAAAGCTATAGCGAAAGCTTGACAACGTAGAGAAGCAGCATACGATTTCAGGACATGTTTCGTTTGGTTCCTCCGTGTTTGTGCTTGGCGGCAAAACGTCGTACGGAATAATCACACTGGCTAAAATAATAGTAAAGAAAAGTATGTCCTACCTCACTCTGATGTTTCATTGAGGTTTTTGTTTTTCTGCATTCCATTTACATCGGAAGTCGGAACTGGGAACGACGTCATCCGCATTCCTGTCGGGACAAAAAACATGGACACAAATGTATCGTGTTAGGAATAGCAGTCAATAATAAACATTTCACACACGCACAAACAAAGTAGTGACATGTCTGTGGTTAAAAATTAATTTTGGGGATGGTGAAGCGAAGGAAATTCTACGAGTTCTGACGACAAATGGAATACACTGTTTGCTCCAAACGTTGCACATGACATCACACAAAAGATCCATTAGAAATGTGATTTTTTTTGTGTTGGAAACAGTTCGGCTAATGTAAAACACTTGGCAATAGAAAATAATACCATTAGTCGTTAGATATTGTAACACAGAAATGCGTTAAATTCGATTTCCAAATTATGGCTTTCTGTCTTTTTTGGTTTTTAATTAAAAAAAACCTAATAAATAAAAAAAAATGACGAGTTCCTTTCTGCTCTGATAGAAAAGAACAGTTTGTTGGATTATACTGAATAGAGCACCTCAGCTGAAGTGTGTGTATGTGTGTGTGTGTGCACTGTAGTTCTTTATTCAGGCCTCTCTCTTAATGCCTGATCACCAGATGGGAGCTAGCAGATGATGTGTGTATGAATGTGTTTGTGTGTGTGTGTGAGGAGGAGGTGTGTGTGTGTGTGTGTGTGTGTGTGTGGGGGGGGGGGGGGTTATTTCCCTAAACCGAAGCATCAGGCCTCCTTTTGTCCTCTTGCCTGTCACCAATGGTTTCACAGTGGGTGACACACACTCTCCAAATCTCATTAAAAAGTGAGAAATGGGCTCACGGGGTGTGTTTGTGTGTGTGGAGTGGTGGGGGGGGGTGGTCTTTCATGTCCAATGCAAGCCGCATTAGTGTTGTGCGTGTTATAGTGTAGTATCACCACGTTCAGATTCTGCGATTGTGGTTTTTCAACTGTTGCTTTTCCGCACCGACGACACGGCCGCACCCCGCACGCTTCCCCGCTTTATTGATTCGCCGCCATCACCGGCGCTCGTACGTCCGATCACATTCGTCGCGGTGATGCGATAACGCCGCGACGACACTATCGCCTGCATCTGCCCCCCCCCCACCGCCCTTTGTCCCCGCATTTAGAGACGTGGCTCGGCGACACGCGCGCTGACACCGCGATGAATCCATTCCCCGCGCCGTGTTAAATAACATCAACCCTGACACAAGGCGTTCCAATCTGATTACCCCCGGCCTTTTATTATCTCATAGTAAACACTTTGCTGTAATTGCTGGTATGACTGTCACAGCACCGAGACCCTTTTCTACATCCTGCAATTTACCCATTAGAGCAAAGAAATTGCAGGCAATTGCAGGCAATTACCCTCCACCCACTGCAGCAGCGCATGCACTTGTTCCTTCTATGAAAACAGGGCTGTTTCTCTACTCCCAGTTTTGTTATTAACTTTCCTGCAGCCATTTTTTTTTTTAATCTCAGCCTTACAGCATTTGCATTCATCTAATGGATTTTATATTGTCCTTGGTGGTGGCGATCAAATATTGATGCGTTACGCCTTTAAGAGCAGAGCCTGGGAGAAGTGACACTTCGGGGGGAGTGTGTGGGAGACGACAAACACACACCCTGACATTGGCTTTGGAAATGAGGATTTTGGATGAAAACGTAGCACTAAAGTACAAAAATGTTACGGTACAAAGACGTAAACTCGTAAAATAGGGCAATTATTTGGGTAAACCGTGATTATTCTGATTAATAACAATGGACGTAGAGTTTCAGTTCAGCAAAATTAACTCCCACCATGAAGATTTGGGATTTGAAAGCAGAAATTCACAGACGTCACCTGCAACCAGGCCCCTATTGGACGACACCTGCTGTCGACAGCTGTGTCGCCTACTTTCCCCTAAAAGGAAACATAAACTGACTCCATGTTCTGTTGAATTGGACCTGAAACTTCAAAATATTGTGATTTTCTGTGCCATATATTCAATATTTCTCGCTCAATATTGACGATTACATGATACATGATGAAAACAATAACATACTTGCAAGTAAAAGTGTCTTATTTTGACATATAAGTTGCTACTTTCGCTCAGCTTTCTTTAGAATTGGCTTTTTATTTTTAGTTTTTTACTTTCCCCTGCAACACCTACTCTGTGAAAGTCATTCCTTCCGCATCAGATATGAGACGGATCACTCGACAGTGATATTCTGTCCAGTTCTTAGCATCATAAAGGCTCCTCTGAGCCTCACGCGGGGACAATATCAACTCGAGCGAGGGCTGTCGAAACGAGTCGCATGAAAAGGAGAAGATAATGTCATGATCTTTCTTTCATCATCGCGGCCTCCTTTGTTATCCCCTCCCTCGCGCTCCTCCTCGCTGTCACCACTGCATGGTGAGTCAGACACTGCGGAGATGCCACATTTGAATGATATACAGCATGAGTCACACACACACACACACAGAAAATTCTGTTTTTTCCTACATAAGTGAGTAAAAACACTGCACAGATCTAAAGGCTCAGACTCCAGCAGGGTTTGATGTTTCAAACACGCTCCCTCTCCCCCTCCTCGGCTCTCTCTCTGCACACAGACTCCCGACTAAAGACAACACGCCGCCCTTAATGGCGTTCCCTTCACACCGCACTGACCACTGATACACAGGAAGCGCGCACGCCCTGTAAACCTGTCAATCCACTGCTCCACAGAGAGGCTGAGCTCTCTGCTCAACTCTCTCTCTCTCTGTCCATCTGTCAGTCTTTCTGCCTTCTGCTCCGTAACAGAGAGTCAGCGCCTCTGCACACACGCCCGACTTCCCCCCTCAAACACACACTCACTCACTCACAAATGTTAGGACACTGCACTGACTTCCATTCCTTTGGGCAGCCTTTTCCCTAACCCCTAACCATAACCACGATGCATGTCTTAATCCTAACTTCCTGGCCTCAGAAATGAGCTCCTGTCGGTCTCTAAATATTCAACCAAAGCACATACTGTATTTGGAGCAAATCAGAATTTAAAAGAAAGAAAGAAAGAAAGAAAGAAAGAAAGAAAGAAAGAAAGCATATCTTTTCAGATATCTCAGTCTCGATGAAGGAAAGGTCACGAGCATTTGTTTCACCCGGAATATGACACTCCAAAACATTTCAATCACCTTTCACACACGGATGAAGACACACATCTATTGTGTTGGGCACTCGTGGCATGCGTTAGAAGATGTTAAAAAAATTGGAATATGTTAGCGTAATTCTGTATGATTAAAAATCCTCAATTTATTTCATTTATATATCTACATTTCATTTGTTTTTGGGTCTAAATAATAACACTTAGACACCAGAGTTGCCAGAAGAGTTGGTAAAAGCCCAATGCTATCACCCCTAAGGGGCCTTGCTACCCGTCATAGCCCTTTAACACCAAGCGCGTATCTCATTTTTGCATTGCCGTAAATTACGCGAAAAATTGCACCCGTTTCTGAAAGCTGGGACGTTGCACGTCAAAGCCAACCTGTGGTCATCACAGTGATTTCACTCGCGCTGTTTCAGGAAGATTCTTAGTCACCAGAGAGGAAAGAGTTGCATATTGTTTCCATTTTTTGAGACAAAAACTCAAACAAATGTCATTTTAAATATGTTTTACACTGTTCAAATTTCACATTTAACAAAATCTGGTGTTCATATACAACTACGGCATTTCGTTTTTCTTCATTTTAAATTGTTAAAACTGTATTTTAACATGCATTAAACTGTAAATAACTGCCAGATATTGAAAGTTATTCTGGAAAAAGGGGGCAAAAGCACTTTCTGGCCCTTTTATGGTTAACGGACGTTTTGAGGCTCAGGTGTTAAAGGGTTAAAAACATTGTAACGAGGAGAAGAATCAAAAGGCTCAGCATTGGAGATTTGTCTGAGATAGTGTCTTGAATTAGGATTGTAGATTTGAATGAATTTTGTGAATGAATACTTTTACATAGTTTGACATCATTCAGCCTTTGTGTGGTTTTAAAAGAACGGCCTCGAGTGTCAAATCCACATGAGCTGAGTGTGAAAAGAGATTAGACTTTACCAGAGCTCTGTTGCTTCCTCCTCATCTTCAGCTCAAAGCTAAACGAGCAGCTAACACGACACACCTGCATCTCAGGCCAATCCAGTCGAGTTGCATTATGGGTAATGTAGACTGGAGATAAAAAGAGATGACATCTGAAAGACGACGACCACATCAGGTGCATTCACAGGGATTAATAAACAGATGTTAAATGGGATTTTCAAGCTGGAGTGACAACGATATTACGTTACACTGCGAGCGAGGACCAAACGCTGATAAACGACAACATTATTGTGTCAACAGTGAGGACAAAGTGTGTGATTTAATGTTTTCCACTGGTGAAAACTGCACTCGTGACAGTTGTGTCGTGTATGCGCGACGCCGTGTGCAGTTGTGTGTCCCTACGTGTGTTTTTTCTGTGTGTTCCATCTTTTTATTCTATGTGTCTTTTGTCCACATTTCTGAAACTGAGACGAGTTGCTATGGAGACTGGGATATTTGTGTAAAAAGGAAGAGGCAAAAGAGAGAGAAAACGTGGTTGTCAGGAGAGACTCGAGGTATGACCATGAGGCTGAAAGAGTGTGTGTGTGTGGACTTTGTTTCTGTAGAAAATGGATGTGCATTCATATTTATTTTTCAGCAAAAAGAGGATGAAACCCAAACATGTGAACGTGCTAAAGCTTGGGCCGCGAGACTGTGATCCGTCACGTGTTGACAGGGGTTAAGCGACTCGCCAGTGATAACGCAGCGGGCTGTAAGCACTCCATCACTTCATAATCACATTACACTGGTACTCCATTGCTTCCACTCGCTCCCTGTAATCTTGTTAAAAATCCAGTGATTGGGAGTCGCAGTGACAGCGAGACGGACGGCTGCCTGTGGAGCCGAGCCCTCGCCACAACAAGTGCATTAGGCTTCTGTCGCTGCACTGTCTGGCGCACGGTACACACAAAAGTGCACTTTTAAACACAAGTATTCCACTTTTGGTAGAATCGTCTTATTCTCTTTACTTCTTCAAATAAATGAACCCACGCCACAGCTGCTACGAGCAAAGATGGCCCCCCCCCCCCCTTCTTTTTCCCTGCCATCCTGGGTTTGTGATGGAGTAGCTATGCTGCCCTCTGGAGGCCGTACGCCAACACTTCACTTCCCAGAAACCATTTTGGAGACTCAAAGGTAAAGTACAGTCATGTCCCGGCACTGATTCTAGACATTTAGAGGCTCAGTGTGACAGGTAGCTTAATTAAAGTAAAGGTCTGCCCTGCAGCTACTGACCCCGTGTCCTGCGACGCCCGAGCCGAGGAACCAGCGTTCATTTGTCATGTGCGGGATCGGCTGACGTGTTATTTATGAGTCATTTACCCGAATGCCTCCGAGCCACAGCCGCCGACACACTGTGACAGTTTTAATACTGTGGAGGAATAATTATCAGTGTAATCGCCACAACGCCATTAGAGATTTGGCTAAATCACAGTGTATTCCTCAGAGATGGGGGAAAAGAGGTAGAGTGGGGGGGGGCACGAAGACATAAGTGAAGGGCCACACATAAAAAAAAAAACATCTTTATATGCAACATGCATAGCATTTACATTTTTTTATATACAATCTCGCTGATACAGTTCCTTTCCTATGACTATATCAAAATAAAACCCTGGTTGTGTTTCACTAGGATGAGTCAGTTATTTTATATGACTCTTTATTCTCTGCTTTTATTCACTTGTTCTCTGGATTTTATCTCTTGTATATTCCTATGTTTTAAAGCTGCAGTGTTTGATCTTCGTGAACAGAAACTACATTTGCTGCGTCCTACGTCTGAAAACAGGCTCTGTCAAGCAAAACTATCAGACATGACTGGGGGGAGCGTTTGTGTGTATACAGCAGCAGGGAAAACACTTCTTTTTCCATCACTGGGTTTTTTGAGTAGTAGAATTCAACTTTTTGTGTGTAATTATTTATGTTTTCAGTCATACACCATCTCGTGGGAATGTAGCCAAAACAAAACAAGATCCAAACGCCTCTATTCTGAGAAAAACAGGCAGTTGTGGGAACTCATTTCACATTGGTTTGAATCTAACGGGCATTTGTTTGTAATTTCTATCTAGTTTTATATGTTACAGTTTAAATCAGAGATGTCCCGCCACTTAATATCAAATTACAGCCCTTTAAAACCAAAATAATGACAAAATTGCACACTATAGATATTTACTAGAAATATTGTTTTTATTATAACAATGACACATCATTAAATGTGTTATTTTCAACATTAAATGACATAAATATATATGTATATATGTATATATGTATATGTATATATATATATATATATGCATGTTTGATGTTTTAATTTTGTCAGTGTTATTATTTATTCACTTTATTTTTAACTTATTTAATAAATAAGATCAATAATATGTTTTTATTGAGAAGCACACATCCTTTCGTATCAAAACAAAGTCTTTTACTTTGAAATTCTGTGAAATATCCTGGTGAATATCTATTGTGTTATTATTTTAAGCCACTTTTTTGATCTACATCGCCCCCTCTTGACCAGCCTACACACTCATTGGCCCGCAGGTCATTTGAGTTTGACATCCCTGGTTTAAATAGTTGTTTAGTGCCTGAAACAATGCTGCTGTAGCAAATAAAACTATTTATTGTTGGATTTATCCATCTGATTTTAAAATCAAGGTTTTTTTTTCAAAAAAAGTGCATTGAAAACATTTCATTTTTGTTTTGAGTGTCAATAAAGTTGGGATAACTCAAGCTATGTTGGATTTTTGTTCCTATAATGTGTCAGTCGAGCCCAAATAACCCCTTTTCGGGAGATTTCTGAGCATTTATTATCATTATTTTTTATTTATGAAGGTGAAAAGCTGTTCACATATAAGATAAAGTCATTACAACATGTAAAAAAAAAGAAAAGAAAGAAAAGGCCCTTCCACCTTAAAATGAAATCCGTTTTAATCTGACAGAATGATAAAACACTTGTAAGTCTCTAATAAGAGTGTCCCCATCTGATGAGCCTCAGGTCGTCTTGACCCAGGGGACCAATTTGATTGGGACACGGCACATGGTGCCTCGCCCGCCACCAGCACTGCGGCGGGGGGGATAAGAGGGGAGGTGGATTAGGGTTTAGTTGTCTTGGCAACGTGGGATGCCATCTGTCATGAGTGTGCTGATCCTCATCATGTCACTGAGACATTGTTTTAATTCAATCATTTTCCTCGCTGCGTGAAAGACACGCGACGACGAGTGTGCATATATTTAACCCAGGAATATTTCATTCAGTTCATTCAAACACAACAAGGAGATGCAGTCGGACATTTTGGGAAACACTCACAACGAGATTATTATCAATCTCATCAGCTGTAGATTATACCACGAAGACTGGGGGAGGGGGGGGGGGGGGGAAGAAATGGGAAAACACCGCCAACGCAGTGCTGTCATTATGTAAAAATAAATCAACCTGCTGTCGCTTCCAAAACCCACAAATTAACATGTTAACATATCATTAACATGTCCACTCATCAAACCCTGGCCCCAAATGGGAGGGGAAGTACATTTTTCAAGTACTATTTATTACTGTGAAGAATGTGGCTGCTCATATTATTTATTTTCCTGCTGTCGAGGAATATTTCTGAGGCAGAGAGAACTCAGATATTCACTAGCTGACTGTATTGTCGGATTATCTTTGATTAAATCACGTTAAAATGTCATTAAAACATCCGTATTGTGGCTCCTCCTGTTCAAACCAAGCAGGATGTGATTCACACTCAAACGTAGAGTGAGATTAGACTTGATCGCAGGTTTAAAAGTGTTCTTGATAACATCTAAACCCCTTTTAAACTTGACCCAAACACACCCACTCGTTAATATTCACTATACTGTAGGCTGTATATAGAGGGAGAGGCTCTGATAGATGTGGTGACATGAGGGACTCGTCCCCTGGGACGGGTCTGCAAATGAACCAGCAGCCGCACCTGGGACTGGGCCACCACCACCACCACCACACTCACATTTAACCCAGCACATGGGGAATGGTTGATCCTGCCCCCTGTTGGCTTTGTTTCCATAGCCCCACTTCCTTATAAACAGGAAATGCCTCGTAGCATACTCAGGCCCTTTCTCAATACCCAAGTATGCAAGTATGTACTTGCATACTTGGGAAGTACAACTGCAGTACATACTCACCAAGTACAGGAGTACACAAGTACGATCTCTTCAATTGGAACAGCAGCTACTTCCTTGTTCTACTGTTTGAATGACGGGTAGTGCCAAGTGCTTAAGCCTCATTACCGCCACCTACATAGTTGATAAATGAACATATAAAATACTTTTAATAAATGCTTTTATATTGTTATTATTTTCACATTTTATATATTTAACTTAATTTATCAATTCTTTTTGTTATTAAAATATACATTACCATGTGGAAAATAGATATATTACAGCAGTGTAGAGTATATATATTTAAATACAGATACAATGACCGTGCAACTTTAATATGAATCTAAAATACAAAGTTAAAATAAATAAAACATTAATAATATACAAACTTTCAAACATTTACATTCCATCCCACCAAGTATCTAAGGATCCAAGGATCGTGACAAGGTACACACAAGGAAATACTACAAAATAAAACAGGAAACAAAGAATAAAAGTTAAAAGACGTGAAGTTAAAGAAAATGGGAAGAACAAAAAGTCAAAACAGAATACTGCATTGAGGAGGTGCGTGGTAATTAAAGGGCCATGACACATTTATTTTTTTCTTCTTCTTTACACAAACTCATAATATCACTACATACACTAATAATAATAATGAACATATTCATGTTGAGTTAAATCCTTTAATGTGGTCTGCAGGTGATTAAAATGAATGTTTTTCTCTGTGTGTGATATGTTTGTGTTATGTCTAATAGAGAATTCTGATCATAAACAGTGAGTCTGAGCAGCAATATTTGTTTAACATTTAGTGCACGTGGGTGAGAAATTGGGGTTGGAGGTGATCTGGTGGTGCATTCCAATTCTGGTAAGTTTTGCTCTCTCATGTTCGTGTATGTAAAAACACACACACACACACAGTTCATCAGTCAGTGCAAAAAAAAACGTGTGGTTTCTCATATTGTTGCTTCCACGTCTCTTTTATTTGCTGTATGACTTGGAGCACATCTTGTCAGGAGCGGGGCTGAAGTTTTTAAACCTTAAGATTTATGATGCAGTCGCAGTAAAGTGACGCCTCAGAGTTAGAGGCGTTTTTTAGGAGCGTTTGTTTTAAAAGAGACGCTGCTGTGTGTGTGTGTGTGTGTGTGTGGGGGAGAGGGAGGTGAACATCTGGCTCTCACTCATGTCTGCACGTGCATGTGAGCGACAAGACGAGAAGACACTTGGAGGAAAGTTGTATGCGAAAGGAAATCCTCGGAAGAAACCTGGTAAGTGTTGCGTTGCATGATTCAGTATTTTGTTTATCATGACTTTCAAAGTTAGTTGTGGGTTATTGATGAAGATGATTAAAAATAACGTTTAACTGGTAACTGTGGATATAAAATGAATGAATTACAGCAAAATAGTACAATGTTTTCTTATTTAATAGACGTATTAAGTACATCAAAACCTTTATTTACATGCAGATATTGGAAAATATACTTTCCACCACTGTCTTCCATTAATATTGATTATTTTTGACTGTTTTGCAACATTTTTTATTGTTAGAAAGTAGGTCAGTGACTTTTTTTGTAGGTTTTGTTTTGTTGTAAAAATATGTATGTACATAATTACTGTTCATATCTATTAACCTAAAATAATGACATACTAATTTATAAATAGTAATAATTATGAAACTATGAAACACAGTGTCATATAGATTACACCAGTCTCTACTGTGTGTGATTTCACGTCATTAACACACAGTTTAAAGCTGTTTGCTATCAGAAAAAAACGTTTAATTTTCTATTCTTTTTAAAGAACAGTAGTTTTATTTTGTAGGCAGAACAGAGGAGTCATCACGTCAGCGTGCGGTGAACTGATACGGAAACAAATTCTGACCTTTCACGGCCTCAGTGGCACAAGTTGAGTCGGGATTTACTGAATGAACCAACTGTGCTGAAGCGCTCATTGTTTATTAGCTTTACATCTCACTAAAACACCCCCGGGACGGCTGTCTTTAAGTCTCCCTGCCAATTATTTTATTTTTATTTTATTTTGCTTCACTGCTGTACTGAGCACAGTGGGCCTCCACTGTTCAAGGTGCGTAAACAACAGCAGGCGATAGACCTTTTCCACCCTGTGTTGATATGAAGTTTATTTAGTCTAGGAGCAGCTGAAGGGAAGAAGCCATGGGGGGGGGGGGGTTTGGAGCATACCACCGTAGCTGAAACTATACCTCAGCTATAGCAGTTGTTTCCATTCAATACCTGGTATTCATTCACTGGTTTTAAATGTCTTCTAAAAGTCAATCAGTGACGCAAATGTACGACCAACATCAACATGAAGAAGCTTTTAACAGGCAGAAAATCCAATCCGTCCATTTTCTACCGCTTTATCCTCCACATGAGGGTCACGGGGGGGGAGCTGTGCCAATCTCAGCGGACATAGGGCGTCCAATTTGAACTAATCCCCATATTGCATGTTTTTGGACTGTGGGAGGAAACTGGAGAACCCGAAGAAGACCCACACACACACACAAGGGGCAAACATGCAAACTCCATGCATAAAGACCCGTCTTGCTGCAAAGGCAACAGTGCTAACCACTACACCAACCGTGTGGCCCTGGGCAAAACACATCACTTGAAAGTAATACATAATTTAAACTCTCTGGAATTTTAAAACTTTAAAAAAATTACAAAACTCAAAATTAAAAACAGATTTATATTTAGTGGCCTTTTTATGGCCCACCTGCAGTACCGACGTGGCCCACTAGGGTTCCGCAACCCACACTTTGAGAATCACTGACCGACATGTTTGTGATCAGCACGATTGGCAAAGGAAAAGATGGATTTTGATGAACTTTCTCCGCATATTCCAGACATGGACCTGGATTAAGGAGGTTTTTTAAAACAACTGTATAATTATTTTTAAAACATTATATAAAACTGAGTGGATGATACGATATATAGATAGCGCGTTCGTGTATGTTTAGGCTTCACGTGGTGTTGCTTTGAACTTTCTGAGTTCTTTCTTTCGATGAAATTTGTCTTTGATGGAAACAGAAATGTTCGTTCTTTTTGGATCCAAGTGACCAATCATCAATCTGTCATACACATACTGTACATTACACGGTCAGGTATTTAGGCCACTGCTGCGGCTCAGATCCTTTTACTTTCAGGTGGGCCGCTCTGTAATTACCACTGTTTCTCAGACTGACGGTGTTTGCTTTTACTGCGAACCTCTGTAGGTCGGACAAAGTAAATGAGGTGGACACATCCACGGGTCTGTGTCTGTTTGTGCAGCAGCGTGTGTATTTACATGCACGGAGCCTCGGCTTTGCAGGAATATAAAGGGTGCTTGTGTGCGAGAGTTAGGCCGGTGCGTGACCGCCGCATTCCCTTCCCAGCAGAGCCGTCCTGTCGCAGAGGTGTGAATATTGCACCTGGATGTTTTGTTGGAGACAGACGCTCTCATGCCCCGTTGGTCAACCTGTAAACCCGCCTCAAACTTGGCAGGAAGCCTCTTTCATATACCAGCCTGTCTCTGGCCCGCATCTGCGTGGTGTTTGTACGACAAAAAAAAAGAAGGCCTTTTCACGACAGCCGACTGAATGTCGACAACATCCTCACACTCGTCACTGTCATACATACAGCGTCTGTGTCCACGCGTCCTCTGCAGTTACTTTGATGGTGAGCTTAAAGTAGGGCAGCGTGATTTTGGGGGAAAATATCTGCGATTTTTCGGCCAGAAATGTATGGAATTACATTTGTGTCAATAATTTCAAACAACACTTTTCAAGAGGCAAATAAAATTAAGATTTGCTCTTTGCATTGTTTTTTTGTCTGCTGCCTGCTGATTGGTTACTGAGATTTGGAGTGACAGCTCAATGGGCCAGAAATCATCATAGGCTTGGAGTTGCTGTCCGTCTGGAACTCCTTCCCCAAGTTTTCCCCGTCGACATCCGATAAAATAATTGTACTCATCTAACGTTTGTTAGATTATAAACGTTAGATACTTTTAGATACAATTATTTTGTTCCAGACGGACAGCGACTCCAAGCCTGTGACTACTTCTGGTCCATTGAGCCAATCGGCAGGCAGCTTCCTAAGCCCCACCCACAGTCAGAATCGCAAACAAAAAACCACGGCACAAAGAACAAGTGTATTATCAAACAATAAAATACAATATTTTTTGAATGATTAAATCGATATTTGATTTGCTTCCTGAAAAGTGTTACTGACACAAATCTAATTCCATGTCCTTGACAACATGATTTTAAAGTCCAAGCTTTTGTTCCGTATTATTGATTTTAAACATTTGGCGCCACCATAAATGTCAATTTTTCTGTTCTGTGATGCAAGGATGATAACCTAAAAGCATACGAATGGCTTCCAACATGTCTGTACGTATAATTGAACATTAACAGTGCCATAAGAACCATGCAGGATCTTTCATTAAGCCATTGCTGCGTCCTGAGCCAAGAAACAGGAGTGGAGTTTGCATGTTCTCCCTGTATGTGTGGGTTTTCTCTGGTTTCCTTTTGCCATAAGTCCGCTGAGATTGGCACCAGCAGCCCCGAGAGCGGCAGACAATGGTTGGACGTTCTGACTTATATTTTATAGCCCAGCTATAAAACTACCAGTCTGTGGTATATTCTGATAAAGTGTATCAGAGATAGGATTTGGACGTGAGATCACAGCTGCACGTCTCTAGAGGCTTCACGACTGAAACGTCTCAATCTATAAATGTGAGGACTTTCTGTCTGTTTCTTGTTTGTCAGCAGCTCTCCAGACTTGGACATTGTTTGAATGAGAAACGCAAGAAAAGGGGCACTAGTTGATTTGTAAAGATGCCCTGAAGCTTCAGCAAACCTGGCACCCAGGCATGCAATATCTCTGCATCTGAGAAGCTGTAAACTTCACAGATCAGAACACAGTCCCGCATCCAACCACTGTGTTGTTTCCAAGTTCGTTATCTGCCACCATCTTTAAAATCCATGTACTGTACATGACTCAGCAGACACAGTGACTTAATGCACGTGAATTCCGGTTGATTACTATCTCATCGGCAGTCGGTCCATGCCTCTGCGTTATGACTCCAGGCTGCAGCTGCATGTATATTAAGTCAGGCGGTTTAATCCCTTTTGACGAACGATGAGCCTTTTTCACGGCAGCCATGTGTGAGTCCTCAAATGAGTTAAAGCCGAGTTCCACGTAGTTTCCTCAGTTTCCTCGCAGTGGATCCTTTCAAGGTCCGTGTTCTGCAGAGATGAGGCAGTAAGACCATATGCGAGCATTCTGACACAAGTCGGTGTCATTGCATCGGTTGATTCCTTGACTGATGACCACTTGCTCTTGAAAATCTGGCATAATAGCCTTCATTAATGCTAACTAGGGATGGCAGCTAACACAGCCATTACAGCTTTAATTTCAAGCTGATTGTTAATCATAAATTACACTGGCATTTGGGTGTTTCGCTTTATTTTGACGTAATTCATTAACATTTAGGACAAATTTGAGATCAACACAGAAACGACTGAAATTGGAGCACATATTCGATGCTTGAAAATGTCCAGTGAAAAAGCATGTCCAAAAGAATTGTGCATTTATCTGTGTGAAGGCGTTAGCACTTTGAATGATTTGAAAGGGCCTATCGTTGCAATGTTCCTTCTTCAGGGTTAAAAGAAAACTTAAGACGTCTCTTTTTACTCTAGCCTTCAACTCGCTCCTTTTTATTCCACCCTGTGCTGTGTTTTACTAGCATTTTTACTTAAATTTAAAGGTAAAACAGGGTTTTGAACCTCTTGACTCTATAGCCTTTTCCTATTTTATTCCACCCTGTGTTGTATTTTACTGTTTTATTTGCATCTGTCGTTTTATTTCAAAGTTAAAACAGGGTTTTGACTTTTCACCGTGTTTTATTGTTGTATTTGCTTTTTAAATTGTATTTTCCTTTTATTGTGAAGACCTTTAAGCTACAATCCCTGTAGTATTATTATCATCATTATTATTGTAATTATTTTTATAATAAAACATATTCTTCGTTCTTCAAATGCATTAATTGTTAATAAATCAGGCCAGAGACGGACTGGAGCTGCAGCATGGACAGAGAAGAAGGAGTGATGAGCACCAGCCTTGATGCTCCTTCGAGTCCGAGGCAGCTGACTGGGTTGGGGATGAACTGTCTTTTCGGTGAAAAATACAGACACCCTGGTCCAGGTCTCGCCAGTCCTCAGGAATACAACCAGTGGCTGCCTTATCGCCATGACGCCAGCCTCCTGCCCATGAAAGAAGACCTGGCTTTCTGGCTCAACTCCATGATGGGTGAGACACGTTTGCAAAGCAAAAACATAAATAAATAATACTAATTATGTCTTAAAATATGGCGTCAGGCTTTCACATGTAACAGCCAGTCATGGATAAACAATAAGACTGGACTACTTTGAGTTCAGAACTGAGGATTCTGCTTTGAATGGAAGCTGCAGACACATTAACCTACTTATTATAGCAAATCCTTGAAGTACCTTTCCATTAGAGGAACAGACAGTGACGACAACTCCAGGGAAAGGGAGGTTTTCTCCCACTTTACTGCTTTGTGAGGGGAAACATGAGAGACGTGCGTGCAAGACACGACCTGCAGGAGAGTGTCTGGAGAGTCACAAGACTCTGACAGGACCACTTCAGTTTCTGACTGATGCACAAACTGCAGCAAAAACAGTAAAGTGTTACAGTTTTGATGTGATAAATTTAAATTTTGAAGATTTTCTTCAGCAGGATCATTTTGTTAAATGCAGTAAGAATGTATGTGTGTTATACAGCAGCAATCTCTTTGCAGGACCCTTTTATTTAGCCCAGTATTATAGTGTGTATGTGTTTTTTCCTCAATATTTCACATTCAATTATCCTAAATTTACATAAAATCCTGGCAAAAATCTCCTCAGCAACACTTTAAAATACACCGTATCACTGTATGTAATTAACATCTCACACAACGTGTCTCGTGCTCAGGTGTGGACCTCACCGCAGACGATCTCGTGGAGAGGTTGGATAACGGCGTTGTCCTCTGTCAGATGGCACAGCTGCTCCAGGAGAAGATGATCGGCGGCGACGGCGGCAAGGTGAGACAACCGCACAACTATTCAATCACACAAACCTGGGAACATAAAGACGTGAGGAAACAAAACACTTGACAAAAGCTGGAAATCAGACCTTTTTGCTGTACAGTTTTAGAGAAAGAACTTTTTTGATTCAAAAGTGCTCATTTGGATCTTTTAACGAGAAATTTCTCTAGTATAAACTGTAACTCTAGTGTAAATTGTATAGTAAAAATGTCCGCTCTTCAGTATGCTAGTAGTAGTAATTGTGAAACTAAAAAGTACAAATGAGGGACAGTCTTTTAAAACTGTACTGGCTGATTTCCATTACACTAGTAGATATCAATGTGCTGAAAACAACTTTATTACTCTTGTTCAGAACTTATAAAGAACTCTCTTCATACAGTTGCTCAAAGTCCAGTTATTAGGTCTCTGTGTGGATTTCCATTATTTGTCCCATTCAAAGATGGACAGACAGATATACAGTATTGTTGTTGCGGTTTTATTTTGAAAACCCTTACAATACCCTTACAAATCTGCTTGATCCATTGGTTCACAGACATTTCACAGTAAAAGCCTTTGTAAGTAGGGCATTAAAATTCAGCATCAGATAGTTTGACCACAGTCTCAACCCACTGTCAACCCTGCATTGCTTTCACTAGCTCTCATGCACTGGAGTTTACAATATTTGATGAATAATTCAATCAACTATTCAAATGGCATCTTTGCTAGAAATGAAGGAGGATGTCTCTCGGTTTTTATATTTAAATACTACTATCACGACATGTTGAGTGTGAATAAAACCTTGTCTGTTATCATCGACAGTCTTTTATAAGACGAGTGATCCACTGGCGACCTGATGCCACTTCTGGATCGTTTTTCGCCCGAGATAACACGGCCAACTTCCTCTACTGGTGTCGCAAGATTGGCGTGGATGAGGCTTACCTGTTTGAGTCTGAGGATTTGGGTGAGTTTTAGACCACATATTAAACTGAACATAATTAACTATGTTAAGTATGTTACTGATTAAACTCAAATCTTTAGATATGAATTCAAGTTCTTCACTTATTTTTCTCACACCGTTCCATTTTTCAAATTCAAAATACAAATACTACATGATGCAATTTGTGTTGTTCAGTTTAAATACTTAATACTTAAAAATATGCATTATGTACATAACTGATAAAAACTGTGTTAACAGGAAAAACTTTGACGTAGGAAGTAGTGAGAACTCATTGTAATATTGGTCATTTAAGATTTCCTTAGATACATAAACAGGATTCTTGCACCTGTAGAATAAATGTTTCTCTCATTTAAACTTGTCTAATGTTTAAAGACAGTGACGAAATCAGAAAAGTGGAATTTTGTTTGGGATATAGTTGTAGTTTTACATTAAATACCGAGGTTCCTGCTGAAATGCGTTCAAATTCCTGAATCCTTTACCACTAACACGATACTCACATATGATTAAACACCCGTGCGCTTCCTACCTGGGCATGTCTTTGCAAGGCTCTTGCTGCGTGAGAATGATAATGTGCAGGTTAATCCCCGCGAACAATAAATCCAGCCTGCAGGCAGACGAAGCCACTTCAGCTGAATGACAGGGAGAGAAGGCTTCAGGGACGACAGCAGAGATGCAGCAGATAAACATACAAATACACTTAGTCATTTCACAATGAAACTTTCCACATAAAATACACTATAACCAAGGCTCGGTTTGAAAGAAGATCCCTTTTAATGTATACATTCTGGACAGACAAAGCTCTCCTGCCCTCATGCCCTCAGCTTCGATTTATTTGACAGCCCACAGGAATTCCCGATCAGCTTCAAAGATAGAGATACACAATAAAGACGGAGACCCTCCTGAAACGTGTCGTCTGCTCCGGGTGCAGCTCCTGTTTTTGTTTTGACAGAGGTGGAAGTTTATCTCTGAAAGCATCTTTTCCTCTCAGATGAGTAACTTTCTTGCCTCTGCCCCCTCTCTTCCCTTTGTTTATGTGCTGTGTGAAGTCCTTCACAAGCAGCCTCGGGAGGTTTGTTTGTGCCTGATGGAGCTGGGAAGGATCGCAGCCAGGTACTCTTAACACGCAAACAACTTTGGTTTTAACTTCTGTTCTTCTGCAAAACAAATTGAACTCAGGGACACGTGGAGGTGAATTTGATTTGAAAAGGCCCAATCCCTCATATTCAGTTTAATTTGAGGTTATTTTGAAGTGGGTGCATGTTTAAAACTATAAATAATATATTTATTTTACAAGATTTTGCATTTAAGCTGGTGCCACTTGCTCAAGGCTTAATTTATCCTACGTAGCATTTCTATTTTAGCTTGTTTAGACGGTAGGTGTTTGAACTAAACGCAAGAAATATAAGGAATAAGTGTCATTTTCCATTACAAGTGATAAAAAGCATAACTAACATTTTGAGCATTACTCATAAAGAATGGATTATGAGTTTTTGCTCCATTCAGGGGATGATTCAGTTTTAGTGGTGATGCAGATACAGATATTTTGCAAGATTTCAGACGTACTATTTTTATTAATATTCATATGTGTTGTTCAGCTAAGACTTTACAATATAAGCAAATCAGTCATCAAAGCTGAGCTACTCTCCGCCTGGTCAATTCCCCTGGTTCAGGTTCCTCTGGTTGGAAATTATTATTCACTACGGTTTGAGTTCCTGTTCTTTTATCCTCACATTTCTTTTTTTTTCTTTTATTATATGTAACCTCTCTCCCTCTCAGGTATGGAGTGGAGCCTCCAGCGCTGGTGAAGTTGGAGAGAGAGATAGAGAGGGAGGAGGCGGGTTGCTTATCTCCATCGTCCCCTCTGCCCCTTTCCTTTTTTCCCCCTTCACCATTGTCCTCACCAACACAGACATCCCGGCCCACAGCCCCCTCTCCTCCGCCTCCTTCTCCACCTGTGCCCCTCACTCCAAGCACAACCTGTGTGTCTGAACTCCTCGCTGCCTCTGATCTTCCATCAGCCACAACAAACCCAGTGCCTCCGTGTTTACCCCCTCCCCGCTCCTCCATCCCAGCCTCTAACCCTTCTACAGCCACGGCCTCAACACAAACACCTTTGTTCTCCTCTCCCTGCTCTGTTAATACACCTGCTTCGCTGCCACTAACGGCGCCATCACCTGGCCAAACCCAGGAAGTCTCTTCTACCTCAGTAAACAACCACACTGCACCAGTTACACCTCCGGTCAAATCCCCACCTGCAGTGCAAACTCCACGATCCTCAAGCAGATCCACAAGCAGGAGGAGCACGAGCACCAACAACATTTTAGATGATATAGTAAGTATTTTTCTTCTGTGACAAAATGATCTTTTTTTTGATTCAGTTATAGTTATGTGTCCACTTTTTTTAATCTGTTCCAGGTGAGAAACATCATTGAAAATCCCCCCTGCAGCTGCGCCACCAGGTTCCCTGTGGAGAAGCAACCTAAAGGCTGCTACAGAGTCGGGGATAAAGTTCTTTACATACGGGTAAGTGTGGTCACACTCTATAATGTTCATGATGAAAATATTGTGCAAAGCCGATTAATCAAGGATCATGTGACACTTTCAGTTTGTGTCGAGTGGACTTTATAAACTTATGTTTATAAAACATGAGTTGAGTGCAGTTTCATTTTATTTTAAAATGACTACATGTAATTTTATGCTCATAAACCAGGTATACAATTTCTAGTATGTTATATGACATAGAATTAAATGCTCAAAAAACAATTCATGGTGTGACTTAAAGATTCTGTTTCAAGCTGTTTCCAACTCAACTCTAAGCAAATTCTGAAAATTTAAAATGATCAGAACATAAATCGCCAATTTTATTTGAGTTTAAAAAACATTTAAAACAACAATTTGATGTCATATAACAATTCCTGTTTCTATGAAATAGAATTAAATGCTCAAGAAACAAAATTATTTCATTTTGTGATTAACAAAGTTAAGCTGAACTGACACAAATACTCATATAAGTGTCACATGACAAAATGATTGTTTGTCCGTAAGAGTGAGTGAATTGGGATTGTGCAAATTGTACAGTGAACAAACAAGGAGATCCAGCAAATCCACCTCAGGGACTTTGATGACTATTCAGGCAATGAGCAGATTGGAGGAGGAGCACTGGTTATGTTTAGACACCTTTACGGCATTTGTTTGCTCTTGAAATAACTTTGTTTTACATAAAAATTAATAGTTGCATAAACGTAACATGAATATAAACTCCCTCTGTACTATCAAGAAACAACACAGGTGCTATAGTCGGTCAAAGTAACAAAATGTGAGGATCAGAAGTGAAAAACCACTTATCATTTAAATGAGTTTGTTTTATTCATAAGTGAACAACTTGTTTGGCAGCAGGTTAATGCAACAAAACCCACAACCTGCTGTTCAACTCGTTTGATATTCCTCATATGTTGCTTTACAAGTCAAATTATACATAGCCTGAATATAAATATGTTAACTCAAGTTACAGATGTGCAAAACTAGAAACATTAATATACAGTTATTTTTAAATGAATAACTCAATTGAATAGACTAATAAAAACACATTATGGATGCTACACCACATAAGACGTGAAGGTGTGAAACCAGTCAGGTCATTAATTATCAGTTGAGTCATCAACAAGTGCGGCTGATCCGCCGTCATTTTGGATGGAGATGTCACAGCCTCTCGGCTCCACCTGTGCACAAAGGCTGGAGGAATGGCCTTCAGGGAGGCAGCGTTGCTTAGCAACCGATGGTCAGGATAAGACTGGGCTCACAATGAATGGACCTTCAGCGAAAGGGTTCAAAACCTGACGGAAAAACAAACACCGCTCTTTCGGGTCAACTCTGCGACGATACTATCGCAGTGTGTGTGTGGGGATGAAATGGCAGCAGCTCACTCGGGATTCCAAGTCTGTCAGGGTTATGAATATAAAATGATTTTACTGTCTGGATACAATGATCCATCCATACAAAGAAAACATGTAACAGCTACAGAGTCCTATATATAAGAGGGTGCATGTTTAAAATCTATTCATAATCTATATTAATAACCACCAGGACGTGTGTCTCACAGCTTTGGTGGCTAACTGGTCCCTGATTGAAACCACTTTAATGCTTTGTTAATCGCATTGACTTCACACTCTGCTCACTGGTAATCAATGCTGTCAGTGTTCGTTTACTGGCAACCCGGGCCACGTCTACATTTTCAAAGCGCTGACATACAAAATGTTTTGACCGTCCGTTTAGGGAAGAATGTTCCTCTTAAAGAACACCTGTTTCTCTGCAGCAGAGCTGTCAGTCACACGGATGCACACGTTTAACCAAGTGATAAAAAACACACAGTGTGTTAATAGTTAAATGGTTAAAGGTGCCAAATGTAAGTCATAGAATGAGCATATGTCAGAAGAGATAAAGGAAACATTTAATAGACATATTAGGGCGCCACCCACTGCCACACACTCAGGAACACAGCTCGCAGCACTTTGACAAAAACCCCTCTCAAAAATGTCTCCACCCAGAGGAGAAGGGAGAGAAACATGGGTCTGCAGTGGAGATGCCTTCAAATATAGACGCTGAAAGTGGAGAGGAAGTTGAAGACAGATATGAGTGGATTCTTTTCTCCTGGACAAGAAAGCAAAATAGGGTTCAGACATGTTGTTGGTGGATATTTAACCCTTAGAACACAAATCATTTTGGCCGCTTTTTTCCATCACTATGTTTAAACATATAGTATATACAGAGGCTATAAGAATGTACAATATAAAGTGTATTATATCCATTTTTTCAAGCACAACCTAGGCAATCTGATGAAAAAAAAATTCATTTTCACCAACTATATAAACACACTTGAGCAAAAAGGATACTTTTTTTTATCGGATTGAATATGTGAAAATTGGAAATACATCCCAGTGGAAAGTTCACTTGGCTTGTTTTTATGAACAAAAAGAAAAGAAAAACAGTCTAATTTTGTGACTTCTGTACAATTATTGCTACTTTACATCACAACTAAAGATGTGATATAAAATTTATCATAGTTTTGACATAACACATAAGACAAAAAAACACAGATTCATGCCACATGAGGGTTAATGTACATGTATGTAGTGTTTTTACAGCACATCACTTTCACTTTGCCGTCTCCTCTTATCCTTAGACACACTCTTAAATTAAATCCCTGCCATGCTGACACATGTACTGTATGTGCATGAACGCAGTGTAATGCTGCAAATATAAGCACAGGTCTGAGTTGCTGTGTGTCCCGTGATTTTGGCAACCAAAGCTCTACAGCAGGGGTCTCAAACTAAAATGAAACGATTACTATTTTGATAATCGTTTGAGTGTTTTCTAAAGAATTAAAACCAGTGTAACGGATGTAACACCGTCTATTGTACATGAGATATGGTCCAAAAATAACGTCAACCGTCCAGATAAGTCAGTTCCCACAGTTTGTCCGAAATCTGTGTGTGTGTGTTAGTCCGTCAATGTATGGTTGTGTAATTGTTCATCTACCCGGGTAGTGTGATTTTGTTTCTTATCTGTATGATGTGATAGATGTGCTTTCTCCAGATGCTCGATAAAGCTGCTTCCGACGTCACACCCTTCATGCATGTAAGCCGGTGTTCTGCTCCACGTTCCTCGGTTCCGGGCTGTAGCTCGCCATCAGAATCGATTCATACACCAAAAAAACAACCTGCATAGAGCAGCAGATGTTTTCCTTTAGATATTATTTATCTCTTTCTAAACATTTATATCAATCGACTGTACAGTATTTATCTTTTCTTTTTAAACTTAAATTAATGAACATAAACCATTCACATTGACAATGTATCATTTACAGCTATGAAAATGAATTTTTAAACAGCCAACAAACAGAAAATGGTGTGTATATGAAATATTTTTAAAGGTTCTTAACTTTAATCACTGCATAGTGCACAAAAATTATGAATTAAATCACATATCAATCATGTTTGAGAATGAATCATTGAATTACTGTCTCTAAATAACCCAAATGCATACAACTGCATGTGTTTTGGCTCACAAAATCAACTTGTTTTGCTTTGTAGCATTAGCTAGCATGTAGCAATAGCACAGGTCATATATATCAGTAACACGTTGTATAGCAATAGGTCAATTGCTAACACATAGCACTAGTTCGATTAGCACAGACAATTACCCACAAAGAAATACAAAATGAACCACATTCACAAATTCAACACACTCTTATATACCTCCGGTTGGGTTTAAACATTTTCTCTGAAGCATAACAGCACATAATAATGATATATTCATGAAATTAACGAGTAATTAGCTGTGGTCGGCAGCCGTTAGCATGCTATGCTAAGCGCTAATGATCACTACTCATCGGGGTTTTTCTCAAAATAAAACGGCGATGTCCGGTAACCCAATACCTTTCAGAACCAATAACTCAAAACAAAATAAATTGTTATTCACTCTTCATCGAATTATCTCCCTCGGCCGTAGCATGTCTGTTCTCGTCTGTGTCGGTGCAGGGGAAAAAAAACTGTCCAGCCGGGAAAAAAACAAAGGAACTGTGACCGTGAGTAGCGCTTGTGTGCGACTAATGCGCACCCTGCTGGTGAAAACCAGGAACTACAACACAATACAAACTCATTCAAATTGTAAAGCTCAACATTGTTAAACTCCATATAATGATTTCTATATAAAGAAATCATTTAAACTGAATAATTTTGGTTTGTGGTCAAAACAAGACATTGGAGAACAGGTTTTAATATTTTTCAACATTTTATGGACCAAAAGATTACTCGATTAATCGAGAAAATAATCGTTAGTTGCAGCCCTAGCGCCATATGAACTTAAAATCTTGTTTTTTAAGTGAACCACAGTCCAACTGCGTGGGAAAAACCAACTGTTTAGTAGGGGTGGGCGATATGAGCTCAAAATTATACCATGATATTCCATCATAATATAGCAATAATGACAAATAAAAACAGATTTATCACGCAAAATTCATCTATACATTAAAAAATACACATTTAAGTGGTTTGACACCTCTACTCTACAGTGTTTTGAATTGGGATTGCAATAACCATTTTATATGCTAAAGGTCACTGTAGTACATATACTGTATCACCTTTAAGTGGACAGAATATTTTTACAGTATGCTTAAAATACTTCATACAATTAAACCAAGTGGGGGGGGAAAAATCCACCTACTCGCTGTTTTTATATCCCCGTGTTTTCTACATCGTGTTCAACTGTCGACCTTTTGTGCTGACCTTCTCCACACAGCCGCGCAAACATGTTGTTTTAACAGAACCGTGTCCACGTGTCACTTTTCACCACCATAATTACTCGTTTGCAGACTCTGCCTTCCCCTTTCCCCCCCCCCCCCCCCCCCCCCCCCCCCCCAACACTGACAAGCAACAATGCACCTCAGCTTCTTTACGAGCACAGCGCAGTCACCCTGACTCCATCCATTACCTCGACGATCACGGCTTCCCACGTGTGTGTGTGTGTGTGTGGGGAAACAGTTACCATGATACCATGATGACCATGATAACCTGTGTGCTCCTCCTAGAAGAGACAGTGCGATTCAATGTGTACAGACCTTTTAAGAGAACAGATACTATTGATTACTGAGACAGAGTCATTAGCGAGAGGTTTTAATCAGACAGCTTGTTAATGAGCGACTGAGCATGACCGGCCCCTCCTCGCGTGTAAATGTCCTCCCCCCCCCCTTCTTTCTCTATTCCCTATGGAGACTATTCAATCACGCCAGCCGTGGAGTGCACTGCCATTCTTTGGTGTTAAAAAAGAGGAAGGCTTTCCTTTCTTCTCTGCACCCAATTAGGCTGTTCTCCTGTTAGCTTTGTGGCAATGGAAGAAGGAGAAGACATTCAGAAGCCGTCACAACATCAGGCGGCCTTGGTTTTCTCTTTATCAGGATTTCTGAATATGAAATAAACCAAAGCCAAGAACAAATCGGATTTTCAAGACCAGCGAATATCACCAAAATGACGATGAGACTTGTTTTTATCAGACTCACAGCTGCAGGGGATTTGCTCTCTTTCTCTATATATATACATATACAGCAGAATTTCTTTATATATATATTCAGACTTTCATTATTCACACTTTCTTTACATATATATTCAGACTTCCATCATATATATATTTGGACTTTCTTTATATATATATATATATATTCATACTTTCTTTATATATTCTCAGACTTTCATTATATATCCTCAAACTTTCATTATATATACTCAGACTTTCATTATATATACTCAGACTTTCATTATATATACTCAGACTTTCATTTTATATATATTAAGACTTTCTTTATATATATTCAGACTTTCTTTACATATATATTCAGACTTTCTTTACATATATATTCAGACTTTCATTATATATATACACAGACTTTCATTATACTGTTTATATACTCAGACTTTCATTATATATATTCAGACTTTATATATATATATACATATATATATTCAGACTTGCATTATTTATATTCAGAATTTAATTATATAAACTCAGACTTTCATTATACTGTATATATACTCAGACTTTCATTATATATACTCTGACTTTCATTATATATATATTCACTTTCTTTATATATATTCAGACTTTCTTTACATATATATATTTGGACTTTCTTTACATATATATATTCAGACTTTCATTATATATATACACAGACTTTCATTATACTGTATATATACTCAGACTTTCATGATATATATTCAGACTTTTTATATATGTATATATATATATATATTCAGACTTCCATTATTTATATTCAGAATTTAATTATATATACTCAGACTTTCATTATATATATTGAGACTTTCTTTATATATATTCAGACTTCCATTATAGAAATTCAGACATTCGTATATATTTTTAAATACATTTCCTGAATGGGATGCCACACATAGTGTATATACGTCTGTATATATATAATTTCACATGTTCATGCTTTCGTATGCTCCATTTCACAAACACTGCTGAAATTCAGATATTTAGCGAGTTTCTCTTTACCACATAAAATAAGAAGTAAAGTTAAATGTGCATATTCAGTGTAATCATGAGTCTCAGCGTGTCAGGTAACTATGGTGGCCTTCACCTGCCAAAAAGGGTATTATTCTTCTTTGTTTGTGCAGTCAGTCTTCTTCTTCTTCACAATGCAAAATGCACACTTGTCAATTATTTGGACTCTGTAAAGCGAGTAAAGTGCATATAAAAGGTGTATTATTTTTATTTTAAAGTAATTATACAAACTAATGAGTCTTATATTCAAATTAAGCAAATAACTGGACCTTTGGAGATCAGCTGAGGCTAATGATTACTTTATTAGTTTTAAGGGAACCTTTTATGTTAAATATCACCCTGAGAGAGAAAAAAACACACCCAAGGAATCCAAGTAAATGTCCTCCGTGCACTATTCAAGTGTTTAACCAGAGTCTGTTTAATGTGACGTCCCACTGGGATTATAAAACATACATTTTCTGCCTGTGTCTTTATTATTAAAGCCCTGACTGTACTCAAAGGCAGTGGATGTGGCTAAAGCCTGCCTCCTACTGGCAAGCATTTAAACAACACGTCTTCCGAAGTACACTCATGCATCTTTCAGTAGTAAAGGAGGAGGAGGAGGAGGAGGAGGAGGGGGGCGAATCAATGGAGCTGCCGGGGAGGAAGACACAGGGGAATCCAGACGCTAGTTTATGGGCTGCAGACGTAGTAGCAGGAGGGCGAGAGGGAGGAGTCTGTCTGACAAAGAGAGCGTGCAGGAAACACCACGTCTCATCGAGCAAATACAAAATAACCAACACGTAGCACGTTATGAGTGATGGAAAAGAAAAAACATCAGAAGGGAAACAAAAATGTAATCAGCTGATAAAACAGTGAAGCATTGAGGAAAAACAGCTATTATAAAACAGTACTGAACAAATAACAACTAATGTGGTGATATTTTGTGATAGATTTAGTGTTTTTTATGGAATAATCTTGAATAATTATGTTGAATTGTATGATTATTCCAATTTATCATAATGTACAATATATATTAAGATATTAACACTCAGACTATTAAAAAAAAGGAGCTAAAATAGAATGTACATTATGGACAGTTTGCAGAATATACGGTGTTGTGCATGTTTAGAAAGGGTCTATGGAGGAAAACTTGGAGCTTATAATTAACGTGGTGATGCAGATTACATTTTTTGCTGGAAATAATCCTAACATGGTGTAGATTTGAGGATGAGTAGCAGCCAGAGTGATAATCCCCTCACACACACACACACACACACGCAGGTCTGACAGGGAAGTGGTTTATTCAGGATGTCAGACTTGACCTCTGTCAACCCGAACATTTTAATCTGCAGGACGACAGCTGAGACAGACCCACGTCTGCACTTTCCTGCAAAGCCGCCCTTGTGTGTCTGTGCTTGTGCCATTGATTTTTTACACACACACACACACACACACACAAGAAGAGTAGACATACTTGTATTATCACGTTCTTAATGGCTCCATAATGAAGGGTTTATTGGTGATAAGGCAGGAGGGGGCGTGTGCCGGTGATGACAGGACGATGGATGCTGGTGAAAGACCTTCTCCTGGGAATGTTAATGTCCACTGGGAGTTTGTGGGAGGGTGTGTGTGCAGAACTCATCTCAATCTCGTTTTGTTTTTTTTAAACCCCTTCCAGGCTTTATAGTGTGGCAGCGGTTGCCATGGCAGCAGCTGTAAGGATGGCTGTCTGAGAAGCATGTGCCGAGTCTGACAAACGTGACATCTGAATTAAAAGACTGTACAGTAGTCATTTTTGTTTTAAACAGGGCTCATTAGGTGGTTTGTGTTATTGTGCGTCAGTGCATGTGTGTGTGTGTGCTCAGCTGGTGCCACAAGGTGGTTTTTTCTCATTCGATTTAATGAGATTTTGACAAAGCAATCATTTTCCTCGCCGAGGCACACAAGCAGGAAAGGCTTGTAAATATTAAGACTGGTGTCTGATTGTGTGTGCGTGTACCATTGCGTACCTTATTTCCCAGCATTCCCCCTGTCTCATGTCGCCTCTGCAGATGCTGAACGAGCGTCACGTGATGGTGCGCGTGGGCGGAGGCTGGGAGACGTTCATCAGTTACCTGCAGAAGCACGACCCCTGCCGAGGAGGCGTGGCCGGCAGGTCCGAGGTCAGGGGGTGCAGGTTGAAAGCGAAGACGCCCACTTTGAACATGTCGCCCGACAGCTACATGGTGGTCGGCGCCCACCACTACCGGAGCAAGAAGTAGACTCTGAAACTGCTGCAGGCCGTGGAGAACATTCAGTCAGACAAACACTCTGCAAGAACAATGATTTAATACACAATCAAACAGCTTTTGCCTTAAATTTTTTAAAGAAATCAAAGTGTTTCTCTGGTTCTACATCTAAGCTGCGAGTTGAGTTATTTTCATCAGCATCTAAGCCAATAAGTATGCAGCATGCAGTTTGACTGAAATCTAACAGGGTTTGTGATTGGTTGTCTCCAGGTGAACAGGAAGTAGACCCTTTTCGAGAGCTACGCCACAGAAATGTGCGCGTGCAGTTTTGGGGTCAGAAAAACACACAAACTTGTACAACAGTCCAACACATGAGATGCCTACATGTTATCACAAGTTATCATTTATCAGCTCTTTCTGTCAGATTACGGTGAAAAGCCGACGCTATGAAACCTACGCGGCCTAAAGTTGGACGTGGCTAGCTTGTAGTTAGCTGCCGGCCGGCTAGTAAACATGGTGCGCTAAAAGCGTTCCTTGTAAGACTTGTGTGCGCGTAGACTTTCTGACTTTCGTGAACACGCTAGGTTTATAGCTAATATTAGCATTATTATATATTATATATTAGCATAATATTAGATAATATTAGCAAGTGGCCAGCTTTTCTCTATAGGTAAGAGTGAATAGCTAGCCACTTGCTAATATTATCTATCTACTATCTCTTGCCGTCAGCTAGTGCTAATTTATTTAGATATTGTTTGCGTCCATATATCGGCAACGATATATGGACATATTCAGAATTATTCGGCGAAGGACATACATGCTATTCGCTTACCTGTTGTGACGTTTTCTGAGCCCAAACTGCGTGCGCATTCTCGCTAGGCTTTGAATGTTTGTATACAATAAAAGGGTCTATTCCAAAAGTAAAGATGGGTGTGTGTGAAGAGGTGAGGATCTAAAATCACACAACAAATGTAATTAAAGATCCAAAGTGTCAAATAATGATACTTGTTTTTTGTAATGTAAAACAACAACACTGTGTTTTTTTTTTACGGTAGCCCACAATGGACAAACTAAGCATCTTATAAGTTTGAGTTTGAGGGCAACCTCACCAATAAATGAGTTTTACGCAATGTACTTTTAAACACACAGTGCACAGAGTAAAAGCTGAAAGTTGCTCTGATTGTGAGCAGATTAACACATTTTTACCATAATATATAGTTTTTTGTTAATTGATTTTATAAAATTGGTATGAAAAAAGTTCTGTTAAGGAATTCCGTAGTCTTTTTTTGATTAACTGAGAATGTCAATGGTGTTAATTTTCATATTTTTTTTTACAGTAACTTGTTGCGTTATTGTAGTTTAGTCATATCATCGTACCGTAGTTTGATTTTGTATTGTTTTAGACATTAAAAGCTTATAACATGTTTTTATATAGATGTGTGTGTGTTATCATTTTTCATTTTAATATTCTTTTCATGCTTAATTTACTTCTTTCTTCCTACACCTGATCTGTCACCTTCATGAAATGACTGCTGTTCTGTTCATTTATTAACATAATATAAACATATGCAGGTGTGCGTCACTATTTATTTTGTTCAGTAACTATAGGAAAAACTGAACACAGGAAAATCCCCAATGTTTCTTGTTTTTTTTAAATAGTTCATAAAACTAGTTTAATATGAAATAAAAAATCCCGCTATCGTCCATCTAGTGTAATTTTTAATATTTTGACATAAAGGCTTCACTTTATCTGCTGCAGTTTGACACACAAGACAAGACCAAGACTAAGTCAAGACCTGTATCACTCATTCTAATCTATTTAGTAAGTTTCTGTTCAATAAAAGCAACAGCAATGCACTGAAAATGCAAACTTAATTGGAATTTGAAGAATTACAAATCATCATTTTGCATTTTGCTCTTTAAAACAAAAATATACTGATATATCAGGGATGGATTGGATGAATTTGTGTCTTAACTGCATTGTAGCTGGGGAAAATACGGTTTTATTTAATTGTTTATACGGCATTATTGTTGAATGTGTAATCTTTCTGTAAAGTACGGAGCACTGAACATTGAAAACACAATAACAATAAGGACACTAAAATCTGGAAAGTTAGTATATTTGATTTGTGACTTTGACTAAAAAGCAACATAAATAAAGCCAAATGACTTCTAAAATGACTTAAATGTCAAAATACTAGTGTGGTGTAGTGTATTACAGGCCTGTGTGGCTTTGCATGTTATTGCCTCATTCTTAAAAAAGACAAATACACAAAGCGTGAAGTCCTCCCTCTAGATGGCACCATGGCCTAAGTGACAAAAAGGCCAAACGTGCTCTCATCTCTAATATATACTGCACATTCACATACAAAACCACAGGGACGGCACATGAATAATTACATGTTTTAATTCATTAAAATAAATTAATTAAAAATGGACACAAGTTCTTAATATGTTGAAAGAAACCATAGCTGTAATGAGCTCATGCAAAGACCGGAAACGTCTCTTTTTCGTCGTCGTCGTCGTCCCCCCACACACACACACGTTGTCACATGTGCGGCGGGACCGAGCCGTTAGTAGAAATGACTTGTAGAAAATGATATCGATGTGCTACTGGAAACGAGTGCCGCGCTAAACGGCGGCATTTTTCACAAGAGCAACTCGCGTTGCACCGCAGTACAATTTCTAAATTCCTCATGAGACACAGGAAGTGGAGCGGGATTTTACAACAGACACACACTCTTACACATTTGTTCTCCGGAAGTACACCTTCTTTTTTTTGTCTTTTCTACCTTGTGCAGCTGAAGCCAACATTTTCATTTTAAACACAGGCATTTGTGTGTACTTGAAATGTTGGGCGGTGTAAACGTGTGCTTTAAAGTGTTTTTTTTGTTGTGAATAATATTTGAGAAAAGTCCAGTTGTAGCACAAAAGTCACACACACACACACACACACATTGGTGCCGTTGTGCTTCAGTCCTAATAATACTTGCACCGTACACGTTACACATTACAATTCACTGTTTGACAGTAACGTTTCAATTACTGCGAATCAGCGTTGGATGTGGTCGATTTTAAAACTTGATAAAAACCCAAAAAACAGCGGACAGCAGTCTCTGTGACCGTCTGTTGTCGGCGTCCTGGCTAAATATTTTTCACAATAAAAGCCCGAAGTATTTTCACGACAAGAGCCTTGGACTAAAAATGAACCCTAATCACAGGACATGGTTTAAACCCAAACACATGCTCAGACATTTTTTTTTTTGCTCCTTGCAAACATATTATATTATAAAACATGTTATATATATATACATATAACATGTGTTATATGTATATATAATAATACATAGTTTTGTCCCCGCAGATTGTTTATGGACTTAGAATAAAACCTTGTGACTCATCCCCAGATTTAAAAAAAAAAACAAAAGAAAAGTATGAACTGAAGGCGTATTTAAAAGTGTCACGAGGGAATGTGTCACAACTTCCATGTCGTGTATTGTTTGAGCTCACGACTCACCTGAAGGAGCGTGGTAATGTGTGGATAAATCCAAAGTATTGGCTTTATTTTGTACTCATTTTGTTGTCCAACACTTTAAAAAGAAGGCATTTTTTTTATTTCGTCACTATAATTTCCCTCTCACACAAAATGAGTACATGGTGAGTTTTTTGGGGGGATTTTCAACACTGGATTGCGACTTTTAACCCAACAATAACCTCCGTGTTCCAATCACATACGACAGAATATACTTTGTCTGTGCCACAGATCCAAATAAATTTAAATTTGACTTGCAGTTTTTTGTCGTATACATGTTTTTCCATTATTATACAGCGGCTCTTTTGTGCTTTTCTCATGTATTTTCTGTGTCACCGCTGGATCTTGAAAGAACTCTTCTTGCGTCACATAATTGTGCCCTGAACGTCATTATGAAACACGCCTTTAAAGGCTGCTTTACTGCAGGGGTGTCAAACATACGGCCCGCAGGGCCAAATCCGGCCCAGCGGAGGGTTCAATCCGGCCCGCAGGATGAATTTGTGAACATTTCTAATTCCAGATACCTGTAACTAAATGTTTTGTGCCAGTGTAGATCCACTGTGACCTGTAAGAAGTTGTAATTCACACGTGTTTTGTAAAAAAAGATACTTACATAATTATTTAAAACAAAAAAATTGGAACACTTTATGTTTTTATGCTATTGTTTTGCTGGTCCAGCCAAACTTGAGCTCAAATTGCTCTGTATGTGGCCCCTGAATTATAATGAGTTGGACACCCCTGCTTTACTTATTGTGCTTTCTAAACCCATGGTTCTCCAACTGTGGAGCGTGTACCAGCAGTGGTACGTGAGCTTCCTCTGATGGTACTTGGAGGAAAATCTGAAATACTCTTCTACTGTGTGTGTATATATATATGTATGTATACACATATAGGTATATATATATATATATATACATGCATATATATATATACACACACATATACATATACATATTTATATAAATATACGTATATACATATATATGTATACATACATATATATGTGTGTATATATACATATATACATATATACACACACATATATATACATATATGTGTGTGTGTATATATATATGTGTGTGTATATATATATATATATGCTGTACACATATACTACTGTCTCGCTCCATCTTAATCTAATGTCACGACACCAGTGTATGAAGTACATGTGAGGAAGAGGAGGATGAGGAGAGAGCAAACGATCTTATTGGGAATAAAGTCTGTTTTACGCCACTGTATTTTAACGTTGGTGATCATGTTGTTGCGTCAAGAGCTCAATATTTTCTCAGGCAGTTACTTTGAGGACCACTGCTGTAAAACCATGGGTAAAGAAAACAAAAGTACACTGACTTTACATGAATGACGTCCCATTCAGTCGTCCCTAAAATAGTCTTCTACCGCGGTGTGATGTTCGTGTCGAACTCAATAATGAATAAAGCATCTTTCACTGGTTTTAAATAATAATAACGATGTTTTTTGTGCATTGCTTCAGTTAAAATAAATGAAATACAATAGGAGTCGGTGTCGATGAGAAGGAGGGACACAGCTTGTGCTTTCTTTTCTGAAGCGGGTTCATTTGTCCTCCGTCGTTACGCAAAAACAGCCGAGCGGCGTCGCGGGTAAACAGCGGCGCGAGCGAACGCTTCCTCCTCGCTTTGTTTTCCCGCGTCTTTGCTCTCGTTGTCGCTTTGTGATACAGCCTTCCGCAAGTTACTCGCCGCGCTTCGTCCTCGCTGTCGCCTTCACCTCGACACAAACGGAATACAAAAAATATTCTCGCCCAAAAATCTATTTTACACGTCAGCGATCTGCAATCTACACACATTTGTTCATGTGGCAACTGTATAATTTTGTGCTCTTTCCCCCCCCGCGGGCTCTCACGCTCATGCTCATGATATCTGTATGTTTTACGACACACGATGGGCACTAAACGCCTGATTTTCTTCTTCTTCGTTTTTTTTTTTTATTATATATGTATATATATATACATATAACACTGCACACATCACGCAACTGAAAGAGGAATGCTAACAGGAAGTCTGGCGGTTCTGTTTCGGAGGAGTTCACTCATCATTCACCAGGAGTAAGTGAGCTGGTGTGTGTGTGTGTGTGTGTGTGTGTGCAGTAAAGTGAGCACCATTTTAAGACGTTTTTTTTTTTCTTTAGCGTAAACAGTCACCTATCAATCGCCAAAAAGTCAACATGTTAAAAATTCGAACCCAAAAAACAAAAACCCAAAAGTCTTATTTGTGCTGTGAGAGCCACGCCTCAGTCACATGTCACGCAGGTGTCGCTCTTATTGTTCTTGGAACTTCCTCTCTGGATTTTTTTATCTTTTTTTTAAATTGAGACTGTGGGTGCATGGAGTTCGTCATCACTCCGCTCCTTCGGTCACGACGCAGGCACACTGAAAACACTGAAGAGGGACGGGCGATGTAGAGGGCGGCGTGAGAGGGTGAACTGTCTCAGAGTTGCACGTCGACGTTGGAAGGGGCGTGTGTGTGTGTTTGTGTGTGTGTGTGTGTGTGTGTGTGTGTGTGTGTGTTTCCTGTGTTCGGTGCTTCACATCGCCTCAGTCCTGTCACACGGTGCCGTTCTCCTGCCTCGGTTTGTGGGACGTCGTGCGGGTGGGCGTGCTCAGGGACGGGGCCAGGGTGCACAGGAAGCCAGCCAGCAGTGTGAGCCCGAGGCCCCCCCAGGCACAAAACATGGACCAGCCATAGCCATGGCTAATGTCCTCGGGGAGGCCGTACATGTAGCGGGGGTAGCGGGACAGCTCGAAGTTGATTCCTGCTACACACGTGCACAGGGAGATGATGCAGCATGTTCCTGTGTGGACAGAAGCAACAAATCTGTCATTCATGTTTACACTTTCCTATAAAGTTACTAGTGAACTTGCACATTTTTATCTATTCTAAATGTCCCTTGATTTCTTTTTGTCCCATATATTTCCTTCTCGTAAGGTATTTAGGTTTATGAGAGAAAGTCAGTAGATTTGTCGCAAGTAGCTTTTTTAAAAATTCAAAAAAGTGGCCCGGGGTCCGTAAAAATGCTAAATATTCACACGGAATCGTCACGTAACCTAAACGTAAACAAACAGACATTATTTCCCTTTCTTTCCTCTGGCTCGGTTCATTCTGTCTCTGTTTCTGTTGTTAAATCTGTAATGTTTACAACGTCTTCTTCTGGGATTTTGGTGTAACGTTACAGCACAGCTTACAGTCCTGACACAGCAGTTGTCAAACCAAAACTTTACAGTGTTTCCCAACCCTGGTCCTCAGGGAACACTATCGCGATAAATATTGCGATATTTTTTGTTTCGAATGCCGATATTGTAACAATATTTTGAACAAAACGGGTTAGCTCGTAGCTAACCGGTTGGCCGCTAAGCTGACAGCTGCAACCCGGCGTCCAGAGTGTACAACAGAAACCCGGAGACAGGAGACCAGAAAGCCGGAGACCAGAGCCTCGGTGTCGCACACGGTAAACAATAAGCCGCTGGTGTGTTTTAAGTCCACTTGGAGCCGAAATCTGCGGCTAACAGCTGGTGCCGCTAAAAACTAGCGGCAGGCATTACAACTTTTATTTTGTAGTAACGAGTAACGAAGATGGTTAAGAAAAATGTATTGGAGTAAAAGTACACATTTTATTGATAATATATAATAAATAATATTATAAATTAAATAATATATAATATACCGGTATGGCAATATTGTCTCAACTACATATCTCTTTCAAAAATATACCGGTATAACTCTTCCTACCGGTATATCGCCCAGCCCTAAACACTGCCCTGCTCCAGCACACCTGATCCAGATGAACAGCTCTTTATCAGGCCTCTGCAGAGCTTGGGCAACATCTATGTCCCCTGAGGACCAGGGTTAGGAACCACTGCCAGTACTACTCTCAAAAACGTCTCAACCACAGCAGAAAACTAAAGGGTTAGCAGTGGAGATGCTTTAAAATATAAACAGATGAGAGCAGAGAGGAAGTTGTGGACAGGTACTGTGTGCGTCACAGAAATCTAAATATCTTACGATATGTGGATTTATGTATCTACATTGTGTTTATGTAACTTATTTGGTTTTATTTTGTAGTTAAAGTTGCACACGACGCAAGCAGAGTGACTCTGGTTTGGAGTAAATACCACGGTTATAATATAATTCATGCAATATATAGTGTTACATTTATATCAATAATAATCAAGCACAGGAGACTATTAGGCCCCCAAATGAAATTAATCTCAGGGCCATATAAAAGCTTGGGCCGGCCCTGATATCCGTGAATACTTTTCTCCAGGAGATGGAATTAAAAAGATCCCTCTCATACACATTATTTGTGGATTTTTACCATATATAATGCTTAAATATACATAATAGTCTTATATGAAAATAGGTTCAGTGTTTATAAAAATAAAACGGGTAGAGTTACGTATGTGTACAGTATAAACACAGTGTAACTCAGGTTATTACATGTTAATGTGTTTAAGGAAGTTTGGCATCGACGCTCTACACTCTCTTTTTTTGAATTGGGAGGACAGTAACACTTTTAGTTTCCACACAAAAACTGCCCACATGGAAACTATTTTTTGAAAACCACTTCCAGAGTGAGAAAATCTCTAAACGCTTTCATGTGGGCAGCCCATAATATGTTACTTTTAGGAAAACAATGATGTTTTCTCTGTTTGGAGATTGTTTGGTCGCTTTATAACTTTTATTTTCTTTCCTGCGTCGCTCTGGCGTTCTTCATTCTGTCTCCGTTTCTCTGATTGTACATGGAATTAGAAAGATTAGAAAATATTTTATTGTTTGAAAATACTCCATGGGCGGGGCCTTGGGAAGCTGTCTGCTGATTGGCTACTGAGTTTTTCCAACGGACTTGGAAATAATTGTATTTAATGTTTATAATCTGACAAACGTTAGCTACGCACAATTAAGACCCACAGCGACTCAAGCTCCAAAACTCAGTAGCCAATCAGCAGGCCGCTTCCTAAGGTCCCGCCCATGGTCGGAATCGCAAACAAAAAAAACAAGGAACAAGTGTATTTTAAAACAAAATCCAATATCTTTGAATGATTAAATAGATATTTTATTTGCTTCTTAAAAACACAAATCTAATTCCATAATTGTATACATTTTAATGTATATTTATTCAAAAAAAAGAAAAAGGTATACACGCGTTATACAGTGTTAGAGCGCCACGTACAGGCCTGGCATATGAACTACAGTGTTTAGAGTCATTTTGGGGGGTTCGTCGTGTGGATGAAGACTTTCCTGAATATAAATGGATAAGGCCTCAAACTCTAAAGGTCACTGTTGTCTATCTCTTTTATATACATCATCTGATAAGGACAGTTTTGTTTAGATAATTATTTATTTAAAGGGGACATATTATACCCTATTTCCCCCATTAAAATAGTTCCCTGGTGTCCTAATGAACATGTCAGTGACATGCCTTGGTCAAAATACCATAAGGATGAAGCATCATAGCAGTTCAATAACCCTGCTAAGCCCGCCCCTTTCAGAACGCTCGGTTTTCGTGCATGGTCCCTTTACATGCAAATGAGACACAGGCAAACACACACCCACTTCTTCCAGGGGGTTTCTGATTTGTCCTCTTTACAGCGCTTTACAGCTCTATTCGTCTCCCCCTCCCTCCACTAGTTCTCCGACAATATCAACATGGCAGCGTGCACAGAAAACAGCCAGAGTGCCGTCACAGGAAGAGACGTTCTACATAAGGATCGAGCCGAACAGTGCCGAACTGTTAATCAGTTAAAAACACTTAGGAACAGCACCACTAATCGCCAGCGGCGCGCGGCGAGCTGCATAAGCTGGCGCTGTATGTTACTGTATCAGACCGGTGACTATGCTCCGGAGACCTCGGCACCGCGGCACCGCTGATCGCCACCGCGGCACCGCTGATCGCGAGCGGCGAGCTGCCTAAACGGCCGCATACAGCGGCCGTTTAGGCGGCTCGCCGCTGGCGATCAGCGGTGCCGCGGTGGCGAGGTCTCCGGAGCATAGTCACCGGTCTGCACCGGAGCTGGCGATCAGTCGCATACAGCGGCCGTTTAGGCGGCTCGCCGCTGGCGATCAGCGGTGGCGATCAGCTGATTTTCACAGAGAGTGCAGCACCTCTGCACAGAGAGTGCAGCACCGCTGATCGCCAGTGGCGAGCGGCATAAACTGCCGCTCGCCGCTGTATATGTGATTGTATCAGACTGAGTCTGTGCTCCGGTCATGGAGGACGTACTGAACAAATATTTTTAATTAGGACGTGTCAGAATGGTCAGTTATGAGATCTATGTGACCTTTTCTTAACAACGTGTGTGTGTTTGTACGTCGGTGAAATACGTCCCCTGACTAAATACGGCGACCGCTGGCCGCAGTCTAGTGCGAACACACGAACACACGTTTGCTGACTTTATCCGGCACATAAGCTTCATATATAAAATCCTCTGTGGAAGTTTGTGTAAAACACTGTGCTCCACTGTGCAGCCACCAACAGCACACTTGTCCCTCCGCGTTGACATAATACCGCTCTTCCTCCCTCGCCTGCACTCTCGCAGGGACAAGGTGGAGCTAAGGTGGAGCTCTCGAAGTAAACTTACTGGTGGGGCGGTAACATTCGCGGTGAAATGCGCATTATGACGTCATAAGCGCAGGGAATTCAACATCGAGTGTTTTATCGCCTATACTTACACTAAGGGGAACCACGAAAACATGACGGAGTATTCTTTTTCCACACTTTGGTGACTGGTAGGGCCTCCAGAGTCCCAAATATAAGTATTAAAATGGTTAAAAAGTTGATTTTGCGTAATATGTCCCCTTTAAGCTGAGACAACAGCAAGAACAGAGCTGGGAAATACCCGCTGTTTGTTGGCAGGTTGATTACACAGGTCTGTGTTTTCGCGCCGTGGGACTTCGCTGCCTCGATTCCAGTCGTGCCAAGTTTGAAACACTCCCCGTGCCTCGTACACATTCCCTGGTATCAGATTCAGCCGCGTAGTGAAATCTTTGAACGGCACGTGAATTGGCATATTGTGTCATATAAGTGTCTGGGTGGAAACATGTGATTGTTTTGTTGGTTCCTGATCTGTGAGAAGTTACTGCGAGCGCCACTCGGCCTTTTAAGACTTTTTAAGGATCAATGGGAGCCCCGGATGAGCAAATTCCTGCATGTAGAGTGCATCTTACGGGCAGGAGTCATGTTACTGGACCTCATTGATCTTGTATCTCATGCTAACCAGAGGATGCTCTCTGCTGTCACCAAATAAACACAGATATTGAACATAATTGGATTTAGTGTCTACGTGTGTGTGTGTGTGTGTGTGTGTGTGGATGTGAACATATGTGCTCTCACAGTACCTCCCATGAGAAAGAGTAGCCCAGCTACATATTGCATGAGGTCATGCTGCTGGCAGCAGCCCAGCACTCCGATGATCCACCCAAAGAGGATGATGGAGACAGCCATGCCCACGAAGCCGGCCGTCATCCTTCTTAGATCTGCAAGCAGAGATGGGAAACGTCGCGGAGTGAAATACGGAACTGTTCGTTACTCGGAATAATGAATGTAGAGAGTAAGGAAACTAGATGTAAATATTGTTTTTTTTGTTGTTGGCATGCAGTGGCTAGCATTGTTGCCTCACAGCAAGAAGGTAACCAGTTGGAATCCCCGATCTACTGAGGGCCTTTACTGTATGTGTGGTGTTTGTATATTGGGTTGATTGGAGACTTTAAATTGACTGTAGGTGCGAGTGTGAGTCTGCTGGGATATGCTCCAGCTCCCCGTGACCCTCATGGTGAGGATAAAGCGTTAAAAATGGATGAACATAACGTTCAGTAGGTAAAAATACGTCAAGAAACTCTGCTTTTGATTCTTTTTCTCCTCCCCCCCCCCCCCCCCCGTGTCCTCACCTCACCTCTATTACCAGACAGCACGGAAAAAAAGCAAAAGAAAGAAAAAATGAATTGTACAAAAGCAACAGTACAGCAGAGAGAGAGAAAAAAGCCAGCTCAACAATACGTTATCCTAACCCCATCGCCATCACCCAAACAATGGCATTCAGTACAAATACATAAAATGCACATTTAAGACATAAAGAGTCTTTATAGCAGGCCAAAGCTATTGGTTTGATTTGGTCCACCTGACTCAAATATATAAATATATAAATATATATATATATATATATATATACACATATATATACATATACATACATACACACACACATACATACATACGTATATATACACATATACATATACACATATACACACACACACACATATATATATACATACATACATACATTTAAACATGTACATATATATATACATACATACATATTGCAATTTATATAATTAATAACTAAATAAATAACATCAAAATTTAAATACTCAATACTTATTATAAATGAATAATCATCATGAATAATCTCAATATTGATAAAAGATAACCGAGATAGGCCATAAATCATAAGCTGTGCTATGTTCATACATAAACATGTGCATATATTATTAAAATGTTCACTTTCTTTACATATTTAAATACATTTTCATTCAGGAAAATAGAATATATGCTTCAAAGAATTGGTAAGAGGAAGAGTTTTTATACCCCCGCCTGTGGCCAAGCTGCAATACCTCCGAGGCCCACCAGTGGGCCACAGCCTACACACTGAACGATAGTTTAGTACTTAATACTATTATGTTTAAGAATTTAGAGCAAATACTTCTGTATCATAGCATGTTTAAAGCAGAACATCAACACTGAATTCAAAGCTGAAAGTCCATGAAATAACAAACCTAAACGCCATAAGATAAAGGTACGCATATATTAAACTGAAAATCACGTCTGACGCAATCCAAGGTCAAATAATTCTCTTTGAACACGGATATCAAAGAGGTCACACAGGCAGAGTGCTTTAAGGAGAGATTTAAAAGATGTCCTTCCTCAAATATGCTTCCCGGTGATTACTCGATAACCTGTGGTCATGGGTCCAGACATAAAAGATAGAGGCTGCTGCCATGTCTTGAAAGCAACTAGTGTGTTCTTTGACACAATTCACAGCTTTGCGGATAATGGGCAGAAGGTGGTGAGAATTAAGAATTAATGAACTGTTGAAGGACTGAAGGGAATGATGACAGCGCAGGGAAACGGTGACATGAATTCAAAATACCTGAGGTGGTGACCGACAACAAACACATTCAATGACAATGAGATGGGACCCAAAATCCTGCCTTGAGGAATGCCAGATATCACAAATGAGTCATTCATTCATTCATTTCCAATCCTCCACATGCGGATGGCAGCAGACTGGAGCCGATCCAGGTGGTGACGGAAAAGAAACACATTCAATGACAATGAGATGGGACCCAAAATCCTGCCTTGAGGAACACCAAATATCACAAATAAGTCATTCATTCATTCATTCATTTTCCAATCCTCCACATGCGGGTGGCAGCAGGCTGGAGCCCATCCAGGTGGTGACCGAAAAGAAACACATTCATTGACAATGAGATGGGACCCAAAATCCTGCCTTGAGGAACGCCAAATATCACAAATGAGTCCTTCATTCATTGATTAATTTTCCAATCCTCCACATGCGAGTGGCAGCATGCTGGAGCCAATCCCATCTGACAAAGGGTGAAACGTGGGGACAAAAAAATCATTCAGTCCCACTCTAACACATGAGTGTCCAATTAACCTAATCTGCATGGTTTTAGACTGTGGGAGGAAACTGAAGAACCCACACACACACACACAGAAAGACCCGTGGATCTGAACCAGCAACCATGTTGCCATACAAATGAGTCAATAAAATTTCAAAGGGAGCTCTTGTAGGAGACACATGTTCAAACTGGAGAATTAAAATGACACATTTTGACGTAACACGAAAATATAACACGAATACACAAACCATTCAAAAGACAGATTGTCAGAAATCAACAAACCCAGTTGTCCTCCACAAAGACAGACAGACAGACAGACAGACAGACAGACAGAGGAGTCCAGACTTACGCAGTGCATGCCACTCATCCTGTCGTATGGTCTTGGTGATGTTGACGGGTAAATTTCGTGGTAGGATGGATGAAGAGTAGTGATATTTGACCGGTGTGCACCTTTGAATTATTCCTGGAGAGATAAAACAACAAAACAAACACAAATAAAGGTGATTAAAATCACAGAAAAGTAATTATAAAAATCAAGTAAAAATTTCATCCTGCACCTTTTACCCACTTGCGATTATGAAATAATATCCAGAAAGTAGCAAAGCCGCATAAAAGCCAGGTTTTAATTGACAGAGTTGACCTTATAAACTCGTGTTCCCAAACAATGGTGTTGTTATTAAGAGGGATTATATAACAATATGGATTAATCCACGACGAGGCCATAAATAGAACCTATATTGTTCTCATGTTAAGTGAATTTCTACATAATTACTTACAGAAATCAGGGCATTTTATTCCATATGGAAAGGAAAATAAACATTATTTTATATACAGTTATATATCGATATTATATCTATATCATGCAATAAGACAAACTATTGTCTTAGATTAGTCATTTCGTTATACGGTATCTGTCATGACTTTTCCTGATATCACTTAATAACACTTGAATTTTAAGCCTAGGACTGACATATTTATGACAAATGGATATTCTTAGACAAATATAATCCATTCCAAATCAGTCTGTTTCATTTGAGGAGGCGTCAGTGCAAATATTTGGCTTTTAAGCTGCGTGGAAAAACTTTACCAGTTATCAAAAGAGCTGACATTTGACTCCCTCTCAGTCCACTGATTGATTGATTGATTGATTGATTGATTGATTGATCGACGAGCCATCGCAGCCTCGCTGCGGTAAAACACATCGAAACAAAGCAAAAGCGACAGCCAGTGCTATGTCTGACCACAGCAGCAGAATTGGTTTGAACGCAGACACTGCTGTTTTCCTGCTGTCACAACACTCAGATCGCCAACTCTGCAGTCGTGACAACACAAATTACACGGATTAAGTTTCACAATTTCGAGAACTTGAGACATTCAACTAACCGATTTAGCACCTTTTGCCTTAAAAATGTCTTTTATTCTCGTTCATTTCAAGCGTGAGTAGATTATGCACTTTACCATGTGCCATGTAACAAGTCCCAGGGCTCAAACTCTTAAACTTTAGTGCAGTAAAGAGCAGCAACTAGTGATTTTTTCATCAAATAACGTTCCCCCACAACATCCCAGCATCAAAACAATGATGTCTTGTTTTGTCAACAAACTAAAATGATTCAGTTTTAATGTTTTCTTTGTCATATGGAGCAAAGGAACCAGATAATACTCACATTTAAGAGGCTGAAAAATTGATTAATCGACAAATCCTTGCAGTAGTAAACACAACAGTGGCTGACTTTAAAGTGATGAAGCTTTTATTTGAACTGTAATTGGTCTGTTTTACTATTCGCCCATAAAGCTAGTGTTTGGCAATCCAGTGTTCCTCTGAGATAATCTAATCCTAATTTAACAAATCTATGCTCAGTGTCTCGTTTTGTTGCTTTTCTTTGATTTTAACTGAAAACATTTTTCGTTTTGCATTTGGAAAAGCAGGGTAAACATTGCAGTAATCTGAAACAACGATCTCTATCCTCTCCGGGACAATCCAAAAGTCCCGGAGTATTATTTCTTTTTCACCTGGACCTGGTCCAATTTGGCCTAAGTGTGAAAAAGCAGGGACAGCTTGTGTCCTAAGTGGATTTCAGACGGTGACAAAGATCGCCCTCAAACCTTCTCACGACAGTAAAAGCTGCAAACGAGTCAAGTTTCCCCTTAACTGCCAGTTAATGCTTAGAAAGCGATCATGTTGATGATAATGTGCAGTAATATCCTGGAGGTGGTTCCTCGACTGTTTGTGTTCTCCCACAGCTCTAATCACAATAACTGTTTGTGATGCTCCCATCGATGATGGCGCTCTCCTTATTTTATCTTTATTTAACCAGGAAAGTCTCTTTCAAGAAGGAGACGTCACCAGAACATCTCAGAAGTCACAGTTCGGTTAAACAACATAAAATACAAAGACATCAGTTAAAATTAGTGCAGTTTTCCATTATAAGGCCTTTTTAGCTGAGATTTGAGATGTTCGCTGTGTAGCATGAGTGAGGCTTTTTGTTACCCCGCAGATATCAATGATTCCAAATTAGAATTTTGGTTGTATGAGCTGTTGAAACATAGCCAGCGATGGCTTTGTTGAGCGTGCTGTTATTTCTGTGAACGAGCCTGGCATGCGGACACTCACTATCACTGGAAATATGGCTGCTTGCAAGGACAGCAAGACAAAAACGGATGATTTTAGCCACTTAACAAAAGGGCTTATCTAATAAAATATATCCCGGCTGAAGTTTATGATATCATAAGAATGTGATCACCGTGTTATTTTTGCTGTTTTACGACAGTTTCCAGCCAGAAAACGACAGTTTCCAGCCAGAAAAAAGCTGCAAACGTAATTTTTACGATATCGTAGGCTTAAGCGCACACTATCTGGACGTCTTTCACTCAAAACAATGACAAAAGTCCTAGTGTGATGATGTCAGGGAGCAGCAGAGCATGATGGGACGACGAAGATCTATCAACGTGACTCTCTCTCTCTCAGACGTTAAAGCACAGATGGGTAAAGCAGACGATGGAATTAAAAGGCGTATATATGTATTTAAACAGTGATGGAGACGTTTCGGTTAATGTACACACGCCATTGGTCTTGTTTGTGTGGAGATTAGGGATGCACGATATTGGTATCAGCTGATATTGGCTTTAAAATGTAGCAACGACTTTGAATAAATATCTAATTGCGATTATTTTGACCAGGAAATGTGGTTGCGATATCAGGGGCAATGGTCATTTTTTTACATCGTTATTACACTTTCATTGCAAAAAACATATTAAATGGATTAATGTGTGATATGTGTGCAACTCTGGGAGAAACAACAAATATTGAGTCTCCAGCTGTATTGTGATTTCGATAAAATGTCGCTTAACTATTCAGCCCTAAGCGATGGCAGCACAGTGGCAGAGTGAGTCGTCTACCAACTCGAAAGGTTGTGGGTTCGATTCCCGGCTCCGCTAGTCTACATGCCGATGTGTCCTTGGGCAAGGCGCTTAACCCCACCTTGCGTGTGAATGGGAGATAAATACAGACCACTTACCACATCAGTATTGTATCAGTTATCGGCCCAAGCACCCCCGATATATTGTCAAATAGACCAGTATCGTGCATCTCTAGCAGAGCTGTTACATATTGTGTCTTTAAGTACACAGAAAACACATAGAAACAGACAGGAGAGACGTGCATTCTGTGTGAGGGGCTCAGCACCATGGACAGCGACATTCACAACACTAGAAAATGGCACGTAGATGTTCTCCGTGGCTGTTATTGACATGCAGAGGTTCACGTGAAGCCAGGGGCCTGCACATCACCCCACTGTTGGTGTCAGACTGTCGGTTTGACAGCAGCATCACGGCCTGGTGGAGCGAGCACACACACACACACACAGAGCCCTGTTGTTGTTTACCTTTGTAAATAAGGTCCTCGGTCTCCAGGTCGAATCCCTCCCGGTGACATTTCCTCCACAGGCCGGAGATGGTGGAGTTAAACTGCCGACTGCAGTGAGACTCCATGGCAGACGCCGCGGCCACAAAGTGCCGCTTCCCCCGGATGAGAGGAGCAGCCTCTGGGCCGTTACCTGTGCTCTCCAGGCGCTTGAGAGGAGGCATCTGGAGGGGGAGGTTGTGGTTGGAAATGTAGATGTAGCCCGGGTCGTTCCGCTTGTTGGCATAGTTTTTACACCTCTCCCGGTGTCGCCTGGCGTCGGTCTCGTACCAGTAGTCGGTGCAAATCGCCATGGTGAGCAAACCGAGCGCGCACAGCGCCAAGAAGAGCCCTGCGCTGGTTAATATTTTCATAGCGGCCATCTTCCCCGCACGATGGAGAGCCCGAACAGTCGCAAGAAGCTTCCTCCGTGGCCGTGATGGTGGCGATGGTGGCGGTACCGCGTGAAATAAATCACGACGGCACTCACTGCCGCACACAGTCCCGCACTGGGAGCATCGCGGTGCAGGAAGGCCAGTGCTGTCTGGACTGGAGGCTGCGCGCTATTGTTGTGGTACCCGCTGGATGCAATGTTGATCCCACCATCTGTTATGGTACCGGAGGAGAGGAAAGGAGAGGAGAGGAGAGGAGAGGAAGAGGAGAGGAGAGGAGGATGGATGGAAGGCGACCAACGCTGTGAGGAAGGGGGTAGGATGGAGAGAAGGAGGAGGAGGAGGGGGGAGAGAGGTGTAGTTGCACTCGCTCTCCTCCAGGTTGCTGCGGGGATGAAGTGCTCTATGATGGAGAACTGCTCATTAGTGATGCTTGGACGGTCACCTTTGAGAAGTGGGAAACATGGACGTGCAGTAAAAGTAGAGAGAGATGATGATTTAAACATGCTCTTTCAAATCAGAGACTCCATATGGGAATGATTTATAGAGCTGCAACTAACGATTATTTTCATAATCGACTGATCTGTCGATTATTTTCGCGAATTCATTGTTTGGTCCATAAAATATCAGAAAAATGTTGACCAGTGTTCGTCAAACCTGGAAATGATGATGTTCTCAAATGTCTTGTTTTGAAAATACTCACATTTAAGAAGCTTAAACAACCGGAAATCTTGGTTTAATCATGAAAAAAAGCTTTGAACCAATTAATCGAGTTCAAAATAGTTAATTGTTTCAACTCTAATGAATTACTTCAGTTAATCAATCCATTCCACTTTTCACATAAAGTGAACAGTGTACAGCCGTTTGTGGCTCCAGCTCGTGTGTGGTTAAGAAGCTTAAGTCGAGGTGACTAAGAATACAACTTGGGTGCCAATAGAATATAAAGTATAGTAAGTAAGTAAAGTTTGGACAAACATAAGTGACCGGAGCTAAAATATTAAAGGATAAAAAGGAATTGTTGACTAAGTGAGCTTTCAGAGTCTGCAAGTGCTTAGAACCATTTCAGGTACATGTTGACAGATGACAACATCTGAGTGAAATAAAGATATTTAAAAAGGTCTGTAGCACTTTACAGCACAATAACAATATGGTAATAGTACAGGGGTGTCCAAATTTCCTTTAACAAGGGCCAGATTATAAAAATGTGAAGATTTCCAGTGGCCAATGGTCACTTCAAACCTTTTTTCTATCACATCTGGAGTCAAATAACATGAGATGAGTGCATATAGCCCCTTACCAGCTGAGCTAATGAGGATGACATGTGACCAAGGTTGATTTTTTTTTGTCAAAGTATGTAATAGGGAAGTGATATTATATTAATAATACCATTTCATTAACAGCTTTGATCTGGGAATGTGTTTTCGCTGTGTACGTGAGGTTGAATTTATCAGCTTTGTGTGACGCTTTCACACTAATGGTAGTGTTGAGCAGTTCCCATTAACAAACCTTAACCCTAACATTACTTCCACACTACTACAATTGTTATTACTAAACAGGGAAATAGCATTAGAAATAGGATGGTATCAATATAAAGGAGCTCCTTGTTGCATTATACTGCATTTTACACTTAAATGTCTTTTGAAAGTTAACATTTGAAGTTTGAAATCTCCGAAACAAGTTAAGAGGAGATTTAAGATGTACAGACTTTATTTTTTCCTAGAAGGGCTTTGTCAATAAACATTGAAGTTTTTCTTTTTGACCATATGAAGTAGTAAAAATATATTTGTGTATTAGATATATTTAACATGCAATCTCGTTTTGTATGATGGAAGGGTGCGCATGTGCTTCTGGAGTACATTTTGTACAATCTTGACAAATTTCATTGGAAATTCAAGTACTTTTATAAGCAGTCGTCTTTGGTTAACTGTTATAATCTCACTGCTCAGTTTAAAGGTTGATATTAAGTCACCACAGAGTGACTGAGGGGCGACTCCTCCCCCCGCCGAGTCTTCAGCTATGAAGTCATGGAAGCTCAGCTGATTTTTTTTTTTCCCCCCTCTCCAGTGCGAGGGCTGCTCACGGGCTGATGACTAAGGAAGGCAACCCGCGGCGGAGTCGTTATGGCAACAGATACGTTGCCAAACAGCTCGTCCAATTTTCAACACTATCAATGATAGCCCCCCCCCCCTCCCTCTGTTCCCATATGACATTTTAGGCATAGGATCTTTGCAGTAAAAATATGCAACGAGTTCTGTTCAACGAGCCCCGTAAGACCGGTCAATATCAATCAATATCAGTGTAACCTAATTATACCACTGGGATCAATGCAATGTCTGCGTAGACATAAAAAAAAATACTCTAAGAAATTTAGAGAAATTTACAGTTTATTTAGAGCACAAACTTCCACATCCTGTATGTCCGTCCCATGACTCGTATCTTCTTAAACTGCTAATGTAAATACTCGTAAATACAGTAGCGGTGTCGATCTGTAACTTACATCCCAAACTTTTATTCAGTTGGAGGCTTCAAAGCACCGACCTGTGTTTAAAAAGGAGACACAAACGGGGGAAATGAACTGTACACTTTGGTATATAGAGCAAAAGCCACTGCTAACATCCCGACTCCCTGGCACTTATTTTTCTTAACAAGAGTGATAGTGTCTTTTTTTTAAATAAATATGCAGCAGCTACATCGGAAACTGAACACGCACGACAGTCACGATTCTGTTAAAACACTGTTTAGAGTTCGACTGATTTTAAATGGAGGAAATCCTTGTAAAAAATATATCATTTCGGGTTTCTCTCTGTAAATGTGCAAAACAACGTGATTGTCAACAACAACAACAATAACAACAACAACTATTTGGTAACAGACACCCAAAGAAGTCCCTCGAGTGTGGCACTCGTCCTTCCATAAAGTGCCATTCTCTTGTCGGACATGTTTTTAGTGGAGTGGGACGTGGTGGTGGTGGTGATGTCATAGACGTGTAATCGCTCGGTCAAAAGCTAGGAGCGGATATGAGGTGCGGGGTGAGTTTTAGTGTTTGCGCGAGGCCTCTATGAGCAGTCGACGACCGCAGAGAGCAGAGCCATGACGGCCACGCCACAGCAAATAAGCAGGATCTGAAGAAGAGTTTGCCTGCGAGAGAAAATAATAATAATATATTAAAATAATAATACACATTTTCACAGCATAGAACGGGCAAACTTCATGTGATAGCGTATATTTTGATCAGCGGCAAAAACAACAGTAATAAACACTCAAAAGACACAAATTTAAATGTCATCTAAATAACGTGTAAAAAAATGTCACAGAAAACGTGTAAATATTCAGAATACATCATTATTTTTGTGATGCAGCGCAAATAGCTCAATTGCGCTCATCTGTGACACAGAAATATTGTACATTTTGATTTAATTTTATTGCCCTAGTTCAATTCAAGACTTTTTAAAGACTAATTTTCCAATAAATCAAAAACAACGAAGCTGCCCAAAACATTAGTGAGCGACGACTTTGCCCAAGTGTTTATTTCAACATGACTTTTCCGAATTTTTAATTACAAAAAAGATCAACAATTAACATTTTCCAGACTTTTGAAAGAGGGATTTAAGACATTTTAATACTAAGTAAGGCCTTGCATTTAGATTTATGAATTCGATGCCTTTTCAGACTCTTTAAGGATCCGCGGGGGAACCCTGCTATTGTTGTAAAAGAAATGAATTTCAACCCTCCTGATTCATGCTGTGCTGTTACCACACCTAGAAAGTGCTTGGGGTTCAGAGAGTTTAGCGCACGCGTGTTTGAAAACATGCGGCTTACCTTAAACTGGACTCCTGCAGCAGGTCAGGTACCACATTGACCAGTGCTATGTAGAGAAATCCTCCCGAAGTGAAAGGCAAAATCCAGGCAGTTGCATTTTCTAGATAAGAGTAGAAAACACAGGACTGATTATGGCAACTGTGAACAACTCTAAGGGCTTTATAATGTATATTTTATAGCTGCAACTAACGATTATTTTCATATTCGATTTATTTTTCTCGTTTGCTCCATAAAATATCAAAAAACCTTAAAAGATGTTGTACGGTGTTTCTCAAACCTGGAAATGACGACGTTTTTAAATGTCTCGTTTTGTCCACAAACCAAAATGATTCACTTTTCATGATTTCTTTGTTATCCAGAGCAAAGAAATTAAGAAAATATTCACATTTAAGAAGCTTAAACAATCGGAAATATAAGATTTATTAGAATAGTTGTCGATTAATTTAGTAATAGAATATTAATCAACTGATTGTTTCATCTCTACTATATTTCGGGCAAACTAAAATGGTTTCCAGTTAATAATAATAATGCTGCATTTTGATTGTATGGAAAGCGCAGTTACCGGTGCCTTTAGGTGACTGAGTACACAGGACAAAGCAGGTTCCCAAGACCCCGACCAGCGCTGTGAGCAGCTGCATGCGAGCGGCACTCCATCGGTCAAAGCCCGCCCTCAGCAGAATGGCGAAGTCTCCCACCTGCGGAGCGAAGACATCTCAGCCTGACTCATCCCCGACCCACTACAGCGACATTTAAGTTCAGACGAGACGTGTTTAAACTCACCTCGTGAGGGATTTCATGGAGCAAGATGGCAAAGGTGGTGAGGAACCCAACCTGCAACAAAAGACTCATTAACACCGCCTGTGATCAGTGTGTAAGGCAAAGATCGAACATGTGAAACAACCTGCAAAAACACCTTTAACTGCTACAAATGACATGTGATGCATTTAAATCCTGACAGCATGATGCAATCTATCATGTCTGTAAATCAGCCTGAAGTTGGGAGTGTAATTACTGAAAAATCACATGACAAATGTGTTTTAATTACATATTTTATCAGTAAATACAACAGAAAAGACATTAAAAAAAGCAATTTCTTCACATTTAATAACTTTTTCATTTAATTAACTAAATATTGGGAATAAAATGAACAGTAATTGTACCATTTGTCGCTTTAAGACGTCTTTCTAAATGTACTTAAATACGAGTTATGTCGACATTCTGATGTTACAGATCCATTTTCACCGAGACAAAAACCACTTTGTGATAAGTGAGCGTCAGCGCACGAGAGAAACGGCTGGTGAAAATGTGTTTATGTTTGAGAGACGTAGTTAACTTCCTCTCTGGCACGCGGATCCAGAGTTCACGCTGCCAGCCTTATGTCTCTCCAGCTGGACTCCTTTACTCCCACAGCGAATACAAATACATACAGTGAAGTGTCGGGGGAAAGCAAAAGTCGGGGCGCTGCGGTTTAAAAGTGCATGTTTTCTGAACCAACAAACGACAAAAAAAAACAGGGTTTGACAAAATGAAGAAGCGTGTTATAGTGTAGTGAGTAATAAAAGCCCTTTGAATGGGTTTCTTTTAAAAACGTGCAGGAATGCTAATGATAGCACTGGTGCACGGCTCTGCCAGTGAGCCTGTAAACACTGCCAAACACTGTGCTCATACGGGAGGTGTTGTATGTCCAAATTCCCCAGATATATTTTTGTCCTTGGCTTTCATCAATTATTACAGCACTACATTACACTACTCTTTGGCCATTGTGAAGCTCTCGCAGTGTAATTTATATTCAGCCTTTACAGTCAACACTGGAGCCTGAGTGATGGGGCGTTTTCTAACATACCCGTATAGTATATATCTGCATATTTTACAGTTTATCCATTAAAAAAAATATTTTTTTTATGATGATGTCTATTGCTCTGTTATAAACATGTAAAAATAATTTACAGCCAAAGTGTCATTTTTTTTATTAAAAAGGTCCAGTGTGTAAGAATTACTGACGTCCAAGAATAAGACATCAGATTTTCCAGACATGATGGGGACGACAGTAGAGCTGATACAATTAATCAATTATTGAATCGATTCCTAAATTAATCTACAACTATTTTGATTATCGATTTGAAGCTTTTTTTCAGATTTCCGATTGTTTCAGCTTTTTAAATGTGAATATTTTGATTTGTGGACAAAACAAGACATTTGAGAACATCATCATTTCCAGGGTTGAATAAATGTTTGATGAAAATTATAGTTAGTTGCAGCTCTAGACGACAGTGGCTCATCTTTCAGCAGAAGGGTCGAGGGTTTGATTCCTGGCTCCGCTCGTCTACATGCCAATGTAAACGGGGGAATGTACTCTATACATGCTGTGTATGAATGTGTGAAAGGGTGAATGGCGACACTGTTGCATAGATTTGAGCGTTAAAGGCCCTTGTGTACTTCCACGCGTTGGGTGCGCGCAGACAGCGTATGCACAAACTGAATTTCCGCCCCACCAGTAGGTGGCGTATTAAGCCCCGCTGACCAAGCAGAAAAAACATTGACAACAAAAGAAGTAGCCACCAAGGACAGATATCTGAGCCTCGACCTGGCGACCCTCCAGTGGTTGACACCCCGACACCCTGAGCCGCTCAAACTAGACGTGTCCGCGGAAGCTGCAGCATCGTTCTCTTCTTCTTTGGCAGGAATGTGTCCGATTCCCTGCGCCCAGACTTGTACTGCCACCCGATGGTGAAGTCAGATACTACAGGACCCCGACATGCAAGCATACCGGGGTCCATGATAAGCGAAGTATACCAGGGCCTTAACCAATACTCAAAAAGTGCTATGTAAATACAGGCTGTTTAGCTTTTGTAAAAAAAGACTTATTCTAAAAACGACAAAAAAACAATACATTTTTACTTTTAAGTGAATATTAGGGATGATCGATATTGGCTCTCTTTTTTTTACTGATATTCGATATTGTCCATGTATTTACTCTCATATTTACGGGAAATCCAGGTTTTCATTCATCGGCAGATAACATGTTTATCACCATAATAGGCTAATATCGGGCCGATATTATCGGACATTGCCAGTGAATATACACTTAACCAAACAAACGTATGGGTAGTATATACAATTTCTGCCAACATAGCCTTCTAAATGTTCTTCTAAACAGGACCTTGAAACAAAAGTCTTATATTGATATGTCTGTGAAAGTCTCATATCAGCAAACCAATATATCAGTTTGGCTCTCGTGTAAATAAGCACATTTGGGCCATTTTCTTTGGGACAGGGTTTAAATTAAACGTGTGATTTTGTGCACTTTATACTTCTCATTTGCTTTGTGACCCCAGGGTTCCTTTTCCAATTATAGAAGAAAGGGGGAAAAAAACAGCCGTTTCTGTAATACCCACGGTGAGGACTAAGTATAAACATGATCACATGACTAATTTGCTAAATGACTGATTAGAAAAATAGGAAGAAGTCTACCTGCTACTTGCTTATAATACCAAAAAAGCCACCTCTAAACTACATTTATACAAATATCAAGTCATATAAGCGTCAAGTTTATTGCGGATTCTTACCTTTTTGCTAACCAGGAAACTTCCAGCAACTGCCAGTCCGTGAGTGAAGTTATCAATGCAGTTGGCCAGTAGGTTCAGGTATCCACTCGTCTGAGACACACCCAACACAACAGAAGAATTCACATTAGCCCTTCAACAAAGATGTCTGTGCTTTAGTGGACACTAGAGATGTTGAAGTCTGCTTCAGTTACATTCTTTTTTTTTAAAAAATGACCCAATTAAAAATAAGGCTGTAACTGATCTGTTCATCTGGGAAAGTCCACAGATGGACGACAATGAGACACAAGCTGCTGAGGATGTCCCATGATTTTCCGCTCGTTTTCTGATATGTATTCTTGCCGATTAGTGCACGTGCAGTCTTTTAGCTAGCAGGGCGTATTAAAATAATAAGAAAGACGCCCTACTTTTAGGCAGGACGCCTTAAAGACGCCACATTTTGTCCTCAACTTCACTGAATGTGATCACAATTCGCCGATTCAAGCCGTCTCTTTGCCGCCGCCATGTTTGTTTTCCGATTAACTCCTATTATTAACTTATGAAACAAGCCACATTATGAAATTTAGCTCGTCTTCCCCACCCCGTGCACATACATTTGTCCCCCCCCCCCCCCCCCCAGCCTCAAGACAAAAATAATGTAACAACGACAAAAACTTGGCTGTATTCCACAAAATTTCCAACATAAAATGCAGGAAATAGTGTTTCAGATGCCCCCGTACCCCCCTCGCATCATTTGAAGGTGTTAACTAACAAAAATGGACACCCTCTAAAAAAATCCTTGCTAAAAACATGTGCAAGTGTCATTTAAAACTGAAAGTTTGGTCTTTGCTATCAAAAGAGAAAGCACTGTTGTGTCAGGAGCTTGGTAAACTATTTAAGGCCAGAAAGGTGTGTAAATGTTATTGTCTAAGTTTCATTAAGCTGCTCAACACAAAGTTGACCAAAGTCAACACCAGTGGCATATCTCCATATCTAATTGTTTTCATGTTCTGCCCTTTTACTAAAGTGGGAAGTGTTGCAGTTGTCAATGTTACCTTAATTTTCGCAGATCTTTCCTGCAGACTCTGTTGCTTGGAGGATTTCCATGACTCGGCACAGTGGCCGTTCCTGCGCGACACCGCTGCTTTTTCACTGAAAACTGAATTAGACTGAGTCTGTGGGGAAGAAAACAAGAAAATCATGTTCTCGTGTGCCTCTTATAATACATAGAACATGTCATTTAGACGGACGGACTTAAACCTCAACACCAGCCTCAATAAAACACAACAGCTGTTGAAAAAAAGTCCAAATTACTTTAATATCTTATGACATATATGCTATTATTTGTTCTTCTGCTTTATTTTTCAGAGTGTTTATATTTAAACATGAAAGAGGGGACAAATTTGTCTCAGACTGTTGCCTCAGCTTTCCGAGAACGGCCAACTTCTCTTTTCCCTCATTCAGAAACCACTTATGTCGCCATTTAAAAATGATCAAATTAAGCAAGAGGAAAATAGCCCGCTGTCTTGCAGCCATGGTAAGGAAATGTTTGCTTCGTGTCGAGAGCGGAGGCGCGCGGCAGTTAATAAAGTGTGATGAATTTCCAGGGCTATCAATCTCCTCCTGCAGTTAAACAGATTGGGGCTAAATTGTTATAGCGGAGCGCAGTGCTATTTTTATCTAATGGGAAATTGAAAATGCATATTTCACATTAAGCATAGCGACTCTCCACAGCAGTAGCAGAAACTGAATTCATATAAAATGTTAAAAAAAGTTTTATTTACAGTCCTTATTTGTGTTTGTATAAAGTGTATTTTACAGAGAAAATACATAAATAACAGGTCCATTGTTGCCTCAGTCTATACGCCGAGTGCTCTCCTGTGGACACTAAAATGGCTAAAGCAGCTGCTTCACCTGGCACTAAAAATAGACACTAAAAAGGAGCTGAGCTGTGGAATCCAGCCAGGGGGCAATGACCAAAACATCCACAGTCTACAGAGAAATGTGTCATGTTAAGCGTCTCATTCAGATGCCTGCTGATTAATGAATACAAACATGAGCAGCTGTTTCAACTCGACACACGGTAGAAACACAGGCGCACGTCTCCTAATTGATAAACATTAACTTTACATTTATTTATGGTCAGGGTATGAATTCCTTAGTAGACAATAATAGGCACTTGTTTTGGAGGAAATGTACAGTAACACTGTTTTTTTCCCTCCTGTGTGCCGAGTCAGACACCACTCACACATCCGTACTTCATATGTATATGCCCTTATTTGCATTTCAAATATCAAAAGTGTGAAGGGCACCAAAATAACTCATCTGTGCTGTCCCACTTTTTGGCAACCTTCCGTTGGAATACCTTACACCGATATTCTCCGTTATCCGTCTTTTTAAAAAAATGCCACATCATCATATTGCCACACCTGTAACACCTCAATGTATTAGAAATTGATAAACCATCCATTTCAATTAGATATAAGTTTGAAATACAATGCAAAACGTCATTTTTGCATGTGTACTTCATTATTCTTCAGTAAAAAATGCAAGAAAAAAAAAAATCTGCAAATGTTTTTTAAATCTCCTGTGACACAGCTGTGGGTCCTGATCCAGTCTCTGGGAATGACTAATCTAAAAAAGATCCTAGTTTATTGACGGATCAACACGGAATTCAGATGACAACAGGGATGAAATTGGAAAAACAACAGTAAAATATACTGTGCAATAGAACAGAGTGAGGATTCAAAAGAACCCGAAATGCTGGAAGTCCTTCATGTTCCATTGCCGCCTTTTGTTTAATTTATTAGTGGGCTATCACACTGGTGTGTTGTCATGCTACGTAGCTGACACACCCATCGCTATCGAAAATCAGAGTTAACCATTCTAAAGCATACCGTCGTGAGATGAACTGCACCGGTATAACAGGGAAAAACAAACAGCCAGCCTTATTCTGAAAGTATTGAAATCAACCCACTACGTCTAAAAAAATCTGTAAAAATCCTGCCTATAAAAAAAAGAAAATCAACATATTGTGGTTTATTGTGCAAAACTATTTCTCAACTGCAAGACATTAGAACAGTCAAGTACAGTTCAGTCAATCATCTGATGCTACATCCACATGTGCAGACAGAAGGAGTACGTGCAGATATGAAGAAAAAAAAAATATGTGTGACTGCTTGTACCGTCATGTCCGTGAACAGGGATAATGTGTTGGCCGGCAGTGAGCATACTTTCCACTCCGCTCCAGCTGGATTACTTACGGGAGTGTTACAGTTCAGGTCCGAGTTTGCAGCTGGATCCTCCTGGATGTCTTGGTCTGGAAACATCTTCTCCAGGAGCAGGAAGGCCAGCAGGCCAACAATTACCCACAAGCCCTGGGTCACGTAGTGCTTTTGTTTATTAGCTGAGGGGGGTGGGAGGGAGATTAAACAGAAGATTAAATGAACAATACAAATTAAGCACTGAGTAGAAAGAACAGTGTTCACTAAAGCCGTGGTAGGTGGAATAAAAGGGAAAAAAACCAAACTTACTCATGTTGTTTTAATACTAACGTCCCTCTCACTAGAGCACAGACAGATAACTCTGTTCATATGCCAAAGGCAATCTATTATGAATGTCACGAAAAAAACTATACAAATCAATAACGTGCTACAAGCCAGTCGATGACCTGATTTATGTTACAAATCACTTTAGTGAAGCCGCTATGCTGTTACTTTATCCCTTATTCTTCATATTCTTATTGGAGCCTCTGCGCGGTTGCTTTGATCGAAAGTCTTGCAATGATAGTGTTTCACATGGCCAAAATAAATGGAGTACATTTGTTAATAAATATGTGTGTATATATATATATATATATATATATATATATATTAATTATGGCATGCCGTTCAGGGAATTAATCTTTGAATACATTGAATGAAACTTTGATTATATTGAACGAAACCTTGAATATATAGAATGAACCTTTGAATATATGGAATGAAACTTTGAATATAATGAGTGAAACTTGAATATATGGAGTGAAACTTTGAATATATGGAATGAAACCTTGAATATATGGAATGAAACCTTGAATATATTGAATGAAACTTGAATATATGGAGTGAAACTTTGAATATATGGAATGAAACTTTGAATATATGGAATGAAACTTTGAATATATGGAATGAAACTTGAATATATGGAGTGAAACTTTGAATATATGGTATGAAACTCTGAATATATTGAACGAAACCTTGAATATATGGAATGAAACTCTGAATACATTGAACGAAACCTTGAATATATGGAATGAAACTCTGAATATATTGAACGAAACCTTGAATATATGGAATGAAACCTTGAATATATGGAACGAAACTTTGAATATATGGAACGAAACTTTGAATATATGGAATGAAACTTTGAATATATGGAATGAAACTTTGAATATATTCAAACATACACAAACTGCTGGTGATAAGAATTCACTTAGTTGTAAATGGCTGTCCCACAGTCAAAACTTACTCGCCAACCGCTGTAACAAGTACTTCAGATACAAAGGTGGCAATGGCACCGACAGAAAGGAGACTCACCTGAGGAGCCAGAGTGTGCCCACGCCTCAGGAAGAAGGTGAAGAAACACGTCACCAAGAAGACCACCAATAGCAAAGCTTAAGAGCTGCTTCAGCTTCTGGCATCCAGCTGAGAAAACACAACGTCGAAGAGAAGAAACAAGGCAACAGTAAGTGTTACTCTAATTAATAAAGACTTGTTTATTAACAAAAATGTGATCTTTCAGTTTGGCTGCATATCAAAGCCACACACCCGACCTTACAACTCTACACTTTCTTCTTTTTAAGAAGGGCCCCAGTTTAAAAACCACTTAATAATAATAATAATAATAATAATAATTCCTTCATATAAAACAGGAAAAACAAAAATGTACAACAGTGTCTCTGACTTGGCAAACTAATATACACTTGGATTACTCATGTATCCCACAGGATGTTTTTTTTAATTCTTGGTTCCCTTTGGTAATGACAAACCTCCACTTTGGATTGTATTTAAAAAAAAAAAAAAAAAAACTAAAAAAAAACGGTGACCTAAAATAATCCTGAAATGCCACGTTGATATGGGTGGGGCCCAATGAGACGCCACAGCCTCAGGCTGACCTACACTAACTCACTGCTGGCTGATGAGGCTCAGTAGGTGAGCGAGAAAATCAATACAGGTTACAGTGTGTTACAGGAGACACTACTGTACTGTATGTTTCCCTCAACATTTTCCTCCTCTGTGTATGAAGCAAACATGTAGAGGAAAAACATCCTCCAAATTACATCATGAATGGGCCAGTTAAAAAAAAAAAAACAGCAGTGGAGTAAACAGCACAAATGTAAACAATAATACAAATTATTACAGGAGTTGCCATGAAAAAGAGAGAGTGCAACTGAATAAGATTTATGGTGGTGTCCAGTGGCGTCCTTGGGCAAGACACGAGAAACCAAAATGACATCGGCAGTTGTGGTGTGGGGTAGAAAATAGCACTGCATACCAATGTGCTGCGTGAATGGGTGTGAATGGATGGCAAGATTGCAGTGCAAAGTGGTCACCAAGACCAAGTGTTTTTCCAGGAAAGTTCAAGCTGTTCAAATTCTAAGTCGTGCACCATCATTGTATACTGTTTATTGTGAAGATGATGCAGCTCGCTCCAAGTCTAAACAACTGAAAAACTGATCGCAGTACTACTTGTTGAGCCTTCGGGGGTTGTTTTCTCTTATTAGAGCAGTGCGGGGAGTTGAGATTTACTACGGACATTAAAAAGCTGTCCTTTAATATACAGTTAGAGGGATTCAAAGTTCAAATTGCTGCAGTAAAAAGGAGGAACTATTTCCGCCTCATTATCCAAACAGAATGAATCACGGTCCTGGCCCCTTAACTATGAGGGTCAGGCTTTCCCTCTGTAGGCATTCCTCAATTCAAATGAGTGCACTGCAGAAAACAGGGGTGGATGGGCTTTTAACTTTCTGTCCGAGTGTCTCTAGAACTTAATATTAGATGTTGTGATTATAAAACTCTGGTTTTTGACAGTGCAGTACATTTCTGCAACATGAAAAAGGCTTCAAAGTGTCTGCTGGTTTTCATGAGCCAAAGACCACTTCACACTTGAGCCATTGTCTGAAAGCAGGGTCAGAAAAAAAACAACTAAAATACCTTACTGACCAATCTGGTGAAAGGCTGAGAGTAAGCTCGGCAACACTGCTGCTGTGGAGTCCAACTCCTGCTCGTTCTTATGTTGTCAAGTTAATCAATGCCAACTATTCTTTACAAACATTTTATATTATCATAGGCTACTGTAAGGTATTAATAACTTGAGGAAACATTGTGATCATAGTCCAGCCGCAGCCTTTGACAAAGGAGGCTGCAGGTGTCAATAATTTACATTAAGAAAACAACATGTCTGTCTAAGACTAGCATTTAATATGCAGTAGAAAAGGCTAAAAACACAGTATAAACCTGTGTAGACTGTTTAAGTTTAGATGTGAAGGATGTTTCCGTGTCACTGGCTGCATCACTGTGTCTGAGAGAAAGAGGAGGGGGGAGGCAAGAGTGCGCAATCAGCAGGTCTGATCAGTTCTGCTGTCTAATTAACTTGTGTCAGTAGCTCAGATGGCGTGGGTTGAGTCACAGAACAGGTCAGGTGGGTGTTCCCTCCTCTTCTTAATTTTCGTGACAAGTGCTAATCAGGTCCGTTTCCTCCTTCATGTCTGTGTAGAGTGCCGCATTCAGACTCCACTCCACAGAAATAGCAATAGCAGCCACAGCTTGTGTGGATGCTATTGCCCTACTTGTTGGAAAAACAGCTTTGAAGCGATTTTACGACCACGCTACTGAGAAACACATTACTGACGTCACAACTGAACACACTGAGCTCAAGTACACAATGCATTCTCTTACCTTCTGTTTTGAGCGCTACGCCAGCCTCGATGGGAATGACAAGAAGGGGGAAAATCCCGCTGAGGCCGACAGCGATTGAACCCGCCACAGACAGGAGCCAAACGTGAGCCTGTTCACTGGCAATGAAGTCCACTACTGCCTGGAGGCCTGGGAGGTTATCTGTCAGGCCGGGGCCTTGTCCTGCAGCCGTGGCTGTTGCATGACCCATAACCGTTTGTGCCATCTTCTGTCTACTTGATGCCCCTCTGGAGGTCAGCATCAGCAGAGTAACAGGGATAAATAGAGCACAGAGAGCCCATCTGGGGCCCGGTCTACAGTTTCCACCTTTCATCCGTCCCACGGTCCAAAGAGCACTTGTAACCAGTAATGCTGTAAGGGAAGTGTGTTTTCAGTCAGACGGGCCTCTTGGAAACAGTTTTAAAAGGTCCAGTTGAATATACTGCCTATAAGTATGTTTCTATAAAGTGTACACATCCTTTTGGCAGCTTTATAATAAGACTTTTATATATACACTTTAGACAAGGGCCTAAACTCAATCCTTTTTGAGTTCTATGTGACAGCCACAGTACGTAGTTTCCGGACACACTCGGGAAGGTTAGGAGTGAAGGGTGGAGGGTGGAGTCCCTCATTAGTTATAATGTGCAGTCTCAACACGAGATGACACAGCGTTTTACACACTTGACCTCAAATAGTACATGCACATGTGATTAGGTCTGAAACAACTGATTGAATGATTCATCCGGTCTATTACTGGTCACAATTCACCCAAGGTTCATGGTGGCTTCAAACTGTTGTTCCGTCTGAGAGAAAAACGTATTCGACTTTCTATAATAAAGCTATGTTTGTATATATTATAGCTGCAACTAACGATTATGTTCACAATCGATTAATTTCTCGGTTAATCAATTAGTCCATAAAATATCAGAACACCAAAACACTGCAAAATAGTTCATATCTCACTAACGACTTAATAACTTATAGAATGCTGTGGTACCTTCTGATATATATCATATAGTATATAAATAGATAGATTTATGTTAAAATAGTATACAGTGATCATGTAACTGCCGGCTCCCAACGTTCCCGAATAAACAGTACCATAAACTGGAGAGTGTTCCTTTAATTTGTGGAACCAAGTTACCACAGTTTCCAAAAAAAGAATGTTAGCACATTAAACAAGATGCAATATAAATGTGACAAGTTGTGAGATGGTTAACAGGAGAAAAGAAGACAAAGCAAAGCTGAGAGTCTTCCTGAATTTAATACATTTTGATAAATTAATCTGGTTTTTTTCAACCACAAAACCAAGTTATTTGATTTTTCAGCCTTTTAAATGTGAACATTTTTAAATATTTTTTAACATATTATGAAGCAAATTCATTAACAAAAGTAACTTAATCTATTTGGTTGGTCTCAGCCAATATGAAATAGGATATTGGACTATTGGATTATATTTAGCTATATTTAAAAAAATACCAACCTACTATCAAAAACATGAAATTAAATGTACATTTTGACTCTGTAACAGAGAGCAGTGATTTTAAGATGTAGTAGAAATACTCAACTACTTCAAAGTTTGTACAATGGGTACTTGTTTCAGTGTATATTTGTGTTTCGGGTTTAAAAGATAAAAGTGAACGTGCCATTAATTCTACCGAGCCTGTTAATTATGCCATAACTTGAGCAGAAACAAGTCTTTACAGGAGCTTGAAAGCATCTAATACGGTTAATTCTCCTGTGTGGGAGGTTTATTCGCTATGGTTATCAGCACTACACTCACAGTTTTGTACAAAATAAAGACGTTTTTTAATTACGAAAACAAACGAACAAAAGTTCGTGTTATCTTATCGTTTCACTGAAAACTGTGCGTCTTAACTAACACACGCTGAAGTGGACAAAAGTGTGACGCCTGTGATTTAAAGTTAGCAGGCTAACGTTAGCCTGGCACATAGCTCCCGACACATACGCAATCACTGCACATTAAAAGAGGTTTGCGCTGCTAAAACTAGCATCACTTTCACTAAGTTTGTGTCCACGCCGCGAGTCGAGAAACCCGTCAAAGTGCGACACAACCGCGACTTTTCGTGTTTAAATACCTTGAGTTTTCGGTAGTCTTTGCACCAGTGTGTCCCTGCCATCCAGGCCAGCTGAATGGTGAAGGCAGGCTGAGCTTTTCTCTCCAGCAGCAGCAGCACGAGCCTCCGCTAGCCGCCGCTTCTCCCAAACAGCCACGTATCACGGTCCTGGAGGAAAAGATGTAAACAGCATAGGAGTGTCAGGATCCCGAGGATCCCGCCCCTGCTAACACTTGAGGAAGTTCCTGCCCCGCGGACTCACAAACTGTAAGCGCTCTCCCTAAATTATATGGGCATAACCAGGGCCGGCTCCAGACATTTTGGTGCCCTTGGAAAGATTGCAATTTTGGTGCTCTCACCCAGTGTCATCAAAATGGTTTAATAAGCGATATATTTTCTGTTTTAGGTGAATGTTAATTACTTATCGAAAGTTTAAAACATACACACTTGGGGTTGTCACTTTTCCAAGGATCAACTTTGACCAGATATGAATTAACACACTATTACTTTTAACCCTCTCATGACCATTCAGGTTACCTGGATTTATTTTGATTTTATGGCTACAGAATTGTCAAAAAATGTTCAATGAGTGAGTGCTTCTACCGTAATAACAAGTATATTTCTCCGCTTTCATCCATCCATCCATCCATCACACGTTTGCATAAATATTGCTAGGGTCTAGGAGTTACGGTAATGAGAAGTACGCTTGCCAAGTCCTGTCCAATTTTGTGATCATTGGCATTTGGAGTAGTGATAGCACCTTCCCTTCCAATCTGATACCATGTGAAAATCAGACTCGTATAGACAATACCAATCCGATACTTTGTACAAATATTGAATGTGTTAGGAAAATCCAAATAAAAAGTAGGGTATTTTCAATTACAGCTTCATTATGAATACAAGACATCAGCCTGCTCTTTTGTGTTCTTTAATTATAAGTATAAATCTCGTACAATAAAAACAAAAAACTGAAAAGTTGCACATTGACAGCATTTGAATATGTACATCTTTAAATTCTTCTTCTTTTATTTTTTGTTTAGAAACATGTAAATCTGGCTTAATTCTTTTAATGTTTTGTTATTTAATTATAAGTATAAATCTCGTACAATAAAAACAAAAAACTGAAAAGTTGCACATTGACAGCATTTTAATATGTACATCTTTAAATTCTTCTTCTTTTATTTTTTGTTTAGAAACATGTTAATCGGGCTTAATTTTTCCAACATTCCTCAAATTTTCTCATTTAGTGTTTTTTGTTTAGGAACAACAGCATATTCAAAGTCTTCCCCTTCATTTTCTCACAACCTCTCCTGACTGTCCCTCTCCTCCTCCTCCTCCACTTTAAATGGCTTCATCATAACCTCATCATATTCAATGTTATGATTGATTATGAGTTGTATAATGAGGTTTGTGCTGTTGCCACAGTGCTTCACTGTCTTCCCACACACATCACACACCGCATGGTGGGTTTAATTTAGACTAGATCCTAATAGTATAGTTACTTTTCACTGCGCTCCTGTTAATGATAAACTACACATTTAATAACAAAGGACTAAAATAGCAATATTTTAATATGAGAATCAATCCTAGAAAATGAATGTCTGAGATATGAAATATGGATTATTTTTTTTTAGTATCGATCCGCACAGCAGTGGAATGATGTGGTTGAAATATCGCACTAATGACTTAATAACTTATAGAAGCATATTTCTTTGTGAAAAAAAAATACTTCATCGCAGCTGAATGGGCCTTGGGTATCAGAAGATCTCCAAAAAATTGGAAAATACAGAAGACTGTAGGCCAGTCCTGGACAGTTTTTGTCAAAGAATCACAGATGCTTCCTGTTTTGACTAAATGGCAACCAATATTGATCATGATACTGTATAGAATAAGTGGACACAACTTGTTTTTCAGTAAACGTGGCCCCCCCTCGAAAAACAGGAGAAAGCGGGGTACCGTCAAACGTGATGCATGGGATGTTTTCTCTTTTTAAGAGAATAAGACATGAAACGAACAAACACGTGTATACTGCAGTACTGTATGGCCCACTCACTCAAATCACTCCCTAACCACTGCCACTTCACTACCAAGTGTCACTCCTCATCAAGAGACACTTGCAACCTTGAGGAGCATTTCTGATTTTTGGGGGGGGGGGTATACACTAAGACATGTCAAGGTGGTGGAAATCAAGAACAAAGTACTTAACTTGACAATACCTAACGTTTTATCAACACAGAGGGTAACTTTGTTTTATCTCGTGATAACGTGTTTTGCTACATGAAAACATACAGACAATTTTAACAAGCGGTTTTTAGGTCACGTTTACTGTTGCTTTTAAATAGATTCCTTTTTAGATGTTTTGTAACAAGGTACAACACACATTTGGTCTGACTGAAGACACCTCTACGCACACGCCTTACAAGCACATGACCTGTGGCGACGTACATCCTGCACGTCTATGCATCCGTCATGAGTCCTCCCTTCGTTTGATAGCTGCTCTTTACCTAGCCCAGCTGCCACCAAACTGGAGACACTTCCAGCACCGTGATGTCATCATAGACCCAGTTGAAGGGATGAAATAAGCCACAGAGGACAGCCAGCTGGCTGCGGCACAAACTTCACTCACAGATACCCCTTCCAGCAAAGCCCACGATGTTGTCATGTCCCTGGTAAAATGTGCCCTCACACCATGAGGCAGCTGAAGACCTCCGCCGCTGGAAACCAAGGAGATCCAGCCTCCATAATCCAGTCAGAAAGCCATTGTTTGAACAAGCCTTTCCCCCTTGCCAGATTAACAAAAACAGACAAACAACTGGTCACAAAAATGCAGAGTGTGGTCTATGGAGGACCACAGGGAATGCAACTTCTTTTGCTCATCCAATGCAAACGGGGACAAAAGATTACAAGGTGAAAAGCTAGGAGCTGCAGTGATAACCTTAGCCAAATACACCGCATTTGGGCAAGTAACCTTGGATGTTTGTATATATGTATATATGTATATATATATATATATATATATATATATATACATATATACATATATACATATATATTATATATATATATATATATACACACACATATATAGATTATAGGAGGAAAAAATTAACAGCAGCCAGTGAACTGTTGAGATTTACATCATTAAACATAGAACAAAAACAAATACAAATTGGACAACTGTTGGTGATAAAAGTCATGCCGTAGCCTCTTCATTTGAAATGCTCCCATCTGTTCATCTGTTATTCAAATTATTAATCGCTGTAGGGTTCAGTACCCAAAGACGGCAGTCGCACAGAATAAAATGATCTAAAACACAGCGGTAGAGGCCAAAGATTTGCAGGTCACAGACAATGGTGTGCAGAGCCCCCGATAGTGAGCGGTACCGATGAGGAACAGGTGGAACTGATCAGGGAGCGGTCTGCGATCACTGTGGAGGGTAGTGGAGTTGGAAGCGAAACAAATGGAACACAGGTGATGCTACTTAGACAATTAGGAAACACCAGGAAAACCAAACACAAGCGTGAATACAAAGTAAATCAAGTCAATTTAACAAAATACACGGGGACGAGAATAAAACACAAAGTAATACAATACAATAAATGCAGAAAAGACAAACACCAAAACAGTAGTCGAGGTTACATTGTGGCCATATATTTGTGATATTTCATGGTTACATTTGTTTAACAGAAGTTTTTTTGTGTGTTTGCACGCTTCCTTCTTTATCTTATCTTCAGTTTCTCACAAGCGCCCTGTTCAGTTGTCAGCCATTCAACTTGAGACACTTGATTGAGACACACACAGATGGGAAGTAATCATATATTTTACTTACCAAAATAAAGATCCGAGAAAAGCAAAAGCTTAATATAGATTTGTGTTGCAGAGCATGTTTTCTGTCCCTTCCTGCCCCGCGAATAAGTCCCATCAAAGTGAAGGGGGTCCACTTATTCATCATCATTATTTCTCTCATCTACTCTACACTATATTTTTAGCTAAGACCAGCTACAATAGTAAAATGCCACTTACATGTTAAGGTAAATCAAGAGTAATTGTTACAGAAGCGCATTGCATTCATTTGATGAAAAGAGTAATTCATTTTTTGGTTTGTTTTTCTGAGTAATTTTTTTCCCCCTCCTGTTTTTCTGAGTATTTTTGGTTGGTTTTTCTGAGTAATTTTTTTTCCAATTTCTGTGCAAATTTTTTTCCCCTCCTGTTTCTCAGAGTCATTTTTTCCCGAATTATCGAGAACTCTCGCGAGAACCTCCGACCTTGCAAGTGACTCCCATATTTTCAGCGGTCTCCTGATCGTCTCTTCTCGTCCACATAGCCAGCCTGAATGCATTTCAAATGCATTGTAGGAGCCACATTTGTTTATTTGTCTGTCTTTTAGGTTTTGTCAGGTCTCCACTGGTGGCAGTATAGGGCTTTCTTTATAGTTGCAGGTGTAGGCAATCACGGGGGTATGGGGTAGAGGATCATACAGTTTTTTCAAGTGAATGCAATGCGCTTCCGTAAATTGTAATACCTTGCTGATTATTTGCAAGAGAAGCACATTCTGCAGGAAATAACATGATTTCACTTAAGCTGGATTCTTAAGAGCGCTGTCTTGCCTTCTATTTTATGATTAATGCATTTGCAGTTTTAAAACCTTTAAAACAGCTTTCATATGTAATTATGAGGAGGTATTGGGCTTCCAGTTGGATCACTCAACGTCTGAATCTCCACCAAACTGTCCCGAATAAACTGACCACAAGGTGGTGTATGTGACAGCCTACCTCAGCTATATCCCGTGACATTTCTGAAAGCAGGCAAGAAAAAAAAAACCACACTGTTTTCAAACTGACAGCATTTTATTCACTGTCTCAGTGTCATCTGCTTTTCACTGTTAATGTTGATCATAAGTCAGCAGGTGAGGTAGACCTCCTCCTTCACCTGTACAACTCATCCACTTTGACTCTGAAAGTGAAGTTTGAAAGGGTTTTAAAAGAATGACAGGAGGCAAAATATTGTTCTACATTTTAGAAAACGGCTCTACCACCATAATGATGCATAATGATAATAAAACAATCATGTCAAATGCACGTCTTTGGAGTCAAACTGACTAACTATATGTGGAATAGAGATTGTTTTTTAACAGTTAACATTTAACATTTAAGTCCGACCAGTCGTTAAGTTCTCACATTCATAAAAATAGACGGCCTTAACTCGGACAGGCTTTCTTTGCAGAGTGAGATGTGAAGATAACAAAAAAAACATGATTAATATCCGCACTGAGTCATCCTTGTCTGGCTTGAGCAACATATTAAAAAAGAGGAACTATGGTTGTTTGGTGGGATCGAGGCTCACAGCCTTATAAGGACGTCTATGTGTTATTGTGTAGACACCCAAAAACAAGTTACATTTATATGGCACCGAAACAGTGTCGACTTGCTGCTGCACAGCTTTACCTTTTACTAAAAGGCCCCCCCTGGCCACTGTGATTTTGCCTTGTGATTCACCTTTGTCTAATAATACCCACAGCCCCGTCAGTATTGTTGAATCTTGTCCAGGAAAATGAGGAATCGGGAATAAGAAGTGAGAGGGCTGGATGTCCCCTCACACGCTTGTCAAGCGACCGTTCCATGTCATTGTGAAACACATGACGGCCACTGAAACCCCTGGTGACTGTCAGCCAGGAAACATGGACTGTCCACCAACAGAACTGAAATATTCTATGAAGTATTTTCTTTTACTTTCGCAGATTTCATATGAGTCACGAAATACAAAAAAATGAAAAAGTTATAGGATTAACCATAGTTTTGTCAGTCGATTACAAAGATTTACCTGTTGATGTCTTAGATTAGACGCTCAATCGGATGCAAAAGTAACAATAAATCATTTCAATTTGCATTTAATGTATTGTTTGAATTTCTATTCCATACAGTGACTACGACCGGCTTTATCTGTCACATGCACTGGGAGAAATATCATTGAGATGCAGAGAATGTAAAAAGCCAAAGTCCAGTTCAAAAGTCAAACACTTAAATCCAGAGGGCAGGCAGAGTCATCCACAATAAGACATCCCAAAAAAAACAAAAAAGCAAACACTAGGATAGGGAAAAACATTTTTTTTACTTGTTATATGGCCTTACCCGGTCATCTTGGACCTAACCCTAACCTCACTTCTTCTCCATGCCTAACCCTAAACCCCTGGGTGCTCTTTTCCCAGAAATTGAGTTGTTTCTTGTACGTGATATACTTAGACGCCGTCTCTTCTTCCACTTTTCGGAGATTTCTCCCTATTGTAGTGAACACTTCGGGACTTCTAGCTTGGGGAATAGTTGCCCGCGCCGGCTTTTCATTGGCAGCCGGCCCTCAGTACGTCACTTCATTATGAAAGCCAGTTTCGAATGGTCTAAAAAAGACAAAATATCCAGTGAGCAGCAGTTGATATAGACAAAATGTCTTATTGATGCCAGAGGTCACAGGAGAATGTCCAGACTGGTTCACAATGGTAGTAACAGTCATTTCAGAATCAGAACACACCTTGTGTACCTAATAAAGTGGCTGGTGAGTGTATGGAGGTGAAATAAACTTGCGATGAAGAGGCAATATCTTGTTTTAATTTGCAAATAATGACGGGCATAAGTACATGGTGCTATTTAATAGTAAAAAAAACAACAAGATATTTTGTATAAACATTGAACCTTTCTTGTATTGTATGCTGAAACCTTGCAAATGACAGAAAAGGGAAAAAGACATTGAGGCAGATGTGCTGAACTCATCAGCAGAAACACTTCATGTTGAATTTACAACATTAATACTGCCAGTTAGAAGGAAGTTTGCCACCTTCTTGTTTTAATAAGGAAGAACAAGAAGGAGAAGAAGAAGAAGAAGAAGAAGAAGCCTTATGGTACCAACCTAAATTGGTAGAATTAAGGAAGTTTTTAGTTCCTCTGCTAATTCAGAGATATATAGAAAGCCTGCATTTTTCAACCACCTTTGGCAATTTGCTTCCAGCAGTTCAGCAACTCCCTCGTGGACACCTTTACAAGTCAACGCTGCGCGCTGTACTGTGGGCGACGGTAAGACTGGAGTAGATTTGTTCTCGGAGTGAAACTGTGGGCGTTTCCTGACTCTCCTTTCCTTACATGAGCAGCTCGCTGATATGAGATGGAGTTAAGATAGACATTGTGTTGTGTTTGGCTGTGTTTACTTTAATATTTCCAGAGCTGTGTTTTCAGATAGATAGATAGATAGATAGATAGATAGATAGATAGACAGACAGACAGACAGATAGATAGATAGATAGATAGATAGATTCAGTTTTGTAACTTACATTTTTGACTTAAAAATGTTATATTTTTGTGTATAAGACTAACAACTAGTTTGTTTTAACATAAAATGCACAATAAGAAGAGAAGTTTAAGTTAATACAGGTGTTTATTCATTCACTAAACTTTTCTATAAAGTGCCTTTTTTATAAAAAATGTGTTTAGTTCATTGCCATACACATTTAAAGCAAGTTATTATTTGAATTACTCCATAGACTAATAGTCCACCTTGTTTAAAAAAAATATAATTTTTTTTTAGCTTTTTACTGAATTACTCAACTCGCTCAGAAGAAAATGGTGACAATTACGACATTTGAATACTGCCACAGCAGGAGTTACAGAGTGTGGACATCAACCTGCAGTCATTCTGGCCAAACTGATGTTCTGCAGAGGAGGAGTGCAACACTTCCTGTTGCGACGTACCCTGTATCCTGTTTTCCACAGTCAGTGGTCATGCGTGTCATTCCCCTCTGCATGCTAGGCTGATGTGTGGGCACAATCTTGTGACCCTGCGCCGCGAGGACAAACGCAAAAAAACACCTCAGACTTCATCAAGTTCTGTTGAGAAAGGACGACATATTTAGTCCACTTTGCTTAAGTTGATGTGGACAAACAACATAATTACACCGTACACAGTTTTAGCACTTTAGCATAGCCTCTTAAAATAAGTGCATGCTAAAATGGTGACGAGAACATTAACACCTCCAAACAGCAGGGCCAAAGTTCTCAGGGCCAAGCTCTGTGACTGTGGTGAGACCGTACATGAGCTTAAACCAGCAGAGATCCTGTGACTGTGTTCAGACGTGTTCAGTTACACCCTGTGGTGGGAGCAAACCATGCAGAGGAACTTCACAGCGTGTCGCTTACACTTGAAAACAAATATATCACGGCAGTCGACTTCATTTTGTACAGTGCGATTCACCGGAGATGGTGTTTTATAGAGTAAAAGTAGCTTGATCTGTAAATACTGGATTCAGGTTCATGTAATGATGGGGGGAAAAAAAATCCAGATCCTTTAAAGTAAGGGTCTTCAACATTTTCCAGGCTAATGCTAAGCTATTCAAACACTACACAGGTTCATATATTCATGTTTTTATGAGCAATATAATTTAAATTAAAACATTTTGTGACCCGCCCCCGCAGTACCTCTATGGACCCCCTAGGGGACCTGTTGAAGACCCTCTGCTTTAAAGGAACAAGGAAGAGTGGCTGTCAGATCTGCAGCAGCTGGTTAGCCTAGCTTAGCTCGAATACTGTGGGCTCTGTCTTCCACGTCGCACAGAGCAGCGCACAGTGCAGCGCAATTGTCGCTAACGTCCAACCGGACAGAGGATCAGTAGAAGACCACGTACGGACCATGTGTGAGGCAGTAGGACCCGTATCTGGTGCTGCAGTTCGGTTTGTTTCGGCCTTGTTCGGACCGCAGCCCAAATCAGATTTTTAAGCGTATCCAGATTGTAGCTACAGTAGCTTGATTTTTTTTGGCAGTCATAAACACATAAGACCCAATCTTTCCAAAGCTGATTCAAACCACATTCGGAGGTGGTTTCTGTGTCACATCGTATCTGATGATAAATAATAACTGTTTTACTGCTGATTTCAGCAGAAAATCGAAATAATCAGCAAAGTCAGTGCCAACTATATATATATTTGAATGTAGCATAGCATAGCAATGATTTGTAGTAGATTTGAGTTCTGATTGGTTTGATTGATGTTACCCCCGAAACACACCTATAAATAATTACACCAAATACAACCCCTTTGGAGATGGACACACCCTTTAGACCTTATAGGGTGCTGGATCTTAAAGGTCAGTAAAACATTGCAACTCATTTGAATGTCTAATTCAAATGTGTGAGCTGTGGAAGTGGGTGAATATCTGACATTCAAGTCATATGATTCAGATTTTAAAAGTCCCTCAAAAACCCGGAGTTGAAAAAATGGCCAACGAGGCATCACATTTTAAAAGTGTTTGCCTTACTTGTCAGACAATCAGTGTTGTAGGGTTACAGATTAAATAAATGGAACTTATTTCTAAAATTGATTGTTTAATGTGTACTTTAAAGAGTCATTAAATATTGGACTGTCATGAATAATAACCCTAATCCAAATTCTGTGGCGCTTACAAAACATACTGACCTCCATTGTTATCCTTTAAACCGTTACAGTAGTGCAGTTGGCAGTAATTCTTATTCTAAATTATAATGAAAAGTTCAAAGCCTGGTATTTCCCTGATGGAAGAAACAAGGTATTTCCCAAAAAGTAATACAATTGCCCTGGAAATTATGCAAAAGGCCCCCAAATATATTACGCAGAGATAAAAAAAAAAAAAAAAAACAGTGTCGTTGATGCCGAAAATGTCAAATTAATCCCATAATTAGCTGGGCTACACTGTAAAATAAATAAACAACACACTGGATTATAAGTACGGATGGCACAATACCACACACTAGAGTACATATCGATTCAATATCAGTCCGATACAGTCATTTTAAACCGTTTAAACTATGAAGAGTCATTTCAAGCTATTTCAAAAACATGACTCTCCAACTGTGTGACACATTCTTGAACAAATAAATAAACAGCCCACAACATGACTTGGCTAAAGCGCTGTTCCTGAATTTTATTTATATGTTTGCAGTCTTTGCATAGTGAAATATGCGATATACAGGACCTTTGGTTTTGATTCTAAACAGTATCGGACTGATACTAATTGTTATGTCGTTATAGCTATGACTGTTTAGCAAAAGTAGCATAGGACTGCTTAAAGTAATTCTGTAAGTATTATTGGCTGAATGCACCTAAAACAATTTATAGATGCTAAATAATATCTAAGTAACCTTCAATTGTAATTTGCCAATTGGGTAAATTTAACTGTGTGACAACTAGATAGATATTCCATTAAATACATAATGGAATTTTTGTTCCTTCAGCCACTTTATTAGTCAAAGAGTTGCCTGCTGTTGCTTGCCACTGGACGCATGCACAAATGAGTCAGTACATCTCTGACTCGTACTTCACTAAAACTTGAGCGTGGTCAGAGTCACGTGCTCTGCGCGGCAGTCGTGTTGGGTTTCTCGTGCTGTTGTTTCCACCGCTGTCTTCATAAAAGCCAAATCCTTGATTATATGGTTAAAAGACAGAGTGGAAACCATTAAAACATTAAATGCAATCCTTAATCTGTTTCAGTGAAGATAGTGGTGTTTAGTGTTTATCTTAATTGTCAGATAGGGACTAAGGAAAATGGAGTTTTTTTATTTACTTTAGTATTTTTTATTTACTTTAGAATGTGATCTGAGCAACACAACACGTGGAAAAACACTGGAAAAAAACAAGACAGGGCACGTGATCTATCATGGGTAATGTTTTGGGTTTTTTGTAATGTTGCAATCAGTTACAGTCTGTTACACTTTTAGCCATCTCTTCTTAAAGCAACACAATGTGTAACATATGAAGTAAAGTCACATTTTCTCATTCTTTGAGTGGCGTTATGGTGCTGACCCCAAACCCGGGGTTCCATAGTGCCGGTGCAGGTGATGTAGACCTGCACAGGCTTTGCCACTCACCCTGATATTGGAGTTATTTGTTTATCTATTTATTTATTTATGAACACTGTTCTTTGCTTAAAATTATACATTTATGCCTTGGTAATGTCTCATTTCTGTTGTTTTGTGCCTTTTGATGCCAGATAAGATGTGATGTGACCAAAAAAACCTTCTGTGGACATTATTTTTGGTGCACAAGTCTTATCTGCCTCTGCATCTCCATGTGCTAACTGTAGTTTCTAATGTCTTACACAACAGTAACCATTATTATATTTTGGTTGCACTTTCCCACACAGGATGATGCGTGTGCAGCTTGAACTGCATGTGCGTGTCGGCACCTGGAACCGGTGGATCCAGGAAATTTCAACAGGCCAGACTGCATCATGTAGGAAAGCAACAGTGGTTGCACAAAGATTTAAGGTTAAACAGTTACGGTGGAAATCAACCATTAGGCCATAACGTCTCACAAAAACAGTGCAAAAACAAGCAGCTCTCGTCAAGGCCTGGATTATCCTGACCATATGACACAAAATGGATTCATTTAAAGGCAACCTTCAAGGAACTGAATCTGAAAGACAAGTAACCAGTTCCTCATTTGACGATATGTCACTCTTTGGTGTGCATGATGCACGTACTTCATGCTTTGGGTCACAAGGAAGACGGAAATACGGAGACAACAGTTCTGTGAATTATAAGCAGACTTTAGGTCACAAACAAAAGCAGAGAGACGTGGATCTGATAAGCAGTAGAAACCTGTCTTTCTGGTCATTTAAGTGACAGCAGATGTGAAAAGGGTTTGGTTTAAATGCAGTTTTCAAATCCAGACGACCTCACTATTTAAAATGTGGTTGACTAAATCATTCTTTCAAAATTGCTGAATTATTTCTCGTAAGGTTGGAATGCATCTTGTGGTGGTTTTACTGGATTTCCAAAAATAGTTGGCAGAAATAGGGACAGTACACACTAATGCACATATGCAGCAATATATGTAAATATGTCAGATTATAGCTCAAGGCTAGTTTCCACCTGGAGTCTCTTGGCAGGTTGGTGGAACATTAAAAAAAAGACACTTAACACAGAGATAACAAACAAAGACAGAGCAACTGTAGAAAGATAAAAATCACATGGCCCTGCGATGGACTGGTAATCTGTCCAGGATGTACCGACTATCGTCCTATGTCAGCACCCCCAGCGACCCCGCCGTGGAGGATTAAGCGGTAGAAAATGGATGGGTGGATGGAGGTGGAGCCAGTCCATGCAGGATTTTATACATTCAGGCAGGCAGTTTTAAACGTTTTATTTTAGGAGGTTATATCTATAGGTAGAATATTACAGAATATCGTGTATCGTGTAAATTTTCAGTGCTTTTTTAGAAAGTGATTTGATTGGTTTGAGGGTCGCCACTCCCGCCAGTGACCAGCTTGTAAAACAAAAGCTCAACAATAGCTTTCATTTAAGATGAAATGAATGGCTAACAACAGGCATTTCCTGTCCTTTGCAATGTATGTACTTGTCTGCAACTTCATGTAAGAGAACACCTCAAGTTTCACTTTCATCATGTTAGTAAAATAATATTCAAAATAATAATAAGTCACAATTACTAGTTAAATGATGTTAATTTGTGTATTTGATTAGGGTTATCATCGCAGAACGCTCCGGTAATTGAAAGTTGTGCAAAAGTCGCAGTTAAATTATCGCGATTCCAAATTCTATAGGGTGTAATATGGGAAGAAAATAGCACAGAAAAGTTTGGGCGGTCTACTGCTTTTAGGCATTCTTTGCACTCATCTCTTCATGATTATTATTATTATCATTACCTCTGTACGAATGTTCTGTCTGTTTGTCGATGATCACCTGTATAAATAAAAATGTACATAATCACCAGTGTTGATGCTGTTGACCTGCATCATTTCGACTAATTTGAAAGGTTTGGTTTTCATTTAGTTCTCTCAGATAACACTTTTAGACCACCTTTATTGTCAGTGTGAAAACACAGAACTGTGCTGTAGCGTTGCTGCTGTGAAAAGGGCCAACAAACCAGTTTGCAACCAAAGTAATGTGCAGAAACTTATATTATAATAATTATTCTCATTCAGTTCAACTCTATTTAAAGTCAACTGTATGGAATTGGATAAAATAACTAGTAGTTGTGCATATTTTATTAATTAATTTAAGTTACAACGTAAACTTTGACCTGCATGCACTGTATTTCTATGTATCTCTATGTATTTCTATTAATATTCAACATAGCCACTGCAAAGGAGCTACAAGTAGTTCAAAATGTTTTCAAAATCATGCTAGTTGAAGTTTCGAAGAAGCCACTACATGCTTCAAATCACAGTATTGTGGGTCTTAAAACCCTAAACTTTGTATTTTCAATTCAGTGAATGGCGATATCACATTCCAGTGCTTTTGTTGTTTTTTCGGCCCATCAGCTGCTCTTCACAGGGGAAACACATGGCTACTTAATATGCAGCTGCTGCTGCCGGAGGCTCATCACTGCTACTGCTGCTAATTACTGCTACTGCTGCTTCCAGAAGCTTCCAGAAGCTTCTGTGTGTGTTTTCACCTTTGAATGAAGACGGACAAGGAAAACACACAGAAGAACTAGATCGTGGCTGTACTTCTTAACGAAGACGGAGGCCTCTGGTCGTGCCGACGCCGATCTCACTTCTGCTATGCTAGTGGACTTTATGCTAGCGCCTTAGCATTTAAGCTAGCGGGCGTCATGCTAACGCGTTAGCATAAAAGCTAGCAGACTTAGTCGTAGCAAACTTTCTTCAAAATATAACAAACGGATGGATTATTTACCCGCCGAAAGAGATGATGACATGAGGACAACACCCCGAAACCTCTTATTAACCTCCTATCTTCTTATGGGGTGAGTTTTCATTAAAGTCCTTTATCTACGTTACCTTCATGTTCATTTGAAGTCACATACAGTGATTAAAAAATGTTTTATTTTTCATACTAGAAGTATTTTAATAAGCCACTGTGAGTTTCAGGACGTTAAGTGGCTACATTGTTATTAACTAGCTCCAGGGGCCGGCCCAAGCATTTATGGGGCCCTAAGCTGAATTTGGAAAAAGGGGGCCCTTCCACCATCTGAAATGTACCTCAATAAATTGCTATATTACAGCTGTGTTATTTACTCCAAATCAGTGTCACTTTTGTTTTTTTGTTTTTTTTTTGCATTAAGGGGGAGTTAAATCACATGGCCTACTTTTAATTTGCACTTTCATATTCAAAGGAAACACTGTGTGTGGTGCTACTGGACTTGAGTTAAAAAAAACAAAAACACAATTAACATTATTCAGATATATAAATGTATCTGAAGATATTTACATTTCTTTCAAATGATAAAATATTTGTCCTCCCACACCCGATCACTAGGGGGGCCCCAAGCAGCCGCTTAACCTGCTCATGCCTCGGACCGGCTCTGGCATTATAAGCTGTACCGGGAGCATGTGAGCATCTGCTATCAATGTGAATAACAAACCAACCGGATGTGCTTGAATAATGTGTGAATGACACAGCTTTGTGTATGAAGTATTGACTGTGATGCTAAGGATTTAGCAACTAGCTGAGAGTTAACACATCATCGACTCATTCAGCAACAGACTGATCCATCCACACTACACCACAGAGCAACTTAAATGTATTTGATTTGATAATAGAAATATGTATCTATCTTTGATCCTTCCAACTCTTAAGTATATTACCTTTCTTGTTCTTCATTTTTATGAAATTTATATTCATATTTCATTTTATTTTTCTCTGGGAACTCTTTATAGAACCCTTGGGGTCCCTAGACCTGTTATTGATAAATGTTGTTCAAACTACTACCATAGTTTATCAAGGCTCTCAAGTTTGGAAGTCAGTTCAGAGTGAGATTTTGTTGGGAAGGGCAGGGGAAGGTAAGGGCTTAGTTATTTCAACTAAAAGTAGCCGTTTGAGGAGTGCCTACATTCAAATATTTTCAGATTTCCATGTGTTAGAGATTGATGGAAAGCTTAGAAATCGTTTCAGAACAGTCCAAATGTTTACTACTTGGCTGCTCCCAAATGTGCAGAAATGTAAACAAAACGACTGGAGAGGAATAAATATTCTCATTCAGTTCAACTGCATGGAATTGGATAAAGTAACTAGTAGTTGTGCATACTTTATTAATTAATCTAAGTTACAACATAAACTTTGAGGTGCATGCACTGAATGTGAGGCTTTCTATTTTATTGCAGCACTGTATTTCTATCTATCTCTATCAATGTTGAACATAGCCACTGCTTATATACTTTTAATTATGATACTCGGGGTATATAAGTATAAATGTTATTAGTATTATTTCTTTGACGATCTGAGTACTTTTGTTAAAGCTGCAGTGGTGATTGTTGATTGCCTCAGTTTGGTCTTTGCAACAGAAATGATGTAACATCATTTTATGCTCATCTGAAAACAGGCTTGGTCAAGAAATACTATCAGACCTGACGGAGGGAGTGTTTGTGTATTGTGTATTTTCGTTGGTGCTTCTTTGAGTTTTCACACCAACCTGTTTGACCAGCACACTGTTTCTTTTGCCTCCGTCTGTCTTGACATTCACTTCCTGTGTGCAGCGTTGGAACGTCGCCAAGGTGACACAACGCTTTAAACACTGCGATACCGAGAAACACAGAGGGAGTCAGGGGGAGCTGATCGGCTGAATCAGCAATCTGTGAATTCATCGGAAAACACTACAAAATTACAGTTTTAAAAGCTGAATTGATCATTTCATGAACAGTTTAAGTGATATTACAATTACAAGTTGAGTTCTGCTCAGTAACACATGAACAGACTTTGAGATTTAATATAACATGCTTTACAGTAACTTTGTCAGTCATAAAAATCACCAGAAGTGGGGAAAAAAGTATCTTTTAGCTTCACTTTAAATAGTTGTGATGGAAATAGTGCATGGCTTGCTGCAGCTGCATATTAATACTCTTGGAAAATGTTGCTGTGTATGCCGTCAGTTTTGTTCAACCAGCTGTGATTCAGACGTGGGACTGGCCACAGCCTGTGTGGTTTCAACAGCTCCCCGAACACAAGCCCTGATGATTGTTGACGGATGACTGACTGACTGATGTCAGTTGAAATCAAACTGACACGACGTTGGAGTGAATGAGACCGTCTAGTTTGGGGTTTAGTTATTAAATTATCACGTGGGTGAGGAGATACATACTGTAAATAACACAAGTCAGCATCATGTGAGCTCTTCTGTGAAGTCACTAAGCTCTCACCCGTAATAAAAAAAACACTGAAGTTATTTTCAATCGTACGCACACACACAGAGTGATATTCTCACCACCTTTTCCTTATCACAACGCTGCAGTCTTGCCCCTAAAACAGCAGAGCTAACTATACACGCAGATTTGTGCAACACTGTAACTGTACCATTCAGCGCTTATCTCTCTCAGCATCTGGACAATTAGCCCCAACTTCGGTCTCTTGCAGATGCAGTGGCGTGTTTAGGAACCAGCAACACTATATTTGTTTTATTTTTGCTATTTTATTTTTGTTAAAAACAGAAGTGGACCAAATACTGCACAAAATATCTCTCTCTCTATATATACATATATATATATATATATATATGTATATGTGTATGTGTATATATATGTATATGTATGTAAGATTAGATTAGAATAGTGGCAAGTACAAAAGATGAAGAGAATAAGTAAGAAAATAAGAGAGTGTAAGAAATACAGCATATGAACTCAATCAGTAATATAATAATGTAAAATAAAAAGTGAGATATTTGAATAAAATGCACCTTGCATTAAATGCAGCTTGAAAAGCGTTGCATTGGCACAGAATTATTGCAGAGATCGAAACAAATGTATGATACAGCTGTAGGATAATGATGAGCGGGATGTAAGGCATAGTGCAAACAGTGTTACTGTCAATTCAGTAACACTTAAAAAAAAAAAAAACCCTCTCTGTTGGAGTTGGTCATTGTTGTTTTTCAGCAGAGAGGAATCACTTCCCCCAGGAACTGCTTTAACAGCGTCTCCTCTCTTTGTGATAATCATAATCTCCGTTTGCTGCAGTGAAGTTAAACCACAGATACTGTCCATCTTATCTTCCAGATGTGTGTGTGTGTGTGTGTGTGTGTGTGTGTGTGTTGCCTCTTTTCTGGCATGGTCACTGCTCTTCTCAGAGGCAGTAGTCCTGTCCTCGTGGAGACCAAAACCTGGTCCTGACGAGACAGAACCTGATTTCTGAGGAATTGGTAAAGCTGTAACCCAGTCCCTCAGATTCAGGACTGCAGTGAGAAACCAGGACACAGACTTACATCTATGACTGTCTTCATTGTGCATGTGAGCTTGAATGTCCAGCTGATTAACGCTGTATGTTTAATGTAAATATTCATTTCATACTTCCCAGTGTGTTTTTGGTACTGTATGTGTGTGTGTGTGTGTGTGGGCCCATTGACACTGCCAAGAGTAATGTCATTTATTTAAAAGCTTTAATAACCGTAATAAAAGCAACATTTATTGCTTGTTGTTGTGTACTTTATATACGTCGGGGATCACAAACAATCAAATAAACATTCTTTAATATAAAAGGTCACTTCACATTGTGTTTTTAATGTAAATGATGTCAGTAATTAAACCACAAAGATGTAAGATGTAAAAAAAACCCAAATACATCTGTTATATAAACTGTCATGGTTCTTTTGTATGATTTAAAATATTATAAAAGCACAAGACTTGAATGAAATCAACCCGACTTAAAGCACAGCAGCCAAAGTTGGGGGGGGGGGGTTGAGAAAAACTCTTCTTTGTCCTGATTGGCTGCTGAAGGAGGGGACAGTAGATAGAATGTGATAAAAATTTCATGGTCTCCTCTGTCAAATCATCAATGCCCAGGAAGCCTGAGCAGACACACTCTATTGCTCCCACCCACATGAATTTTACTGAAGTCAAAAGTTCCTTTTTCATTTCACAGTTAAACAGCAATTTCACCTGACGCGGCTGAAGGCCTCGCAGAAGGTCATAACTGCGTGTTATACAATAAGAGACCGAGAGAAAGAGACACCTTTTTTTTTTTTTTTTTCCTTTTTTCGGTTTTCGTTGAGTGAGAGGAAATTTGGAAACGTTGTGCAATGGCGCCACAAAAGTTTTGAAAGGTTGTGAGTGTTTTGCCAACAAAGCATCTTGAGTCGGTCCGAGGAGAAGAGGTCTCCATGTTGCATCCATACAGAATGGAGAGCTACCTCATTCCACCTGTAAGTATCTCTTTCTTTTTTGTTTGTTTGTTTGTTTATTTGTTTGTTTACAAACCCATTGAAGCTCTTGTTTAAGCTCTCGGATTTAAGTGGTTTCTTGGTTTTAACAGAGAGAACATCTAATGTCCATTATTTCTCATAATGAGTGAGTGTAATGTGAGTCTACTTCAATTTGAATAGAGTCTTTTATACTATGGCCAGCATGAAAATGAAACTCAGACATTCTTGAGAGTTTCATAACAGTAGTATCAAGACCAGAAAAAAAAATTCATCATTAGAACAATTACTGCCTTTATTTATTTTATTTTTTTTTGGAAACAAATGTGAAAATGTTCTAAAAGTGACTGTTAACATTCTAGTAATATGAGTTGTACAGTAAAATATCATTTTTCGTGACTTTTTTTGTGGCTAAATAACTGCTTTTATTTGCCCTCGCAGCACTCAGAAGAAATGTATGACCCAGAGATCTACAGACATCAAATTGCGGAATATTATAATCCTTATGTCCTTGATACTGATATCCAGGCAGGTGAGTTTTACCTCACTCTTTATCTTCCGCCTCATGTAAACGCAGTTTTCTTCTAAATGTGACATTTAATCAGAAACTATTGAGGGGGCGACTGTATGGATCAAATCTATATTTTAGTTTTGTGTCACATTCCATAGTCATCTCTCTTTTTTATTCTACAAATGAACCACCAGAGCCTGATGTGGTGACACCGGGTTTTCTGTTATGTCGTACGTATAAAGCACACAGTGTGTGTGTGTGTGTGTGCGTGTGCAGCTGGACTCCACCACATCAGCGTGTATGGAACACAGGAAACAGATGCCTTTTCTTTTTCGGCTGCTACAACTATAGACACAGAACAACTTTCGCCCCATGGGGTTTTATTGATACATGAGCGGTGCTTTACTTTCTCTTGTAATCAACTGTTTTAAATATTGCACCAAAACAACCTCGACGGGGAGGGACGGGGGGGGGGAACTCTGGAGGGAGCTATATATAAAATGTCCGACTGAGACAGAAAGTTATTGTGACAAAAATGTAAATCATGGACCATTTCCTCCATCATGTCTAAAATAAGTCCAATAATTTGTGGCTTTTGAAACTGGCTTGTTTAAATCTTTCCGGAGGAAAATTAGTTTTTCTCCTTAAACCTTGAGCACAATGAGTAAGCAGCCACTTCTGACAACGCACATTTCCATGGACAGAATATTCATCATGTGTTTTTCAACTCGTGTTCAGGACACTGTCTCAGGTCTTGTGTGCACCTTGTATTTGAATAACAATTTGCAAACCCATGAGTCAAGAAACTGGTGATCAAAGCCTGTGGCAATTATGCCGTTTCTCACTTTCTCCGTTCAGACCACTGGGACTACCACCCTCACCCTCACGTGCATCCTGTCGAATTTGAAAACCTCCAAGAAACAAACTTCACAGAGCTGCAGAGTGTGCAGGCACTGCACCCGCCGGGCCTCATACGGCACGACGCCATAAGATACGACGCGGAAAACCTGCTCGACCCGACTCTTGGGGCGCATGCACATGTGCTACAGCAACCGGTAAGTCTGATGGGTAAAAATAAAGAGTTTAACACACCGAGGTTTCCCGACAGCAGAGGGCATGTACAGATCCTGATTGGATGGACCTCCACTGCATGTCTCTTCCCCACTCTGCAGTTTCCTGTTTGAATACAAAAATAAAGGCTAAAAAAAAAAAGAGGCACAATACTGAAAATAAAATGCTGTTGCATCAAAATATCTCCCTGATTAAGCCTCATTGATATTTAAAAATCTCTGAAATGGCCACGAAGGAAGCAACTATCATACACAGCAAATGAACTAAATACAGTATCTAACCAATAAATTGCAGAATAAAGGACAAAACCAATTATGATAGAGGTACATCTTCTTCTGTAGTAACTACAGACAAAGACTGAGAAGCAGTCACATCCTCCCAAGGAGTTTTCCTCTCAATCCCTCACAAAGTACTTAAACTCTCCCACAGAGATCAGTTCAGTTGTATGTTATTTCATGTTTCCTCGTTGTAGGTAGACAGATCGGGAGGAACTAAACTAGGCCAGGAATGGTTTTATATACACAGATCTGCGCACATTCAGGACATTTAGCAGCGCCACACAGAATACAATGATGCGTGCAATTTCCACATCCAATAATAGAACACAAAGCACAGTGGTGCACAGTGTCTAATTCCTTTAGATCCTATTCAAGGATTCATTCATGAACAACACGTCACCATAATCCAGCAGAGGTAAAAAACAACAACGAAACATCTGATAATTATGTGTAAAACTCAGCGAAACAGTTGAGCGTTCCAACTTAAGGTCAGAAACTTGGACTTTTTAAGCTAATGTTAGCAAATACAATTTCCCCTCCCATCTACATTGAAAACACTAACATTGTCTTTTAGTTTTAGTTGCGTTTGAATGGAATCGTCGTCGAGCTGGCTTATTGAAAACCAGGGTGCATAAAAAAAAGTTTACTGTAAAAAAAATCTATATTCGTTGAGCAACAATTAGCATTATTTCATTCATTATTCACTTCTCAACACGGAGTGAGAGTGAAGTATTGTTTTTAATGGCTCTGTGTGTTTGTTTGTTTGTTTGTACTTCCACACTTGCACTTGCCAATATGACCAACAGAGGCCGCCAGAGGCTTGTTGCATGAACGGGGTGAAGTCTGCCATCGCTACCTAGTTTTTTTGTTCAACTTCTACACACTAGATACAGTAGAACACATATTTATTATTTTCCTCCAAGTACCACCAGAGGAAGCTCCCGTACCACATATGGTACACGTACCACAGTTTGAGAACCGTGGGTGTAGACTATAGCCCCAGAAATGTAATATTTAGTTATAGAGCTCTCGACACTGAAATAACATTTTTTTTGTCGTATAATTTGACAGAATTGGCATCAAATGATTGTAATTCATCATCACATATTACTAATTAAACCAAGTTTAATGTGTTTCAGTCAATGTTCTCATCTCTCAGTGCTGTAGTAACAAAAGATGTAATTAAGCTTCAGTTCTTGGTTAATGGAAAATGTCACACAGAGGTTTAATGAGTGAACACACCCACACTGCACATCTGCGGTGCCCGGTAACCAGCGCCCTCACCCAGGGCCGGCTCTTGGCATAGGCGATATAGGCGGTCGCCTAGAGCGCCATCTGCTGGAGGGGCGCCCCTCCAGCAAAAAAAAAAAAAAAAAAAAAAAATTTTTTTTTTTTCAATGAAAACAAATTTTCATTGTTTTAAATTTTTTAAACAATGAAAATAAAAATGATTTTCTATTCCCAGTCGCCCTCATTTGTGTGTTCTCTCTTGAAAATAATAAATATTAACAAATGAATAAACAATAATGTTCCTAAAATGTGGTGCTGCTGAATCACATGACGGGTGACCTCAGGGTCAGAGCAGGGATCAGAGGTCAGGTCACAGACAGGTGAAGCTTTTGTTATTAACGACATGAAAAGGCCGTCCAAGCCCTCGGGAGCGCCCCAACACACACGGGGGGGGGCACCGGAGAGCAATCTCGCCTAGGGCACCAAATTAGGTAGAGCCGGCCCTGCCCTCACCAGCCATCACACGTCTCTACTGTACATTTCTGCAAACCACAAACTCGTAATTACGTTTACAGGCGCACATATTAACAAGACGCTTTCACCACGTGTGGTGTGCTTTGGTGAAAATGAGGAAGTTGGGACGCTGATAACCATTTCCTGGTTGTGAGTGTGGTTCAGTTTAGGCACATTGACTAACACGTGGTCAGGTTTTGGCACAAAAAGCACCTAAAAAAAAAAAAAAAAAAACAGCTCTCCAAATGTTTGGTTTGGTGGACATCTTAGGAACACCACAACGAAACATGTGATGTTTGGTGTCTCAAAGGAAAAAGAACACCATTGTTCTGGAAGACGAGGCTGCAATAACAGCAATAACCTTCATACTCCACATTTATCACAGTCCAGTTTCAAGTGAGAACGTGCATTTTTTTTATTAGGGTCCCGTGACCTAAAATTGGGAAGTGAATCTGTGAGTTACAAAAAAAAACTTGTTTAAGTTTTCAGTTAAAAAAATACATTCTTCGGATTCGGTCTGGGTTTCGTCGCCCGTGTGACGACTGCATTTCATTTCTCCAGTTTTTAACCCGTTCGTCAAAACAGTGATGTCTGCATTTGGAATCCGTTATAATAGAATTATGTGAAACAACAATAAACCAGTTTGTTTTCCATGTACCATTACAGGGTCATCTTATGACAACTTTTATTTATAAATGCATATGCTCAGATGCTTTACATGCGTTTAAAATGAGAATTTGTCTATAACACTGCAAAAAAATCATCTAAAAAACAAGAAATATAACCACTATTAGGGCAAAATGTTGTTGCAAGCTAAATTTTCTGCCAGTGCAGCAAGAAAATGGCACTAAGGTCGGACCTGAGAAACAAGAAATCTCAAAATCTCGTTTTAAGCAGGGAATACTTATATTTAGTGTCTAAATTTTTTGTCTAATTTTAAGACATGTCTTTTAGTTTTGGAGTATAATTGCTCAGAAACCAACTGGTTCAAAACTAGTCAGCAAGAGGATGAAAACGAGATGAATTTGCTTTGTAATAAATGCATTAAAAAACCTCATAATAAGTATTTCTTACATTAGGAAGTCTTGTTTTAAGAAATTGTCTACTATACGAACACATTTATAGATTTAATGCAACACTTTTATTTTCTTGGCAAAGCACAAACCACAATCTTTGTTTTATGAACTCTGTTGTAAAACAGAGTGTTTATTTTTGGTGTTTAACCGGGAATTATTAATTTATTCAACATTTGGGGTCACAAGATGGTTCCTTTAATGGCTACTTTTTTACATTTTGAGAGTTCAAAAGATCCATAACATGGTGTTTGAATATTTAAATAGAGCATGTAACATGTTTTATTAAATGTCTTAAGCTATTACTAACACTTTATGTAGAATTCTTTTCACATTTTCAAATATTGAATATTGATCCCACTTCACCCTGTGTGTTGCAGGTTGCCTTCTTCCCTCGGACTGTGTACAACACGGCGCACGTGTCCCAGCGCAGCTCGGACGACGAAGACCACGGGGGACAACTGGAGGTGTCCGACGAAGAGTGTGTGAGAGATCGGACTTACGTCACACCCGGAGAGCTGGGTAAGAAACCGCGCGCCGCTCCGTTTCGCACTGTGCGTGAACTGGCTGAGTGCTCAGCTGTTAACACTGACACTTATAGACACACTTATAGACACACACACACACACAAACTGTGTTGGTCATGTGATGTCATGCAAGTCATAGAACATCTGAGTGTGGATGAACTCAGTCACTGCACACACTTTACATTTTTGAGTGTCTGAAATGTAAATAAGTCTGTTTCCTTTGGAGTGTCTGTGCTGTATATAGTGAAGTGCACAGGTCTTTAATTATCCGTTCATTGGTACGCTGTGTGAATTAATTTATTAGTGATTAACACCCACCATTGTAGTAACTGAGAGTAGCCCTAGAGGCTCGTTGTGGGTTATAGGCCAGTGTTGTTTGGCACGGAGTTATTTCAGCGTTGTGTTCTGCTGACGGCGATAGATGAGCTATCTGTTGTGCAACTGCTTTTAGACTTGAGTGACTCTCTTTCAACAGCGCGAGGCTCTTGGTTGTGGTGTCGGTTTTTGCTAATAGTGCAGCTCAAAAAGTCAGAGACGGATTTAAATGGAATTTTATGGGAATATAATTTATGACTCAAGAAAAAAATGATTATATTTTTGGTAGCGTAAAGTTTTGACTGTGTGGAAACTATGATAAACATAATATACCAAACGATGCTAGGCTAATACAATCAGTTATGTTTATATTAAAAACTACACCGTTCAAACGGAGCTCTTGGAAAAGGTATTTCTTCCGATTACTGTGTTTTTGTCGCCTGTGTTCACACCGGAAGCAACGCAAATTTATTACGCGACAAGTTTACACACAAACTCAATGCGCAGACGTGATTGGTACGAAAGAAATCCAGCACAAATCGCATCAATCGCACAAATCGTTCCTGTCGCTTGAGTTGAAATATTTCAACTTTTGCGAAAAATCGTGCTGACGCAATGACGCAATGGCCGGTCAGCGTTGAGATTCTGCGAATGACGTCACGTACTTGCCAACGTCCAGACTCCGCTCTGGGCCTCATTACGTATTACTCTTGCGTGTGGACACTCGGCCGTTGTCTTGTGTGGTTTCACAACATCATACAGAGCCACTGCCCGGACACAACCTGGGCGAGTTAACCGCTAAATTTGCGAGTTAACCTGCTAAATTTGTGAGTTAACTGCTAAATTTGCGCGTTAACCAGCTAAATTTGCGAGTTAACCGCTAAATTTGCGAGTTAGACGCTAAATTTGCGAGTTAATCTCTAAATTTGTGAGTTAACTGCTAATTTTGTGAGTTAACCTGCTAAATTTGCGAGTTAACCGCTAAATTCGGGAGCTTGTCACGTTGTGTTCGGCTCTGTATTGTTGTTTTGAAACCACACAAGACAACAGTTTCTTCTCTGCAGACGTTTCCTCAACAGAGAGTGCAACAATGCCGGTACTTCTGTTTAAAATATCAGGTATTCCTCTGCCTTCTGGGTATTTTTGATGAGTCATTTGTAGAGAGTGTCTCCAAGTTTTGCTGAATGAATATCACAGTCAGAACAGATACTATCATTTATTTTATGTACTGTCCTTCAAGATTACCATTACAAAATGATAAATCAAACTGAGCCTCTTTTTTTACGTACAATTTTGTGTCCTAAAGGAAATAAAAAGAAGATCCGTTTGTACCAGTTCCTTTTGGACCTTTTAAGGAATGGTGAGATGAAGGACAGTATCTGGTGGGTGGACAGAGACAAAGGGACATTCCAGTTTTCCTCCAAGCACAAAGAGGTGCTTGCACACCGCTGGGGAATCCAGAAGGGCAACCGCAAAAAAATGACCTACCAGAAGATGGCACGCGCGCTGCGCAACTACGGCAAGACCGGAGAGGTGAAGAAGATAAAGAAGAAGCTCACGTACCAGTTCAGTGACGAGGTTCTGGGTAAGACTCATCCGGAGAGGAAATCATACCTGTAAACGAAGCGGATTGGGAAGATTTGAACTGAGAGCTGTAGTTTCTGGCGTTCGATGCTTAATCGATGTGTTCTGGTGAATGTTGTAGCATTTGGTGACTAGCATCTATCTACCATATACTGCTGTACATTGAAAACACAAGGTAATGCTGCATAGAACTGGACACAGATAACCAAATATCTGACATAGTAATTGTCACCAATAAGAAAAGAATCATACAAAATGTCAGTTTGGTTTGGTGTCAGAGAGAAACAGTGTGGAAATACAGTCAGTATTGATTATAAAGATACATAGACTGCTAAAAAAAATAGCCCTGCTCCTTCTTTTCCTTTTTGTCTTCCTCAGTTTTTGAATTAGGTATTTTAAAACCCACCCACTACCAGGTGGTAAAAAAGAACTGCTGAGCATCATATACAGTGCAGTACACACAGAAACTCTGTTTATGCCTCACTTTAAACCACTGGCTGAAATACAGCAAGTTATCAGTTTGAAAACTAGGATATTTTAAGATTTTGTTGTGTTAGTGTGATAGTATAATACAATAATATACAATAATAAGAAAAAAAACAAGTTACGAAGTCCATGAAGACAGGATTTATTGCAGTCCTCTGAATGTATATCTGTATATTTGAAATGCCGCCGACTGCAGCTGACACGAGCACATGAACCTGTACAGGCTTGCAAACAGGAAGCATGAATAGCGGCTGTTTTATTTTAGTGTACAGTATGTGCTGGGTGAGTGACTTTGATTGAAACGATAAGGCCGTACTTTAAAATGAACCTTATCCTGTGTTTAAGATTGAATTAAGATTTTTTTTTTGCTGAATAAAAAGCATAAAATCACTCTTCCGTATTTCCAAACTGGGTTATCAAATTCTCCACTTTCCCTTTTGAGGATATTTTGCTATGTGGAAGAGAAAATGTGTCACATTTGTTTATTTTGCCTTAGCCATAATGAGACTGTTCTCATGGTTAATACAGAGATGTGGCCAGCAGGGGGTGGTCACTTCAGACAGGCTCACTGGACTCTCTTATCGACTTATCGTGTCTGTGTAAAGCTTAGTAATAAATTGATGATATCGCTGTCATGTTTGTTTAAAAATCCACATACAGAACATCGGACAGTGACATTAATCTTCTTGATTATTCCTTTCATCGTTTACAGTCAGAAGCATTTGACTGGTGCTGGTTATAGACAATGTATCAGTGATGTAACTATACTAGTTGTTGTTTTGGACATGCAAAAGTTCTCTTTTAATTGTAGGTCATGGTACTGATTGTATATATATTTACATTTACATTGTCATATTTAAAACAGCAGGGGAGATGCCAATGAGTCCTTACTGTAATCAGGTTCATTCTATACCATTATATACCTTTGCCTCGGTTATTTACATTTGTATAAATACATGGAAAATCTGACTGTTGTAATTAAAAGATTGCTTGTAAAAATGAATTATGAGTGTGTGTGTTTGTAATTTGTGTTTAACACGACTGAATTCGTCGAGGTGTCACACTCTGACAGCGTTTTCCCTTCGTCCGCGTGCGATGATATTTCACACCGGATGTAAAGCACAAGAAAAGGAGAAGATGACGATGAAGAAGTAAGCGTTGAATAATATGAGGTGTAGAGATATACAGATAAGTATGTATCGAGAGAGAGATATAAGTGATGAAAGATGAGGAACTGTGAGGTTAATACAGAGCAGGGTGAGTTAAGTGGTCTGTACAAACTACAGTGAAAAACTATTAAAAGCTAATTTACTGTTTCCTCTATCTGATAAAATAAAACAATTGTATTATAACACACAGAAATTACTTCAAGGGCAGGTTCACCCATTTTTTTTAGAAATAATGTTTAATATTTTTACAGCAGTTTTTGGGAAGGTGACATTTTCTGCCTCTAGGAACAAATTAGTCGGATTATTAAAAGAAGTCCCAAGGGTTGAAGGGTTAGGTAAATTAAAGGTTAATGTGCTTTTATTTTCTTTGAAGGAAGCAATTTTGATGTTGACTTTTTGTCAATTTTGTTTGTATTTTCTTTAATCCCAACTTCCTCTGTTGCTGTGGGAACAGGACGTGTATCTCGGTTCCACTGTTTGATGATCGAAAAACACATTTATCTCTGGAAATGATTAAAAAAAACGGTAAATTCTTTGGATGAATTGGCCCTTTGACTTACTTAAACTTACTAAATGAAATGCAAAACATATATTGAGCCACACTCGGTCTGTATGTCTCTTCAATCCACATTCTGTGTCTGCACTGCACTTATAATAATAATAATGATAATAATAATGTATAAACTCAATATTATATTACATGAGGCAGGTAATGAAAAAAAACTCAACTTTTTCAAATAATGGTTCGGATTTGTCAAGTTTTAAAGCTGCTTTTTATGTGTAAACTTAAATAAATAAATAAATAATATGTACATAATAACTTCACTATGAGCTGTAAAAGGATTTTCAAACCACCTTTTCAATAAAACATAAAAATAAAAGTTTAAGTTTTAGCTCTAACTAAGAAACAATAATTGAAATTCTATTTTTTTTTTATATTCAAATGAGTAAGAACTTGATCAAATGTCATGTGCAATATGTGTAAATATAAATGTACAGCACCTGCTGTCCCAAGAGCCAACAGCTCCCCTCAATGGTCAGTGTGTAACTGATACAATACACAACAGCTGAGAAGATGAATAGAATAGAATAGAATAGAATAGACTTTAGAGGGTGTACAAGATTTACAAAGTGACTAAGCACAGTACAAACACAACAAGAGTAAACAAACTTAAGTTTTCCTTTTCTTTTTTTTTTAGGACTCAACGTTACTAAATTTACCCACTGCCGTACATCCTTCCTCTGCCCTCTCAAGGCCTATCATTCAGCTGAGGTGTTGGAGGAAAGGATGGGTGAAATATAGCTCGAGGTCAGACGCTACTGGCGGCACGGTGGGTGGGTCGCTGGGTGTGCGGGGGGGGGGGGGGGGGGTGGGGGGACGGGGCGCTGGGACGGGACAAGCTTTGATGGGGAGTATTGGTGGGATGGTTCGTGAAAAGGAGGGGAGGCCGGCAGCTCTATTAAAGGCAGAGAGCGGAGACAGACAGCTGTTTGTTTAGGGAAAAGTGACTCCTGCTGTGGAGGAGAGGCGATCACTCACGATGCCAGAGCCGGTCAAAAAAACAAGTAAGTGTATGGATTCTGTATGTGATGTTTTTATTATCAACATGCAGTGGCAGGACATTTCTTCTTTTCTTTTCTTTTTCTTTTCATTTAACCGACACTTCCCTTTAAGCAACTCTGTGATATTACAATATCATGTGTGAAAGGGGTGGACTGTGCTGAGTAACCTCTCTCTTGGGCAACTCCGACCGCAGCAGACCACCATCACATTTCTGTGCTCAGTGGTGTTTCGTCGTGTCACCGCGTGCCCGTCGTGTCAGAGCACAGGGCCAGTTGTCGCCGTAAGCTCGAAACAGATGCTGCTATAAACTTAATTGGCCTTAAACGGGGTATGTGGAGTTACGATGACAGTAAGCCAGAGAGGATACACTGACAAGAAGCCCTTGGATTAAAATAAACTGATGTCATACGCACCAATATAATTATTAACTAGTGTCCGGCCTTGAATAAAGTACTTAAAAGTGAGTAAACGTACAAATATCTTAACAGAAAATTACTTTGGTAGAAATTGAAGGCAACTAAAACTCAATAGTACAATAAAATCGAAGTTTTAAGGAGTATTGAGGAGTTAGAATTGAGATCAGTGGTGGAGCAAATTGTCTTTCAACTGGAAGGTTGTCGGTTCAGTTCCCAACTCCACTTGTCCTTGGGCAAGTGGAGGTAAAAGATTTATTCAGGAAATTTAGCGGAGTAAAAGTAGAAGTTGCTCGAAATATAAAAAACAAAGTAAAGTACAGATATCTGAATTGTAACAAAGTATTACAACACTGCAAGGGTCATAGAAATTGAGTTTTAAGTAGAGAGATGAGCACAAACCTCTACTTAAAGCATTTATAATTCACATCTATTCAATGGCAGTAAAGAGCAGTAACAAGTGGCTTTGCACCAATCATCACGTAGCCCAAGGCTGACGTTCAAACACGCGATCATTCATCCCCGGTTCAAAATGTCCTCCAGCCGCGTGAAAGTTCAACCAGGAACTCACGCACACATCGCAGCGTCCCACAGTGGAAACATCGTTTGATGTGAAATCGACACTGTGCCTCGTCCGACGTCACTGGCATTCACAGAATGCACCAGTGGTCCAGAAATGCTGGATTCCTGCCAGACAAAAGGACTTTCCACTGTTTTTCTCCTCCTCCTCCTCCTCCTCCTCCTCCCTCGCTTCAGTGGCGTTGGACATAGTTTGAGGAGCGAGGATGTATCAGGTGTCAGATGTCACAGAGCGGCGCACATGCTAATACCCTCAGTGTCAAGGATTTGCCGAGGACAGTAACAGTTATGTTTGTCTCGAGCCTGCGGATTTAAGACCAATTATCATTAAGACAATGGCTTTTGTTTACCGTCTCTCTTTGGCTACGGTCAAAAATAATTAAAGATTCTATCGATGGTGTGAAGAAAAAACAGTTTTTCCTTCTTAAGAGACATAAAAACCGACTAAAATTACATCATTGCAATGATTTCAGACAGAAATTAGTGAAATAAATGACACATTTAAACTGTAATTACACAAAAAAAGTTTAAAAGTCATTAGGTATTAATAGATCTGGTTATCAGAGTGACTGACACACATTATTTGTGTATTCAGCATTGACCTAAAATAATCTTTTGACCTCCAGCTAAAAATACATTTTAATTTTAAATGTTTAACTTAAGCCTTTACAATAACCTACATTAAACAAACCCTACAGCGCAATGGCGTGTGCACTCAAATCGTACTAAACAAATCGGTTGAGCTCGATAATCATAGACATGACGTGAAGGTGTGAAAGCGGAGGAAACATGAATTATTGATAACATGAGACGACGGCTGCTGCGGACACGCTGAGGGCGCGTCGTTCTTTCTGTGCCTCCAGAGTCACAAAAATAGAGTCGGCTTAATCCCTGGACCCTGGTACCTGGAGGCCTGTGTGTCCCACACACATACATACATGTGTCACATTTTGTGTCGTATTGTAATGAGCCATACCTGTAAATTATTTACATCTCAATTATGCTTTCGACGAATCCAAACACGGCACCGTGCAGTGAAAACAAATCCGCGCTCGGGCACTATTTAAAGGAGCGTTTCCACTGAATAGTTCCAGGAACATTTCTCTTGGGACTAAACGGTTCTGGGAGACCGTTTGTTGTGTGTTTCCATTGTGGTGAAAGATTCGAGGAAGGCTGATTTATGGCTTTTTTATAGAATGAGTCCTTTTGTTTCCAGGTGTTTGTCTGTCTGAACTCCCTGTGTGCATGTGGGGTTTCCAGGTGAATTGGATACTCTGAATTGGTCGTATGAGTGTGACAGTGAGAGTGAATGAAATGGTTGTTTGTCTCTTGTTTGTTTGACCTGCAATGGACTGGACCGGTCCAGGGTGAACCCCCGCCTTTCCCCACACTGTGTCAGCTGACCCTCATGTGGAGGATAACGCGGTCGTTCTGAAAGTGAAAGAGACTCTAATAACAAAGCAAAGTCAGTCTTTTAATGTAACGTCTGGAGATTTTCCGAGCTGTTGTGGATATCGGTGAACATAGTGCATTTTTTTTTTTTTTTTAAAGATGTCAAGTATTCAAAAATAACACTGCTGTGAACATTTTATAAGAAAACAAACAGCTGATGTCTTATAAGTGTGTAAATGTACTGTTATTATTATTATCTCCTGCTGTTAGTATGTGCAAAGCATTTTGGTTGGTTCCCAAACTAAGGCTCAGGGACCTCGGAGGTCAGAAGACGCAGACAGGTGGATATTCATTAATCAAACACAATCAATTTACAGAACCACATGAAACAATGTCCTGAGATCCTGAAATTCTGATGCTATTATTAGATTTTGAGTTTCACCATTCAGTATCTTCACTATGTTTAAACTCTATCTAAGAGCAGAAAGACAAGACTGCACAAAAAACTCATGATGGAGCCAGATAAGGAATTCTGTTATAGTGGGAAAAACTGAATTCACTGCTTTTCAGTTAGCCCCACCCAGTGTCCTGTCGACTGTACAACACCGTACTGTTTCAACCCATTCATCATTTCTCTGTGGTTTCATTTCTGTTTCTCTGCAGTGTCACAATGTACATTGAGTTGTTTTGCTTTTAGATTGGAAAACAGACACTGACGTTGTGTGTTGAACGTACCTTCCCTCTTCAGTTTCAGCATTTACCAAGAAACCAAAGACTAAGGAGGCAGAGGAAGGTTCCTCTGTGCTCTTTGAAGCAGAGACTGAGAAGCCAGACACTAAAGTGAAATGGCAGTGCAACTCAAAGGACATTTCCAGTGGCGACAAATGCATGATCACAGCCAACGGAAACAAGCACTCTCTCACTATAAAAGCAGTAGCCCGGGACGATGCCAATATCTATGCGGTGATTGCTGGGGGGTCAAAAGTCAAGTTTGAGCTGAAGGTCCTACCAAAGCCAGGTGGGAGAACTTTGATGCCGCAGCTGCATCTGCTCGCTCACCTATGAGAGCCAAGTAATCAACGCAGAGCACAAAGCAGAGCAAGAGCACTCAGCAGTCACAAACGCACTGAGCCAATACATATTTGATGCACTGCATGAACCTGACGTGTCCGCACATGAACTCACACTCTGCACATGCTGATCTCTGAGAGATGTTTGGGGTTTTTTTTTTAGATAGAAAGAACATTGACCCAAGAGTGTATGACGCAACTGCTAGCTTAGCTTAGCTTAGCATAAAGACTAGAAATCATAGACTTTATAAAAAAAATGGATTTAGTTGTCTGGTTGCGAACCAAACTCCCAGATTGAAAGTTTCAGATTTGTGATTTGACCGTGTTAATGTTCATTTTTGACAACATGGACTTCCAACATGTGTCAATCATTCTGGTGTCCAATCACATGTGCTATGCTTTATTATCCATTTTCCTCTTCGTAGGAACATCATTTACTAAATTATTAATACGATGTACTATTGAGGAAATCTGAAACAAACAGTTGAAACATTAACTCTTCGGGAAAATGTTGAATATCAGTTGAAAAATAGGCTCCTTCTTCAAACGGGAGTCTTGATGCAACCAGTGGAGTCGCCCCCTGGTGGCTAACTTCTGCTTGCATCATACTTTGTGGAATTCACTTCTCAAACCAGACGACGTAACAGTTGGTAACATGAAGTTTTGTTATTTTACAGAACCAAACCAACTGCTACCCCTCCCCCCTTGATTCTTGTGTTTACGCTAAAGCTAAGCTAAATGGGGATCTGCAATACTGTTAACCAACTACTCGTAAGAAAGCAAATAAATATATTCCAAGGCTGTGAGCACGTCTCACACATCACTCGCTCAATCAGATCTATAGAGCGCTGTGTTGTTACCTGCGGCAACCGTGTGCTACCAGCGTCACGGAAAGACATTTATGCCACTAATGTGTCAGTGTGACTCACTGAAGTCGCTGGTTTGGATTTGACAAGGCGGAAACAAATCTCAGAGAAAGGCAGCAGAAAGACTAATGGGCCCAGTGGACAACAAACAACCGCCCACAGCTGTCTGTGGCTCGTATCATAGCCACACATGCTTGGGCTCTGGGTGTATGTTGACCTTGACCCGCGCACCAGCACATTATTTCCTCATGAGTAATCACCACTTGACTGGCACTCAAGAAAAGGCATGAGAGGGAGCTGATAACAAATGGAAAATCTGTTGGCTGGTTCAAAGGTGATAAGACGTACGGAATATTTGAGTGATAGATTCTTGCCAGATGCAAAACAGTGTTTTAAAAAAAGGTTTGAATGTCCTTTTACTGTATATGAGTCTTGATATGTAAAATATTAAAGACAGACAACCAAGGGGCACTGAATCTTCGAGGCCATGTACAAGCCCCTCACTTTGTCTTTTCATCTTTGTGCTGATGTGAACTCAGAAGCTCCAGTCAAGGCCCCTGCTGAGGCCCCTGCTGAGTCCCAAAAGGCAGAAGCAGCAGAACAAGCACCACCTGCAGCTGCACCTCCAGGGGAAGACGCTGTGGCACCAGCACACAATGGCGCTCCAGCTGAGGGTGAGCTATTCTGTCCCGTCTTAGTCACTCATTTACTCACGGTTCAGTTTCTTTATGCCACCAGCTCTGTTGTGATCTTATTCCCAAAATCTCCCCAAAAAATCCTTGTCATTTTGACGTGTTAGGTAAATATACATTAAATCACATTAACACTAAAGCCGTTAGCCCGATCTTCCATCTTTGAATGCTTTCTTAGGTGCCATTGTGTGCCTGCATGGCTCCACATATCTCTGCTATGCAGATGACACTCAAATGTACCTGTCTCTTCTCCAAAGATGGCTTCTCGGTTTTGACATAATCAAAAAAGGTCTATCACAAATCTCTTTGGAGGGGGGTTTTAAAGACCGATGGCTGGGCCTGCCAGCAGAGCAGTGTGTGTCATTGCCAACCTTATAGCAAGATTTTTTGGTGTAGTGGTTAGCACTCTTGCCTTTGCAGCAAGGACACCCTAGGTTTGCGACCCGGATGGAACAAGGGCCTTTCTGCATGGAGTTTACATGTTCTCCCCGTGTGTACATGGGTTTTCTCCGGGTTCTCTGGTTTCCTCCCACAGTTCAAAGACTGCCAATTTGGGGATTAGGTAAATTGGATGCTCTAAATTGACTGTAGGTGTGAGAGTGAATGGTTTTTTGTCTCTTTGTGGCTCTGTGATGGACTGGCGACCTGTCCAGGGTGTACCCCGCCTATTGCCCGATATCAGCTGAGATTGGCACAGCACCCCGTGACCCTCATGTGGAGGATAAAGTGGTAGAAAATGGATGGATGGATGGACATTGGCTCAAAGAGGAGACTGATTTTATGCTCTGTCATCTTAAAGAATTGAATAAAGTTAATTCCCTGTTTGATCGCTCTTCCATGACTCCATTGGATTTTCAGACCTTCCAGACACCAGACAGGACCTGACTGGACTCTTCACAGAGAAACCCCAGAGTGGAGAGGTCACAGAAGGTATGTGGCTTCACTTTGTCTACCAACAACAACTTAGAAAAATTTAACCCAATTAAAAATTGAAATGAATAGAAAAAAATAAACCATGTGTGCAGGTGGAAACATCACCTTTGTGGCAAAAGTGGGTGTCGAGTCGTTGCTGAAGAAACCGACCGTCAAGTGGTTCAAAGGGAAGTGGATGGACCTCGCCAGCAAATCTGGGAAACACCTGCAGCTGAAGGAGTCATTCGACCGCAACACTAAGGTTTGGCACCCCAGAACATAGACATTAGCAAACATTTTCTGACTATATTACACCGATTTGATGTAATTCTTCCCTTCGATGTGCAATAGAAGCACACATCTTAACTTTGAGGCAAATGGTTGTAGCTGGGATTGGCACCAGTGGCCCCACAGCCCTCATGTGGAGGATACAGTGATAGACAATGAATGAATGAATGAAAGTTTTTATTTGCTTTCCTCGACATTAAAACATGATAAGCAGCATCCATGCTAACCTAATGACAGAAATACAACGCCCTTCCATATTTAATTTCCGAAATTTGGAGTAAATGTCATATTTTGGCGGTAATGCAAATAAATGGCCCAAAGTTGCGAATCGTTTCTAAGTGAATTTCAACGCCCTCTAATTATGCACATCGAGCTCGATGCAATCAGGCGCGTTAACGACCGCGGGGAGCAAGATAATCACCTCACAGGAAGAAACTGGGGGAGTCAGCAGCTACAGAGGATCAGGGAATTCTCCGTCATTTTAATGAATGAAAAGAAAAGAGAAAAATCAAAACCTGGGTACAGTCACTGAAGGTTTAGACTTCATCTTTTAGACAGTTTGAAGATTTTGTATTTGAAAAATAATAATGTAGCACGAGAAAAATAAATATATCTGCTGTGCAAAGGCCTTGTGGTATGAATGCAAAACATCGGTGTCTCATGTTTCTCGTCAGGTCCACACGTTTGAGATGCAGATCATCGATGCCAAGCCCAACTTTGCAGGAGGCTACAGATGTGAGGTTTCCTCCAAAGACAAGTTTGACAGCTGTAATTTTGATCTGAGTGTTCATGGTATGTGCTTGATCACCCGTTATAATAATATTTATTACCATTATTATTATTATTATTATTATTGTTATTATTGATTGTGAAACACGGTTGTCTTGTGTTTCAGAGGCTCGTGCAACTGAGGGCTTTGACATTAGAGCAGCATTCAGGCGCACGTAAGTTTCCTTCCTTTACAGGACTCATGCAAATCATTTAACGTGAACTCAGTGATGTACAGGATTCACCGTAAATGCATACTTTTATGTCAACATGGACAAATATAGCAATCTATATGCAATCAGTCACCACAGAGAAACAGTTTCAGCTGCTGCTTTAAATGGATTTGCAGTCAATACGACAGTTTGTGAGATTGATTTTTATCAGAGTGAACCTCTGACATCGACCGTTTACGATTTAAAAGCCAGATTTCAAACATAAATGATGAATATCACTCAGTTTTAAAGACAGGAATCATCTAAATCGGCTGCTGAGAAGGAGGAATTAGACATTGAATATTTAGATGAATTGAAAGTATGACTTTTTTTTAACTATTTAAACCTCAGCCTCCTTTTGAAATGAAGTTCCTTTGACTCATCATGCAATATAATGGCATCTAAATGAAACACGACAATATATTGAATCCATGTATGAATATGGTACAGTAGATTAGGTGTATTTAGAACATATAAAACATTAGCGGCTCTTTGCATTTTGAAATTTATAAAAAATGAGTGCTGTTCAGTATCAGTTTAATGCTTTTAACCCTTTTTAACAGCGTCAATGTTTTTATCGCGAGATTACCGTTCTTTTTGGCCTAGCAAACTTTGTAGGTTTTTTACACATGCTGTTGCAACAACTAGTAATGTTAGAAAAACTACAACACCACGCCGGATCTAGCTAAACCGGAAACAAAACAACATTTGCTGCACACGCTTGTTTGGGCTTTCGAGCCGGCTAAAGAGTAGTAGGCTAACGCTACGTTTTGAGTGGATGGCGAGCGTTGTGTGCTTCTCCGTCTCCAAGTGGGCTCTCCGTGTCCAACGCAGCCTGGATCTCGACGCACTCCCCACATCCAAGACCCCCAAACTGTAGTAAGGAGACCTACGAAGACCGCTACCTCCCTTAGCTCGGATTAGCTTACACATTATTGTCTCAATGAAAAAAAACATTAGCACAAAGAAAGCAGATCCACTTTTCTATGTTGGTAAGAGCATTAAAATGAGAAAAAGGAATGCGACAAAAAGAAATCGAGGGACATTTAGAATAGATAAAAATGTGCGATTAATTGCGAGCTAACTATGACATTAATGTGATTAATCGCGATTAAATATTTTAACCGTTTGACGGCACTAATCAGACTCCACCAAGAGGGTTTGGGTTAGAGGGTTACAGAGAAAACAAAGATAAATTGTTGAAAGAAAATAGCAAAAATTATCCAGTTTTCTGCTTCAGCTCAGCTGCCTAATTACCTAAAAAAAGACACATAAATCACCTAAATTCTGAATGTGAGAGGATTTGAGAATAAATTGGGGGTGACACTTGAGGTACACAAGAAAAGTGTAAGCAATCAAATGCCTTGGATGTGTTGATCAATGATTACCTAAGTACCATTTACTGGATATTGACTCCTGCTCTTTCTGCTTCTGCACAAAGACGGAACACGGATGCTCATTTGAGCATGAATGGAACTTCAGAATAGGGAGCATGAGCGGAACGAGATGCACGACTCTCAGAACTGGGGTCACGGAAAGAGTGAAGAGTTTCAGTTCAGTTTTTTTTAAGAATCAGTTAAGATTAGTTTGCCAGAAAGTGGAAAAATGCAGCAGTTGTTTACAGTGGAGTGTAACCATGTTATGATGTAAAAGAATAACTGTGGAAATGCTGACCTATCAGGAATGAGGCTGGTGGTGTGAAGAGGAATGGACCATCCACAAGGTAGTAAAAAAAAAGGGGTTTGTTGCAACAATGGAGGCTCAAATTCAAACTCTGAGTGTCAAAGAACAGAACCAGTGTTTTGGATGGTGCCGCCTCCATTCTGCTGAGTTTGAAAGAATAACCGGACCAGGAAGACCACGAGAGAGCTTATGGGTAGAGCTGCTATTTAAACTAGCCGTCGGTGTGTATTTAACCACCGACTTTGAAATCCGGATGTTGGATTTATGAAAGTGTTGCACATCGGCTCTCTCTCTGATCTCCTCCTGCGTCTCAAGTCCCAAACAGCAGAGGCAGCTGCACAAACAGCGACAGCAGACGTCGCAGAGAGTGCGCTGTGACAGTGGTTTGGCCGCGCAACGACAGAGCGGGCTGTGCTCGTCCACAGGGTTTCCACACAGAGGAAGCACAGGCAGCACAAAGTGTGATGTAACCTCACCACATGAACCAGACACTCACCTTCTAATCCCCGTGTCGGCTCAGGGACAGGAAACAGACAGCCAAAGCTGTGCCCCCCCCCCCCCCCGTCTCTTTGATGCCACTGATCAGTGTTGAGCAGACACGATTTACTGTCTGCTGCGTTCTTTAACCTCAAGTGTTTCTGCATCCTTTCTTGCTCGGACGACGGCTGCTGCTCACGCTTTAAAGGAGTCGTTTCGCATTTATGGGAAATATGGTGTTTCTTCACACTGTTATGTAAAAAAAGAAAAAAAAAAGAAAGATGTATTACATAGTGTTGGGTAAGCTGGAGTTAGTAAGATCAGAGGCAGACATATTCAGTGTGGTTACAAGAATACAGGTGTAGTCCTTTGTTCTGTGGGTATTTATCAAAGTCCAGGAAAGATCCTCCAACGGCACAATTTCAAGGATATTGCATCATCAGACTCTGCCACAAGATGGTTCTTAATCTCCACAGAGATTTTTACTGTTTTCCAAAATTAGGAAATTTTTGAGGATTTTAGGTCTCCCAAAAATGCCAGTTCCATGTGGATGAAAAGCCAAAATGATACAAAACCTTTGCAGGTTCTCAGTGCAGATATTATATTATTCAGATAAGATAATCCTTTATTTGTCCCAAATTTTCAATTCTCATATTGTAAAGATTAGGTGATATGCGGGATATTGGACTTTTTGCAGATATCCAATATTGCCAGTGCTTGGGCCAATAACTGATGCAGATACCGACATATATATAGACATATTTGGACATTTTAGAGGTCCTTTAGTCTCTTCTGTAGTGAAATTAACATATTTTGTATACTGGAGAGAGCGCAAGCATAGAAGTCGAGGTAGCAGCTTCTTGGCGGTTGTCAAAAAGTCTATGAATTTTTAATTTAAGTTTTTGAGCATGTGCACTTTGCTCAGCAGAACCAGTGACATAATGACAATTGTGTGTTCTCAGAATCTCTCTAGGGCTGGATTTGGAAGGATCCTCCCTTCTAAGAAAAGGTCTTTGAGAAACACACATGGTCACTAGCCATTTGTCATTTTCCTTGTCTCACTCACTAGTCTGCCTCTGTATACATATGTGTATATATATATATATATATATATATATATATATAGATATATATATATATATGTATATATATATATATATATAGATATGTATATATATACACTAGCTGCAAAAAAAGGTCAAACCATTAATAAATTAAGAATTAAAGGGTTCCCCTTGCGCATTTTCTTTGACAGTAAGTAGCCGTGCACAATTATCCTTCCCTCGCTGCTCACTTCACTCGTCTGCCATCCCCGTGGTGTCATTTCCAGGTCCCAACTGTGACATTAGAGTGGTTAAAAACAGTGTTATTCCCAAAATGTGGAACTCCTCCTTTTTACGCATGGCAACACCTGTCTCTCCAGCAAAGCATCTGCCTGTATTCACGTGTTCGGTCTCCGTCGTGAACATTTCTGTTGTACCGTTTGATATCTTCTGATACATTTGAGTAAACAGAAAAAAAACCTTAGTATGGATTTGTTTTATTCAAAACAATCCATGTCTGAAAAGGCATTAACATCTGTTTTGTCTTTGGTGAGATGGCGCGAGTGACCGTGCTGTTGATGTTGATGTTGATGTTGTTGTTGCTGCTGGCTGATGTTGTTGCAGTAGCACCGAGGGAAACGACGACTCGGGAGAGCTGGATTTCAGCACCCTGTTGAAGAAGAGGTGAGCACGTACAAAATAGTGAAAATACACATTCAAATGTTTGGTTACTTTTCAACTCTAACGCCGACTCCGTTCCATTCTGTCTGGTTTCGCGCCGGCATCTCCAGAGAGTAAGGAACTTCTGCATTTGCACGCCGTTGGAGTGATCACTGCATAACACGTCTGCATGGGAATAAGCCGTGACATTAACGCATAGTCGGTGATATGACGCGTTCTTGTGTTTTAAATTGCATCCCTTGTAGTTTGCTGTTTCTGTGCCACGGAAAATACACCCAAATATGTATATATCCTCATCTATTACCCTCATATACGACTAATTGACATGCTAAACCGTAGTCATCCCACTGTTTCAGCCAAACTTCCTAACAGACACAGTTTTTCTGTTTTATTATCGCTGATTTACACTGATTTTGATCAACTTTATGACATTTTTTTACTCATAACTCCAACACAACACCTCTGATCACGCCCCCACTGACAGATACTTAACTGCCCTCGATCTTAACATATTATGACGTTGTTTAGGTTTTTATCGGCTTGCTTTTGCCGTTCATAATGTCTCGGTTCTAATATGCTGTGTTGGCATCTGCTGTGTGTTAACTTTGTTTGGTTTGTTTTTCGCCTCTTTGGGTTCTCCCTCTGAATGAGCAGCAGTTTCTTAAAACACTCCAATCGGTAAGAGACTGCTGACACGCCGTGGAGCTGTCACAGGGAAACTTCTTTCTATGTTTCATGATCATTCATGTTGTCATCTTACCTGAAAACAATTAACTCTTAACACTGTCTTTTGTCAGTGGAAGGATTGATGATAAAAAACGGGCGACTTGTCTTCCTTATGGGGACAAAAATCAAAATTGTTCGATTGTAAGGTGATTGTATGGTTAAGATGAGGTTAGGCTTTGGCTTATTAGTATTAGTTATGGTTAAAGTTAGAGTAAGTCTCCAGGAAATGAATGAAAATCAATGTAATGTCCTCTGAAATGATGGAGAGAGAGAAAGAGTGCTCATAAAATCCTGACCTAAATCAGCAGATAAGCTAAACAGCTAACAAGACAAGATAGCTGACAACTGTGAGAGAAATAGAAACTGTAATGATAAGCTAATGAGGTCATGGGAGGAAGCTGCAGACATCTAATCACAATCTACACAATCAGGTGGAAGCACACGGCGGCTTTAGGACGGGGAGACGGAGGGAAAACGGTCGTCTTCTCCTGGATCCATACACTTTAGTTCTGTCTTGAGTTGAATTAACATTCATCCTTAGAACACAGACCTTTTCAGCTGCTTTTTTCCCATTACTGTGTATAAATATACAGTATATACAGATATAGAGTGGCTTATATCCTTTTTTCAGCACAGCACAGCCAATCTGATGTCATTCTCACCAAACTATATCAACACACCTGAGCAGGAAGTACTCAAATTGGATTGAATTTGGGTTCAAAGTTCAAAGTTCAAAGTTCACTTTTCGTTTTTATGAACAAAAAGACACGAAAAAAAAACAATTATTGCTTCTTTATATCACAACTAAAAATGTGCTTACACAGAAGCTGAAAAACAAAAAAAATTTTTAAAGCCTGCACCCTCAGGATGTCCATATAAGGAGTTGTGTATTATTCCCACGGCAAATTACCATGGGTGGGAGTTGACAGACACTCAAGAAGAAGGAAAACAAGCAGATATTCAATGTTTACATGAAAGTAACGACAGAAAGTATATATCATATATAAGCATACAGACATTAAAAGAGTGAGAGAATATAAAAAACAGCAAAATCACTTCTATAAGGCAATATAATGTATGCTTGAACATTACTTCATTTATTCTTTTATTAATCAACAATTTAACCATGTTTTTGTTCAATATCGCTTGTTTGTTAAAGGTACGGTGCGTAAGAATTAGTGACATCGACTCCCTGCTTCACACTGGATGCGTCATTTTAGTTTCTGATTAAGAGAGGAATATAGGTGTCTTGCTGGTCAAATGTCATATTTCTGTTGGGACTGGCGTCGTCACACACACACGTGAAAAGCAGACGAGATGCTGAAACTCAAAAATAGACGCATGAGACGTGCCTGCCGAGGCGCGTGCAAACGCTCTAATCTGTCAACATGGGCGCTAAAAATTAAAAACACGACAGACGCGACGTGTCCGTCGTGTGGCCTTGACACATCTTTACATAGTAAGCCTCCGCTTTGAAATATGAAACACTTTAGCTGGTTTGTCCGTTTGGGCTGATGGAGAAACACAGCAGGCACAAGGTCGCTTACCTAAAGTCCTGTACATATACAAGACCATATACGTATATCAGGGGCCTCAAACTCAACATGACCTGGGGGCGAGTGAACTTCTAGTCTGGTCAAAAGTCAGAAAAATGAACTATTTAGTGATTGGATTAAATTGAATATAGTAAATATTCAAAGTGAAAGTGTTGGTTTTGAATAATATGTAGTTCACAACAACAACAAAAACTTATTTTTGATGCAAAATCGATCTGAAAAATCAAATATACTCAAAAATTACACATAGACAATTGAAATTAAAGCTTGTGTGTAATTAAATGTTGAATTTTTACCTAATGTAATATTTTAAATACATTCAGTATTTTTAAATAAGTCTAGGGCCACAGGGCATCGACTGGGGGGCCACTTATTTGAGTTTGAGACCCCTGACATATACATATATACATATATATATATATATATATATATATATATATATATATATATATATACAACGTTCGGGTAGTATTAATTTTTACCAATGAATCTCTTTAGCGTAGTACACAGAATATGATTCAGTTGTGATATAGATATTCAGCTCCAGTAAATGTTGCCTAACCTTGCACACTGTACCTTTAACATACTGTTCATGCATCTCTGTTATAATCTACTTCCAAAAGTCTGTGTTCACAGTAGCTCACTCTCACATCATTCGTCTGAACAGCAGTTCTGTGCACGTGAGCGCCGAACCCGACGTGGACGTGTGGGACATCCTGAGCCACGCCCCCGCTTCGGAATACCAGAAGATCGCGTTCCAGCACGGCATCACCGACCTGCGAGGCATGCTGAAGCGACTGAAGAAGATGAAGAAGGAGGAGAAGAAAAGCGCAGGTGGGCGCGAGGAGTCTGTTGTCGCCGTGCGTTCCTGAGACAATGCGAAATGAACCGTGACTCATCGTGTGATGTTGTGCTCTCTGGAAACACAGCGTTCATGAAGAAGCTGGACCCTGCCTACCAAGTGACCAAGGGCCATAAAATCAAACTAGCGGTTGAGGTCGCCAATGCAGATGTGGAGGTGAAATGGCGGAAGAACGGGCAGGATATCCACCCAACTGGAAGGTTTGAATTCACCTCATCACAGTAAAGCACACTGTATCTGTACAATGTCATATGGCGTGTTTCCACCGCGCGGCTATTTTATCTCACTGCATTTCTTAAAACATAAATTTTACATTAACACAAAATGTTTTTAATTTGACCTTTTTTTGGACTTAATGTAATTATTTAATTAATTGCCAAGCGATTACTTGGAAATAACTTACTGTCATATTATGTCCGTATACTCCATACTAATACCATGTTGTTACCGTACTGTGATGTAATGTATTATATGTTGAGTATATTGTTCTTGCATATAATGTTATTTTATATGGAAGCTTTTTTTTTAATAGAAACTGCAACTTATTGATTTCAATGCGTGATACATTTAATTCTCTCTCCCCGCTTTCTTGTCATTCCTGACCCTTGCTTCACGTCATCACCAGCAAGTGAGTGTCACAACAGAAACAAACACATTTGAATTAGCTGTTGTTAAGAATCATATGTTGTGAATTATGTCACAAGGGCTGTTTCCAGTCGATTCAAAAACTGCACACACCTTTTTGTCCAGGTACATTTTCGAGAGCGTCGGCAACATGCGTTACCTCACCATCAACAACTGCTCGTTGGCAGATGACGCCGCGTATTGTTGTTTGGTGGGTGAGGAGAAGTGCACCACTGAGCTCTTTGTTAAAGGTAAAACAAGGTTTATTATTATTAATAATAACAGTAATGATGTGGAGGATTAAGATTTTTTTTTGGATCGGTTTGTCTGCAGAGCCCCCTGTTGTGATTGTGAAGAACCTGGAGGATCAGATGATCATGAATGGAGAGCGGGTGGAGCTGGAGTGTGAAGTCTCAGAGGAAGGAGCCAATGTTAAATGGTTAGACTCTCTCCCTTACACTCACATGTCATCTGTTTTTCTTTTTAATTGCTGAATTTCATGCCATTGGAAAACAAAATCCAAAATGGAAGCATCAGTCAAAACCACACATTCCTATTAGGCCAACAAAAAACCTTTTGTTTATGAATTTACAGTCGTATGAGTTATCTGTCTGATATTGGTGTGATACAGTTTTTTTCCCCATCTTTTAGCCTTTGTGCTGCAGGTGCACCCATGGGAACAATATAATATAATATAATATAATATAATAATAGTGTGTTTATATGTCACATATTCAGGTTTTAAAAATAATTTGTTGAGTCAAAGTTATGAGTCATTTTATATTGCATTTTAGTAGTAATAATTGTACAGAAGTCACAAAATCGACCTTTTTGTTCATAAAAACGAGCCAAGTGAACTTGGAACTGTGAGGTATTTCCAAATTTCACAAATTCAAACGATTTTAAACATTGTATAACTAGACATAGGAACAAATACATGTATGTGATATTTATGTTTTAAATATTCCAAAAATACCCAGTCCACTAATTGTGACCAGTATCAGACTGATCCAGATACTCAGTATTGTATCACTTCATACCTCGTTCACAAACATCCTAAAAAAGCATGAAACAAATCCGATCCCACTTCCTCTCACGTTGTTTTTTCCTCAGTCATCCTCACTGTGTTAGTTGCACAGAAACCCAGCAGATGGTATTTGAGTTTTGTCGTGTCCTAAAAGCACGTCCTCCTTCTGACAGACTGAGGTCTCTGAAGTCTCTGAAGTCTGCGAGCTGTAAATTATCACCTCGGTGAAAAGGTCACGTCAGCATTTTTAGTATCTTGTGTGTGACCTTTGTGTGAAGGAGAAAGTTGCTGCAAGTGTGTGGACTTTTATTAGGGTCCAAAATCTGTTCCTCTTTGTGTTTTTTTGGTCTTTTTGGAACAGATCAATACGTGTAAGTGTAAAATTACAAATGAAGATTAGAGATTGATTTACATTAAAGAGGTGAAGGCCAAAAGAAACTACAGAAATCCATGCATGCTCCCGGCGTAATCTGAGATCTAACCGTAATAAAACTATTTAGTCTACCACTTAAAGGATTGAGATGAATTAATAATGAGCTATTTTTAGCCAATCTGGCAGTAGGCCTGTGTAGGAGTCTAAAATAACATGACACTGACTTTTTCACAGCTTTCAACAACCTGTCACAGTCTTTATCCAATAAATTGAGGTGACTCAGTTTTCGGCACGTGACCTAAATGTGAAGTTTCAGTCACAGTAAGTTTGTTTTTGTAAGTTTAGAATAAGCACTGCATATATTCTTTAGGCAAGGGCGTTAATCTAAGGCGCAATACTATCAGACCTGGCTGAGGGAGCGCTTGTGTGTATGCAGCAGCAGAGCTGGGGTGGGCGGAGACAAGGAGCGTTTATCCTGTTCATTTTTGAGCCGTAGAACTCGCTTCCGGAACGCTTCGTGGAGGCTGTTTCCGTTTATTTCGGACACGAGGGCGATACTTGAGTAAAAGTACAAGTATCTTACCAGAAAATGACCTTGGTAGAAGTTAAAGTCACCTTTTAGAATATTACTTGAGCAAATGTCTTAAAGTACCTGACATTTACTGTACTGAAGTGTCTGTGTCTGGAGTTTGTGGGGCTTTTGGAGTCTTTAATTCAACATGGAGAAGAAATCTGCGGTTTATCTGCGTGAGCTTGCTAGCTTACCTTTTGGCCGCTCAGCTAACAGCTGAGATCTGAAACCCTGAGTGTACAACGGAAACGCGGAGACAGGAGACCAGAAACCCAGAGACCAGAGCCTCGGTGTCAGATACGGCAAACAATGAGCCGCTGGTCCACTTGGAGCCGAAAATTTGCGGCTAACAGCTGAACGGCTAACTGCTGGTGCCGCTAGAAACAACTAGCGACAACAAACAGGCATTACGCCACCAACTCAACTTTTATTTTGTAGTAACGGGTAACGAAGATTCTTAAGGGAAATGTATCGGAGTAAAAGTACACATTTTATTTTGGAAATTTAGTGTAGTAAAAGTAAAATTTGTCAGAAATATAAATAACGAAAGTAAAGTACAGATATGTGAAAATTCGACTTAAGTACAGTACATTACAACACTGGGTAAGGCACCATCTTGTGCCTCCATGTTTCTACACTACCTCGAAAGGACAAACCAGAGAAACAAACATTGTGCAGTTTAATTGTGCGTCGTTTTCAGTTGCCGTGCGAATGTTTGTGCAGGGAGCGAGATGGCGTGGAGCTGACGCGAGACGAGTCCTTCAAGTACCGCTTCAAGAAAGACGGCTGCAAACATTATCTGATCATCAACGAGGCCACGAAGGACGACTGCGGCCACTACAAGGTCAAGACAAACGGCGGGGAGTCCATGGCGGAGGTCATGGTGCAGGGTGAGTGTGCTGAGGCCTGTGAGCTCAGTGAGGAATACTGTGTGTGCACATTCTCATACCATATAGCGGCGACAGTCACGTGGACTTGCCACTCATGACACGCCGTCTATTCTTAGGATAGAGTGACTTGTCATTGTCACTGTTATCCTGCCAAGGTTACTGCGGTAATTTCCACATACATGCCGGCTAAAGTTAGGAGACCTGGGCCATGTTTCACCTGAAGGTCACAGATCTGCTTGAGTGACCTGATTCCCCTCTTTGGTTTTTGTTTCCCCCGTCTTTGTTTGTCTTCATTTAAAGCTGCTGTCAGTGAAACACTTAAAATTAAATCAGTGCTGTCAATCACTTTAAAAAAAAAAATAATTATCACACAGCTGGATGTGACTGATCAGAAATAATTGCAGCTTAATTCTGGAGCTTGTAATGATTGGTTTTTATAAAGCGTTTAAATTCAATAGCATCTTTACATTTAAAGAGATTCTCTCCTGTGAGCTATCAAGGCCATTAAAAGTACAGTATTAATAATAATTACCATGTCTGCTTCTTGGTGCCAATGTCGTCATGTAATTAATTTTTATTTACAAGTAATATTAAGGTGAAATTAACCTTTAAATCTTAGATTAGAAGTAGTATTTTGGTGGATTATACCTGTAAATCTAGGGCCCTGACGCTGTGACTGACAAACCAGCTGAGAGGCTCATTACTGCCACCTACCTGACTGGAGTGTAGGTGTAGACAGAGAGAGAGAGAGGGCGACTGACTCAGAGCAAAGAGAAAAGCTAATAACAAGCATGAACACAAACAATAATAAGATGTCTTGCGTTGTTTCGCAAAGCTAAAAATACTTATGAAGAAGACAATTTAATGAGTCACAATAACAGAAAGCGAGAACACAAACAAACTAGAATAGATAGCACATTATTAAAATAATAAATTATTGTGTGTACTATTATAATTACGGTGCCACTCCTATGTTTTAAGTTTGCACTAATGACTAATGAGTTTCCAGTTTGCTGTGACGCCAAAGTCACTCGTGTCACTCACAGAAATACAGCAACGACCACAGCTTGAACTTCATACAATGTGTATTTGTAAAGTGTATTTGTTATTTCTTTTAGTCCCGCCTCTTCTTCACTCCTCATGGGCTCTTTGTCACCAAAAAGCAGATATTTGGAAAAACACCTGTGCATAGTTTACATTTTTTTGGCCTGTTGTTGTACATTGAGACCAAAACAAATGTTATTTCAAGAATTTTTCTTATACTGTTCAAATGTTCAAAATCTGGTGTTCATGTAACTACAGTGTTTGTTTGTTTTTCATTTTAATTTATTAAAACACTATTTCAACATGCAGTAAATTGTAAATAACTGCCAGGTATTGGAAAAACGGGCAAAAGCACTTACTCACTGCACATTTTCTGGCCCTTTTATGGTTAAAATAAACAAAAAAGACAGTTTGAGGCATAGGTGTCAAAGGGTTAATTGGTTGTTTTGTCATATCGTCTATATAACATTACTATTATAGCATTATATACAGGATTTGGAGCTAAATACATTTTCTTAGATAAAATAAAAATCTAACTCATCGATTTAAAGCAAAAAATTACCATATAGCTTCTTCCTCCTTATTTAATCACTCAGAAACCATGAAATCATTAGCCCACAGAGCAGGATTCCCGATGCAACAAAAACATCAACGACACCTATCGTGATTTAGCCCTGGATATGTATTACATATAGACGTACACGCGTGTGTGTGCAATGTACATTTCTGGATCTCTGTCCCTTCTCTCAGTCCTGTTGAACTCGTCTGGCCTGTTAATCGAACGCTGAGCCTGCCAAGAATTACCAGCTGCCACCGAGCAGCGGGGATCGACACCTCCATCCAACACCTCCCATTATAATGCCATTCCTACCTTATTTGCCCTCCCTGGCAACAAGCTGATGTCACGCTCATGTAACCTTTACAAGGAACTCGGTGTGAATTCTCTCACTCAGAAAACAATTTCTTTGGGGTAACTTTAATAACTCCGCTGTACGTTATTTCTCCTCATATAAGGTGGCTCCTGCATCTGGTCTTCATTTCCTCCCACTTTATTTTCAACCATAAATTCAATCAGCGATTCCCCTTGTGTCTGTTGCTATGATACAACACACAATGGCTGCAAAAGATAATGAACACCTCACATTTGGGCATATTATTACCATATTATCCTCATATACAATATCTGCATCTATCCTTTATTGCATTAACCTCACACGTCACCGCATTAGCGCGTCTTTTATTTCTCCGCCCCCCCCACCTCGGAATCCTCGATTGTTCCCGGTGACGCTCCGTGTTTTCTTTTCTTTTTTTCTGACTGTGCAGAGAAAGAGCTGGAGGTCTACCAGAGCATCGCAGACCTCACAGTGAAGGCCAAGGATCAGGCCGTGTTCAAGTGTGAGGTGTCGGATGAGAAAGTAAGAGGAACCTGGTTCAAGAATGGCGTGGAAGTCAAGCCTGACGCCAGAGTAAATATCACACACATTGGCAGGTGAGAGAACCCTCTTGAGCGTGCATTAAATATAGTATGTTGTTTACGTTCCATGACACGCACCGTGATAGTACAGATTCCCAAACTCTTTTTTAGAATCCACAAACTGACCATTGATGATGTGAAACCGGAGGATGAGGCCGACTACACTTTCGTGCCAGACGGCCACGCTTTCAACCTCTCTGCCAAACTCAATTTCTTGGGTAACATGTGTCCTTTTTTTAATACTTAAAGGTCCAGTGTGTAGGAATTAGTGACATCTAGTGGTGAGACTCTGTCTACATAGTAAGCTCCTGCTCCTTCCTGTACGTACACAAGGCTACAAAAACAACAAAAGTATATATATTTTCAAGCGACTTAAAGCTGCAGTGCGTAACTTTTAACTAATAATTGTTATAATAAATAATGAAATATTTGTGCTCATATAAACCGCTGTGGCTTTAACAACATAATTACATCTGTAAACAGTATCTGTTTCAGTTTGTCTGTTCACACACTTTTATTCTATCTATTGTCATAGAACTATTACTATAATTTCTATATTTATCTGTAGCTAATATTGTGTTTTCTTAGTCTTATCCCTGATTTTCTTTCCTAAGGATAAAGTATAAGTATCCTGATTCTGATTTTAAAGCTCAGGTTGGAGTTTGACTGAAAACACAAGAAGCACAAGTTAGTTCTACTGCTAAAAAAAACCCCCTCATTGCTTCTTGTCTCCACCCGGCCGTTGTGTTGGAGTTGTGTATCCAGAAACGCTCTCTCAGGCAGGTCTGATAGTATTGCTTGACAGAGCTTGTTTTCAGATCGTTTCTGTTCAAAAGACCAAACGGAGGCAAAATAACAAAAAAATATTAAATAAAAGTTATGCACAGCATATTCAATGTCCTAAATATTACACACTGGGCCTTGAAAAGCACAAACTTCAGCATTCATAGAATCCCAAGCTAACGTCGACCTTTTTTCTCGTGTTCCCAGAGGTGAAGATTGATTACGTGCCACGCCAAGGTATCCCGCGCAAATTGGGTGTTTTTATCGCGTGCAAGCACCTGCTCCGGTTCCTCATTTCACCGTTTCTGTCACCATCTCATCAGATCCTCCCAAGATCCACCTGGACTGCATGGGTCGCACTGCGGACTCAACCATCGTGGTGGTGGCGGGTAACAAACTGCGTCTGGACGTCCCAATCACCGGGGATCCGGCTCCCACTGTGGTCTGGACCAAAGGGGAGAAGGTACAACAAGAACAAAAGAAGTCTTACCAATGCTTAACTGTATAATTAGCACATTTAGACAGTGAATAATACAAGCTGATTTTATCAACTAACTATTGTGAGCCATAAAATAACTTTCCTTTCATCTCCACTAACACATTATGCCTGAGACATTTTAAACTTTCTCCATGAAGCTGAATAAACTCCATTGCTTCTAACGCCTCATGTCAGCGGTGCCTCCCGGCTTCGCTGATCATCGAGTTGAGGAGAAAGAGAGGTTTTTCCGACCCTCTCGCGTCTCTTCGGCTCTCACCGCTTTGCTCTGCTCAAACGTAGGCTAGTTCTCTAAAACCCGGCGGAGGGGAGAACGGAGAGACGGCAACCTCTTGGACCGTGAAGGACGGGAAAGTAAGTGTGCCCGTCTCACAGGAGAACGAGACATTCTGCCTTTGCTGGCGTTGCAAGCGTGTGTTTCAGCGTGTGTCCTTTCACAATAATAAAAAACGAACTAATCACAGAAATAGTAGGTTTGTCTTCTGGATGGGATGTACAAAAGTAGGCAGTGGAGGAGTCATAACCTGTAATCTGGTTACTGAAACTTGAAAAATAATGCAATCGCTTTCAACAAAATACACAGGAAGTGATTTATCAACAGCTTGACTGAAGGTTGGGAGTTGTTGCAACAACGGGCTGCAAAGGTCATGACATGACTCCAGTGGCTACTGTTGTACATGGATGATATTACTTTACTGTATGTGCTCTCTAAGGTTGCATCTGTGACACCGTGATCCATGTCAATGAGGTAAGAGCATGTTCTGGATCCACCTCCGTCGGACTGAAATCAGAGGAAACCGGGGCAGTAAGTGGACGTTTAAACGCCCGCAGAGATAAATAAATACACACTTTCATATTCAGAGGTTTTGATGATTGTATGATGAGATATAGATCGACATGTGTCTGATCATCTGCTGATTTACAGGAGGATTTTAGTCTAATTATGAGTTCCTAAGTGGACCTTAAGTTTTTTAAGAGTTTTTCCATTATATGAATAAGGTTTCCTTTAGGTTCAAAATGTCATTAATTAAGCACAGCATCAAAACATAGAACAAGTGGATGGCTGAATACTGTTTGAATGACGTCAGAATCTGCAGTGATGAGAACATGGAAACAGCTGGAGCCTGCAGTGGCTTTTTATCTCCCACTCTCTGTTAACTCTACCTTCCATCTGTGGTTTGATTTAAGTGGGGGAAACAATGAAAAGCCCACAGGTTAAGAAACAGATCAGTAAGTGAGTTAAGTCTGGATATTTGTCAGTCAGTCTGTCTGCGAGTCTTTTCTCTCTTTAGTCCTCATGGAGGCTCAAACTGAAGACCCCAAAAAAGCACAACTGAGCAGGTTAAACCCCCTAAATCCCCCGTGTGGCGCCGCGTCCTGGTCGACCACAACAATATACAACACAGAACTAGTCCTAAGCACTTAAGCTGCAATGAAGAGAACTGAAATTCACATTCTCGTTTTCCTGTAACTGCCCTTTGCCTTTGAAGCTACTTGGAAAAACCTAACCTCTGGGGGCAGAGGACACTCTCAGTGTGAATATTCTGTCCGACTGACTCCATGATGTAGAGACCAGAATCACATGCCTGGTCCTGCTTCTGCATGGTGGCATCTGGAGTTGTGTGTCCAAGTGTGGCATGATATTCGTGCACCTCATCTGGGGTCATATCAACACTCAGTGACAGGAGAGTCACCAACACATCCTCTACTCGGGACCCAGTAACTCTCTTTGTCTCCGCGTAGGTGATCACAGAAGGAGACGGGAGGGTCCACGTTGAAACCACCAAGGGCCACTGTATCTTCACCATCGAGGGGACTGAGAGGCAGGACGAGGGAGGCTACTCTGTCGTGGTGCGAAACCCCGCGGGCGAGGACACCGCAGACATCCACGTGAAGGTTGTCGGTAAGACAGTACGTCAAACTCAAATGACCTGGGGGGCCAATGAGCATCTAGTCCGGTCAAGAGTGGGCCGGTCTAGAGGAAAAAAAGTGGAAAAAAACAGCTATTCAGTAGTGGGTGGGAAATATACAATATTCATTATAATATTAGACAGAATTGCAAAGTAAAAGGGCTTGTTTTGTTATAAAATTATGTATACTTGACAATAAAAACACATTTATGATGCACAAACACGGAGAAATAAATAGAAAACTTAATTAAACTGTAATTAAAACTGCTTAAATATATGTAATTTAATGTTGAGTGTTATACATTTAATCAAGCAATGATTACAACCAAATGTCTTATTACTGTTATAATAATAATATTGCTAGCAAATACATATAGTCTTATATTCTGTCTATATTCCATCACTCAATGGCAGCTGTGCCTCAGCACAGTGGTGGGCGGGCCGCATGTAATCAATTGGAGGGCCACATGTGGCCCCCGGGCCGCCAGTTTGACGCCCCTGATCCATGCCAAGCGTGGTCAGGTTTAACTTTTTATAGTCAGGAAGTTAAACATTGAATGTTATTTCTTTTTTTTTTAACTTTCCAGATGTTCCAGATCCTCCCCAAGCTCCCAGAATCCTCAGCGTTGCAGAGGACTCCTGTGTCGTCCAATGGGATCCCCCTCTGTTTGACGGTGGACAGCCAATCATTGGTAAAGACGAGGGCTGGGGGGGATGTGATTGTGTCATAATTCAGTTGCATCACAATTAGGGCTGCAACTAACGATTATTTTGATAATCGATTAATCTGTCGATCATTTTTCGATAAAATGAACTTACTACGAACCTTTTTTTTGTGATCAAATTTTTACTTAGAAAAAAGCCAGTACATTTTAATAAAAAATACAAAGCATGAAGACAGACATAAGAATGAAGAGATGACAATATATAGAAACCACAACAGTCACAAAAATAATATGTATATATATATATATATATATATATGTATATATTTTTTTTTAATAATAAAAAATAATATGTATATATATATATATATATTTTTTTAATAATAAAAATAAATAATAATAAAAACAACAACAAAAAACACGACACATACACATAAAATAAGTGCAGATTAGGTTTTGATTCATTTGTGAGTTATTGTGAGTCTACAAGTATTACAATTTGATAGAATCAAGAATTATTTCCAAAATGTGTCGGTCTGACATTTACTGTATCAGAGACAGTGGTTTATAACATGTACAAAAGAGCATTTGGTTTTGTTTTTAAATTTTTAAAATTGTACCTGTTCGCTTGGCTGGTAATAAAATCCTGGGCCAAACCGTCAGAGCACGACACAAGCATGACACAGCACAAAATGTGAGCTTTTAAATGAATCAGCATCAAATGAAACTGTAAAAAAATGCCTTCAAAATCCAAAATCTGTCACCAAGATTTCTTTCCCCCACGTCTAATAAAAGCACTTTTTTTTAAATCCTTTATTAACTGTGACAAGGTGAAGTTGATGATCTGTTTCCATGTGAACTCTTTTCAGGCTACGTGCTGGAACGGAAGAAGACAAAGAGCTACAGGTGGATGAGGCTGAACTTTGACCCGTACCCAGACACCACCTATGAAGCCAAGAGGATGATTGAAGGCATTCCGTATGAGATGCGAGTCTATGCCGTCAACAGCATCGGCATGTCCCGGAACAGTCCTGCCTCACAGCCGTTTGTGCCAATGGGTGAGTCTTTACCTGCTCTCGTCCACATGTAAAAATACACACAGTTTCCCCAGACCTGGTGCTGATGTCTGGCATGTCCATGTCTGACGTGTGGTTGGGTCTTAAATTTCCCGTGGGTCACACAGGGCCCCGGTTGACTTCAGGTCGTGACACGACCGGGTCATGTTTGCTGTAATCCAAGATGTCTGTGGATTGTTTTAATGTCACACATGTGTCGGTTGCACGTACAGAACATGATCCATGGGACACACAGTACAGTACAGACAGTAGGACAAACCAGTTCTATGCAGTGCTAGCCACCTTGCCAAATTAACGTTTAGTAGGACTGGAAGTTTAACAATCCAGACGAATGAATGAGCGCTAGTGATGGAGAGGTCTTTTTTGGTGCGGTTCAGCTTCCACAAAAGTTGTGTTACTATGAAATTTAGAAATGGCAAATAAAGGAATACTTCACCAATTAGCATTTAGCCTTGTATTACTAGAATAGGGGAAGTATTTTTGAAAAAGAGTGCTTCCCAACCTCAGTGTCCCCATTCTATTCTTTGTTGTGTGCCCACCAGTGACACTTGGTCCTGTTAGCGTAACTGTTAGCAAAGATGGCGGACACTGTTTACATTCTGGGAATGAGGTCCAGCCCCCCCTAAAAGTGCGGAATTAGCGTTGCAGTTTCAAGCCTCGGACCACTGGTGGGCACGTAACAAAAAAGAGAATGAAGATATTTCTCGACTCAGGGGAAACTGAGGTTGGGAAGCACACTTTTTCAAAAATACTACCCCTATTCTAGTAATACAAAGCTAAATGCTCATCGGTGAAGTATTCCTTTAACCGTTCCGAACACTTTTTTCCATTACTATGTTCAATCGTACAGTATATACAGAGGCTATAAGAATATGCAACATATAGAGTGTCTTATATCTTGTTTTTCAGCACAACCTGAAGGCAATCTGATGAAAAAAAAACAACATTTTCACCAACTACATAAACACACCTGAGCAAAAAGTACTAAAAATGTAGAGCTGCAACTGTCGATTATTTTCTTGATGAATCGTTTGGTCCGTAAAATATTAGAAAACCTTAAAAATTGTTGATCGAGGTTCGTCAAACCTGGAAATGATGATGTTCTCAAATGTCTTGTTTTGTCCACAAACCAAAATGATTCACTTTTAATGATTTCTTTGTTATCCAGAGCAAAGAAATTAAGAAAATACTCACATTTAAGAAGATTAAACAATCGAAAATCTTGTTGTAATCATGAAAAAAGCTTCAAACTGATGAATTGATTATCAAAATAGTTGTCGATTCATTTAGTAATTAATTGTTTCAGCTCTATAAAAATGTTTAAAATCGGATTGAATTTGAATTATTTAAAGCCTGAATATGTCTTTAATTGCGTTACCGTGGACCTGCCCTTTGATACCCACCTCCACTAGATTGTCACTCTGTCATTTTCAAATGATCTACTCTGATGCTGTTTAAATCATCCTTGTCACATTTATATTGCACAAAGAAAAACGATCCTCGTGGACTTAAAAGGTTATAACGGAGGGCGTCAGCTGTGGGTGGGGACAGTTATGGTGTTCTTAACAGGTGTCATAATGTAATGGACGTCACTTTTTGATATGTATGATAATGTAATGTAAATGGATACAGTGGAAAACTACTAGAGAGAAGCAGTGAGGCTGAGGTGGAGCACACTTTCATCCTTTGCACCTCCGTTCTCCTCTCAAGGTCCCGGTGGCTGAGAAAGTGCCCCACCTACTGGATTATTGTTGTCTTCATTCCATGCATTCTTTGCTGTGATACAGTAAATACACTTGACCCGACATATTAGAACTGACCATAGAACCGTGAGGATGTCCGTTCGATTGCTTTTCCACAATAACTTATTTTCATCATCGATTTGTCCGTCAAAGTATTTTCTCCGTAATCAAGTACCTGTTGTGGATCCTGAAAATGTGGAAAATTGTTGATGTGTGTTTTTCTCCCCAAACCTCATCATGATGATGTTCTTGAACGCCTCGTTTTAAATGATTTCTTTGTCTTATGGAGCGAAAAAAACTGAAATTATTCCCTTTTAAGAAGCAGAAAAATCAGAAAACATTATTATTATTATTATTATAATAATAAAAAAACCTAAAACCGATTAATCCATGATCAGAATAACTGATGATTAATTTAGTAATTGATTCATTAATAATCAATTAAACAAATAATACTTGCAGCCCTAATTTATACTTTCTTAAATTCTCAAAATGTGGCTTGTTTTTCTCCGTAATTATTTCTGATTTACTGAATAATTTTTATTTCTGAGTTTTGAGAGCATTTGAAACAATAAACGCAGTCATTCCTTTATTGAGAGCTCGATTTAATGGTAACAACATGGACGGCTTGTATACTGGGAGATTGTCCTGTCTTTCGACTTTGCGACTTTACGCAGGCACCTGAGGACTTTGCGGTTGTTCTCGCGAGAGTTCGAAGTATCTCGATAATTCCGAAATAAATTTACTCAGAAAAACAGGAACAAAAATATCTGAAAAACTGAAAAAAAAAGTTTTAAATGAATGCGCTTCCGTAGAAAATAAATAAATATTACATTAATATTCACTGAGGCCGTTCAAACCTAGGATAGAAAGTTAAATGAAGGAAACTTTGAATAAACTAAATGTATAGGGTGCTAACCAACTGTCAGCCATTGTATTTTTGCAGTGTACATTATATAGGACACTAATTACAAAAAAAGAATGTTCTATATATAGTTTAGTGAGACGGCGGTATAACAGTGTCTGACATGACAGTGGCTTCCAGTCCATCACAAGCACTTTTACAACCATCTGATCCTCGCATTGTTGATTTAAGAAGGAACATCATTGCGTCCAGATGGCCACTCGCGTACAAAACAACAGATTAGACGGAAGCTATCCATGGCATCCCTCTCTATAAATAATGACTTGGAAGTGCTGGGATCAACTGCTTAACACGGCAGAGTTCACGCTTCTGTCGGGAGCTGCTGCTGCTGCCGCCCAAGAATTGTTACGACGACAACAAAGACTGTTGCAAGAGGACGAGAGAGCGTGAGAGAGAATCACAGCGAAGGTTAGAGGAAGGCATTTGGCAGCAGACGTGGACTCAGACACACAGCCAGCTTGAATCAGCAGCAAAATAAGGAAGAATGACAAAGCCTAAGCTTCCGAAGACGGCTCAGAAGAAGCCAGTGGAAGCAGCAGGAGATAGACCAGCTGCTCCAGAGGAGGCGCCAAAGGAGGAGAAAGCTGCAGAGCCGGAGACAGAGGCGCCTCCGACTGAAGCAGCAGCAGACGAGCCTGCAGACGAGCCTGCAGACGTGGCTCCTGCAGCTCCAGCTGAGCACGAGACGCCACCAGCAGAAGTTTGTGAAAATGCAGTGGAGGGCGAGAAACCGCTGTGTGAGTCTGCTCCTGCTGCTGGACCAGAACCAGAACCAGAGCCACAACAATTCCACAGTGGGTATTATTTTAAAGTGTCGGACCATCATGTAGGCTTAAGAAATAGAATTGGTTGAATCAGTGTTATGTTTATGAATTGTTCAAAAACACTTTACTACAACAACAAAAAAGGCTATTAAATGTTTTTATGCCATTAATTATTGATATCAAATGATTTTTGGACACTTAATTCAACTGTTCGAAAACACATCTGAATAAGATCTACAGCTTGAATCCAGACTAACTGTATAAATAATAAATAAATCCCCTGCTGCATTGATTTTCTACACCCGTGGAATATGACCTCTTGACCTTGACCTCTGTCACAATCATATTCCGCTCCACTATCCTTGTCTTGTTCCAAGGAATGAAACCCTGACATTACGGGCGAAGCCAAAGTGAAATCGCCGCTCAGTCCGTCCTCGCGCTGTCAACGAGTCATTGCTACATAAAAAAAAACCTAAATATATGGTGGTCTAAATGTTACCTGTGCCATTGCTTGACCTTCAGAGGATTCTTCCCTTTTCTTCTTGTACTGCAGTAAAATCAGAAGTATTCTGTGCTGCACAGTGAAAATTGGATCAGTATTTGTACTGATTTAATAAGATTTTATTGAGGGAATTGTTTTAATTTTATACATTTGGTCAGTCTATGGTTCATTCCTAAACATTCAGTGTATTTTTGCATTAAAAAAAACCTGAATTGAGACCCAGCACATCTGAAATATTGTACTGTACATATGTTTTTAAAAGGGGGAAAAGTTTATTTATAGATTAAAAGTAAATGGAAGGCAACGGATAAACAGATAAAAAAGGATAGGGCAAATAAAGGCTGATGTTTAACGATGTTGTTACTGAAGCATCACTCCAGTGCAGGAGAGGAAACCACGAAGTACATGAAAATAGATGTATACAGTAACTTTTGTGAATACAATACAGCAGAAGAGTTTCCTGGAAGATTTAACGGCGTTAAAGGGTTGAAAAAGCATTTCTCAAATTTCTGTGATTTTTCAGCTTCTTTAATGTAAATATTTTCAAATTTCTGTCATTTTTCAGCTTCTTAAATGTGAATATTTTCACATTTCTGTCATTTTTCAGCTTCTAAAATGCAAATATTTTCAAATTTCTGTCATTTTAAAGCAAAATTATGTGACGGTTTGTGCTATCGGAAAAAATTGTGCTTTTTTTTGGACATTGAGAAAAAAACTTAAATATGTTTATACTGTTCAAATTTCAAATTTCAAATTTAAAACGCAAAATCTGGTGTTCATGTACAACTGCAGTGTTTTTCTTCATTTTAAATCGTCAATTCACTACTTTAACATGCAGTAAATTGTAAATAACCTGCCAGATATTGAGTCCAGACATGACATTTTGAGGCTAAGGTGTTAAAGTGTTAAACAGCACATTTGTTTATTTTGACCGTTGCATGATGGGATTGTGTGATGTCAGCTACCAGAACTGTATAGAAACAGATATAAATATGCATTTTGTCGGTTTAGTCGATTACAATTTGTGATACATTTTAATGCTGCTCAGACCTAAACCTTTTCAACTCATCACTGGCCGAGTTTATCTCCAAACATAAGCCAGAGATCCATTCCATATCCATTATCTTACTGACAAATAGCTAATGCGCCTGGCCTCTGCCTCTATTTCCAGCCCCGACAAGTGAGCCGCTCGGACTGTGCGTGGACGATATCAACGACACTTCCATCTCGCTGAAGTGGCGGCGGCCTGAGCGGATCGGCTCCTGTGAGCTCCAGGGATATGGGGTGGAGTACTGCAAGGAGGGAAGTAAGTGCTGGAGCCCGGCCTCTGCTTTGCTTTTGATAAGAAAGCACTTTCGTGTTGTGTTTTTTATAGTCTTATATAAGATTTTTATATGGAAAAGCGCCATAATTCTCACATGCTGCTTTGTAATTGCTGTGTAAGTTAGTGTAGAGCATGTGGTATTGATCTGATCACCTGATATCTGCTGCAAATGTCCTGTATCTCACTGGATGTTGTGCTGTTATATGTGTTGTTCCAGTTTTTTTACCATAAATGATCAACATCTAATGAAATGAATACCAAAACAGATCAGATCAGATGAACTTTTAACACAGCGTGTTGTGGTCACAGCGGATGAGTGGATCCCAGCCATTCAGGGTCTGACTGAGAGGACGTCGCTGGTCGTCAGGGGCCTCAACACCGGGGACAAGCTGCAGTTCCGCGTGCGGGCCTACAACATGGCGGGACCCAGTCCCCCCTCCACTCTGGATCAAGCCGTCACCATCAGAGAGATCATGCGTGAGTAGATGTGGACAAATGCCTTTTGACAACATCTGGTTCTAGGCTTCAAAATCAATCTTTCCAGCCTAAGACATTTGAATTTGATTCTTTTTTTTTTCCCTCAGAACGTCCAAAGATTTTCATCCCCAGAAATCTCCGCCAGACTCTCATCAAGAAAGTTGGCGACACTGTCAACATCATGATTCCCTTCCAGGTGCTGTATCATGGGTTTCTCCAGTCCTGGTCCTGGGGACACACCTGGAGTGTTCAAGTAACACCGTTCTCTTGTCTTCTCCGGTCTCGCAGGGAAAGCCCAGGCCACAGGTCACGTGGAGCAAAGACGGCGAGCCTCTAAACCCTTCATTCGCCAGCGTGAGAAACAGCGACGTAGATACCATCCTCTTCATTCGCAGGACGGACAGACAGCACTCAGGGAAGTACGATCTAAAGGTCCAGATTGAGAACGTGGAGGACACGGCGTGTGTCAACCTGCAGATTGTCGGTAAGCGGGACTGAATGAAAACAGAATGTAGCTGGATTCACGTCAGTTGTTATCATAGCGTAACAGAAATCATGTCTCCTGTGCAGATCTGCCAGGACCTCCTCTGAATCTGAAGATCATGGATATCTGGGGCTTCAACGTGGCCCTCGAGTGGAAACCACCAAAGGATGATGGTAACTGTGAAATCACTGGTTACACCGTTCAGAAAGCTGACAAGAAAACCATGGTGAGATACCCTCTAATTAAGTTACATTCTAATGTTGGTATACAAGTATAAACTCCTAAACCACTTTCGAAAAGTAACAAATAACAGCTCCAGCATTCTAACTTTGTCACTGGTACACACTTTTGTCACCTTCTTGTCCAACCAGCACGCGGCCTTTTGTCCCAGACTCCTCCCTCTTTTATAAAGGGGTGTGTTTCCATGTCCCCTTTCACGTTCCACAGCTGCAAATCAGTGTCAAATTCACTACCAGACCACACCCTCCTGCACTGCTCCCCACTTCCCCACCCTCTTCCTCTCACTCACTCAGCTCTCAACCCACTTCTTGGTATTTTTTCAGAATCAGGCATTGGAAGACGGGGTTTAGTTACCCTTGAATGAAATTAATTTTACAGTGATTTTACCATTAAAAGATCCTATGATTCCTTCGACAGGATACATTGAAAATCAGGTGCTTTCATTTGAATAACATACTGTATTCATGAAGTATTTTTTTTATGTAACCATTGTTTCTTCGTTTTAAAATACAAATACCTTCCTCTGTGGGTGTTTTTTATATATACTACTACTACAAAACAATCCGGACCTCCAATTACCTCGAGTGTTCGCAGATGCAGATCAAATTTTTGGCATGCTCGCAATGAGATCAGGGTCTCAGACGGGCCGTGAATCTTTCACAACTGGCGGCTCAATTAGGTCAATAAGCCATGAGTTGCAAAATAGTGATTGGATTATTGTTATTGCGTGAACCAGGCTTAAGAAGGGAAAGTGGAATTCAAATTTCACAGCAACAACGTAATTGGCTGATTCATCTCATGGTGAAATCAGGAGAGAGGAAATCTTGTAAACTGAACTTTTACGATGCATTTCATCAACTGCTTGTAAGTCCATTCTTGTGCCTTTTTAGTGTTAGACATATTGACACAAAGGTCTGAATACAGTGATGATTTTGTGGCCTAAAGCTGGTCTCAAGTCAGGTCTAGGTTACAGGGAACCAAGTGGAAAAACCTGTGACATCCAGAGGTGAGGTCCCCGCAGAGGAAGCTAATGGTCACTGTGTCATTGTAGCTCCGTGTTTCTTGCTACTTGAAACAGATCCACTGCCGGTCTTTAGTTTTCCTTGTGACAGCCACCATCTGAACCTCCCCTCTCTGTTAACACAAGTGCGTGAGTCTGTACGTGTGGGAGGATGAATGCTGCATGGACACACAGGGATATTTTCGCCTCCCCGGTGACACATATACTGTCATCAGCCAATGCTGGGCACACACTCTCTTATGTGGGGCAGGAGCGATACATTATGGGCTTGTTGGCAAGAGCTCCAGCTGTCACCGTCCTCCACCATGAGCTGCCAGGAACAAAGTCGAACAGGAATGTCCTAATCTTATCCTTTGTAGCCTTGACCTGGTCTGGATCGGCTGCGCAGTGACGCGTGGGCCCTTGTTCTCCTGCCCAGCTCGGCTGACGGTTCAAGTTTCACCGTGGGCATTATTAGATCAAATTAATTTCATTTGCATCTCTTTATAGCAAGCTTAGGGCCGTTTGTTATCATGTTACCAGTGACAATGCACTGTGTACCTGTTAAGATGTTAACAATAAGCGTGCCGAGCGCACATGCACTTTAAATTCCACACATATTCAGTTTCATTCTCGTGCATGGACACTAAATAAAACATGAATAGTTGCACAAGTCTATCTGGATTATAATGGTATTTTTGGAATTAAATGGACAGGTCATCCTCACAGGATGTCATTTGTCATATTTTAATCAGCAAATATAATTCAGTTAAGATCGTGTTCATATTTATTGCATCACATTGCTTAACGCACCGTGTCCATCATTTCATCCATTAGCAATGTCTCTCGTCCCACGCTGGGAAGATAGTCTGCAAATGACAGGGCTGACATCTTGACAAACGTATTAACAGAAATTTAGAGTTACTAATTAATCTAACCTGCATGTGTTTGGACTCTAGGGGGCGTTGGAGTACCTGGGGTAAATTTCTGACTGTCTGACAAGGACACAACTTTACACCAGAGGTACTTTTGTAGAACTGTTGGGAAAGTTCTCAAAAACTGTGGGGTGAATACTCTTCTAGAAAAACTGTAGTTCCACAAACTTCACCACAAGGTGTTCTGAAGGCGGGAACTTTCTCAGCTCAATGAGATCCACAAACCTGAAACTCATAAGCCCATGTAGAACCAGGCAATCTGTGGATCTCATCCTCAGGGTTCCCACGGGTCCTTGAAATCCATCAAAGTTCATGAATTTTGTTGTTGAAAATGCTTGAATTTTATGCAAGAAAGACGTTAAGTTGATATTTAGGTAAATGTCTCCCATGTTTGTTACAACACCACGGTGTTGTGGACTCTGTCTCTCTCTTTCTCTGCCATTGACGTGAGATTCTATGCAGAACAATGAGCGAGTAACGTTAAGCAAGAGAGAGCAAATTACATGATGCCTGGGAAATGCAAATTCCAAGATCTCTGGCTCACCAAAGAAAATGAAAAAGACTGACATGAACCAAGATCCCAAGGACATTCACTAAAATCAATAAAAGTGAACACCATGGGCAAACTTGCCCTCCCATCTTAAGCTGTCTGCACATTTAGTCCTTGAATTTGAGTTAATTGGTCCTGAAAAGTCCTTGAATTTGGTGTCAACCAAGTTTGGGAACCCTCCTGTTCCGTTCATGTATCACACAGTCGTTAAAGGTCTGGTCAACTATTTATATTTACAGAGTGCCTTTCTACTTTTGATTACCACTACGACTGCTTCACACTACAGTTTTCACCCATTCACTCATTCACCACCTTTTCTATCTTACATCCATCATACCACATTCACACGCTGGGGTCAAATGTCTTACCAGGTAAACTAGCAGAGCCTGGGATCAAACCCTGTCCCCCTTGGAAGATGATGACCCTTCGCTACCATTGATCCAAGGCCATCCCAAGATGTTTTAAACAGTATCTAAGCAGTAACTGCCGTGGGTTGGCTACTGTCACTTTATTGTTCCTACTGGCTTCACTACTGGAACGCAAACATAAAAAAGTGGCTAGTTTCTGTCACCAAAGTTCCTGTAAAGCCTCTTCATACTGAATTTAGATACTAAATTTGACCCACCACAGTGGAAACAAAGTGAGTTGGTTAATGATGTTATGGTTAATGCTAACAGCTATGCTAACAGTTCACCAGGTCTTACGTTCCCTCTGATGCCAACTGGAACAGGAGTAAATGCCAATTAAACTATTCCCACTGATAAAAAAAAGCCTGTTTAACTCAAATTCTACATGCATTCTTTTCTGATTCATATGAAGGAGTGGTTCACAGTCTGCGATCAGTACAGGCGAACCAACTGCATTGCCTCTGACCTCATCATGGGGAATGAGTATGTCTTCCGGGTCTTTGCCATGAACCTGGTGGGTCTCAGCCCTGAGGCGTGCAACACCAAGGACAGTGCTTACATCCAGAAAACAGGTGAGCTCTGACCGCAAGCTATTACTGTACACGTGATATGTAAGCGCAGCTGCTGTATGGAAAATTGTGAGAGTGCATCCTAATTGCTCTCTGTCTCCTCAGGGATGGCGTACAAGCCGCCATCCTATAAGGACCATGACTTTGCAGAGGCTCCCAAGTTCACGCATCCTTTAGTGAGCCGTTCTGTCATAGCAGGATACAACGCCACCCTCAGCTGCTCAGTCAGAGGCATACCAAAGGTCAGTATGTTCATTACACAAAAGTTCACTGCTTTCTCTTCCCCATCTCTTGCTGATCCTTGCCACACACCACGACGTGTCGGGCTTTTGCGCTCATGTGGACAGAATGCAGTTCATTTGCACCTGTATCAGATCATATTATCACTCCACTGTATGCAGGTTTTTATTTTGGCCTTTTCAAAATGGCCACTGACATTGAATCCTCCACCTACTTTTGGCAGTAAAGTCTTTGTTTATTTTCAAGAAGTAACGCTGTTTTGACCATATTTTTGTGTGTATTTATAGATGTTTTACATTAGCAAGAGAAGGGAGAGAAAGAAAGTACATTGAAATATCTATGAATGTCTACTGTGAAAAAGTGGAAGGTTCATCTTTGCCTGAACAGGGAAAGGAACTGTTTTTGTGCCTACCACAAAATGTAATAAAAAGGCTGTTAAAGGTTTTACGTAAAAAAAAAAAAAAAGAAGAGAAAAAAGAGAAAAACTACTGCATTTTCAAAATGTCAGGGGCAAAATTTTGTTTTATTTCTAAAATGAACATTGTTATGAGTAAAACATTCTGGACAACAATAGTCATACTAAAGTATGACTTTTTTGTCACATTTTGGACGACATATTAACCTGTGACTTTTTTGTCTAATTTTGGACGATATACTATACTATGACCTTTTTGACTGATTTTGGACAACATTCTATACGATGACTTTTTAGGGTGATTTTGGACGACATACTATACACTTGACTTTTTTGACCGATTTTGGACGACATACTATACTATGATTTTTTTGACCGATTTTGGACGACATACTATACTATGACTTTTTTGACCGATTTTGGACGATATACGATAGACTATGACTTTTTTGACCGATTTTGTACAACATGCTATATACTATGACTTTTTTGACTGATTTTGTACGACATACTATACTATGACTTTTTTGACCGATTTGGAATGACATACTATACTATGACTTTTTTGACTGATCTTGCAAAACATACTTTACTATGACATTTTTGACCGATTTTGGACGACATACTATACTATGACTTTTTTGACTGATTTTGGACGATATACTATACTATGACTTTTTTGACCGATTTTGTACAACATGCTATATACTATGACTTTTTTTTTGGTGATTTTGGTTGACATAGTATACTATGACTTTTTTGACCGATTTGGAATGACATACTATACTATGACTTTTTTGACTGATTTTGGAAAACATACTTTACTATGACATTTTTGACCGATTTGGAACGACATACTATACTATGACTTTTTTGACCGATTTTGGACGACATACTATACTATGACTTTTTTGACCGATTTTGGACGATATACTATACTATGACTTTTTTGACCGATTTGGTACAACATGCTATACTATGACTTTTTTTGGTGATTTTGGTTGACATAGTATACTATGACTTTTTTGACCGATTTTGTACGACATACTATACTATGACTTTTTTGACCGATTTGGAATGACATACTATACTATGACATTTTTGACCGATTTGGAACGATATACTATACTATGAGTTTTTTGACCGATTTTGGACGACATACTATACTATGACATTTTTGACCGATTTGGAACGACATACTATACTATGACTTTTTTTTGTGATTTTGGTCGACAGAGTATACTATGCCTTTTTTGACTGATTTTGGACGACATACTATACTATGACTTTTTTGACCGATTTTGGACGACATACTACACTATGACTTTTTAGGGTGATTTTGGACGACATATTTTACTATGACTTTTTTGACCGATTTTGGACGACATACTATACTATGACTTTTTTGACAGATTTTGGACGACATACTATACTATGACTTTTTTGGGTGATTTTGGACGACATACTATACTATGACTTTTTTGGGTGATTTTGGACAATATAATATACTATGACTTTTTTGACCGATTTTTGTCGACATACTATACTATGACTTTTCTGACAGATTTTGGACGACATACTATACTATGACTTTTTTGACCGATTTTGGACCACATACTATACTATGACTTTTTCGACCGATTTTGTACGACATACTATACTGTGACATTTTTGACCGATTTGGAACGACATACTATACTATGAGTTTTTTGACCGATTTTGGACGACATACTATACTATGACTTTTTTGACTGATTTTGGAGGACATACTATACTATGATGTTTTGGTGTAATTTAGGACAACATACAGCAGAACCTCTCCACAAGGTTGGTGTAGTGGTTAACACACTCACCTTTGAAAGAAGAGAGTGGGGTTCAATTCCTGGGTGGAACAAGTGCCTTCTTTAATACTTTGATGTATTTAGAGGACATACTATACTATGACTTTTTTGGGTGATTTTGGACGACATACTATACTATGACTTTTTTGGGTGATTTTGGACGATATACTATACTATGACTTTTTTGACCGATTTTGGAAGACATACTATACTATGGCTTTTTTGACCGATTTTGTACGACATACTATACTATGACTTTTTTGACCGATTTTGTACAACATACTATACTATGACTTTTTTGACCGATTTTCTACGACATACTATACTATGACTTTTTTGACTGATTTGGAACGACATACTATACTATGACTTTTTTTGGTGATTTTGGTCGACATAGTATACTATGACTTTTTTGACTGATTTTGGATGACATACTATACTATGACTTTTTTGACCGATTTTCTACGACATACTATATACTATGACTTTTTTGACTGATTTTGGACGAGATACTATACTATGACTTTTTTGACCGATTTTGGACGACATACTAGATACTATGACTTTTTTGACCGATTTTGTACGACATACTATCCTATGACTTTTATGACTGATTTTGGACGACATACTATACTATGACTTTTTTGACCGATTTTGGACGACATACTATACTATGACTTTTTTGACTGATTTTGGACGACATACTATACTATGACTTTTTTGACAGATTTTGGACGACATACTATACTATGACTTTTTTGACAGATTTTGTACGACATACTTTACTATGACATTTTTGACTGATTTGGAACATACTATACTATGACTGTTTTGACCGATTTTGGACGACATACTATACTATGACTTTTTTGACTGATTTTGGAGGACATACTATACTATGATGTTTTGGTGTAATTTAGGACAACATACAGCAGAACCTCTCCACAAGGTTGGTGTAGTGGTTAACACACTCACCTTTGAAAGAAGAGAGTGGGGTTCAATTCCTGGGTGGAACAAGTGCCTTCTTTAATACTTTGATGTATTTAGAGGACATACTATACTATGACTTTTTTGGGTGATTTTGGACGATATACTATACTATGACTTTTTTGACCGATTTTGGACGACATACTATACTATGACTTTTTTGTCCAATTTTGGACGACATACTATACTATGACTTTTTTGTCCAATTTTGGACAACATACTATACTATGACATTTTTGACCGATTTGGAACGACATACTATACTATGACTTTTCTGACCGATTTTGGACGACATACTATACTACGACTTTTTTGACAGATTTTGGACGACATACTATACTATGACTTTTTTGACTGATTTGGAACGACATGCTATACTATGACTTTTTTGACCGATTTTGTACGACATACTATACTATGACTTATTTGACCGATTTTCTACGACATACTATATACTATGACTTTTTTGACCGATTTTGGACGACATACTATAATATGACTTTTTTGACCGATTTAGGACGACATACCTTACTATGACTTTTTTGACCGATTTTGTACGACATACTATACTATGACTTTTTTTGAACGGTTTTGGACGACATACTATACTATGACTTTTTTGACCGATTTTGTACGACATGGTATACTATGACTTTTTTGACCGATTTTGTACGACATACTATACTATGACTTTTTTGACCGATTTTGGACGATATACTATATACTATGACTTTTTTGACCGATTTTGTACGACATACTATACTATGACTTTTTTGTCCGATTTTGGACAACATACTATACTATGACATTTTTGACTGATTGGGAACGACATACTATACTATGACTTTTTTTGTCGATTTTGTACGACATACTATACTTTGACTTTTTTGACTGATTTGGAACGACATACTATACTATGACTTTTTTTTGGTGATTTTGGTCGACATAGTATACTATGACTTTTTTGACTGATTTTGGACGACATACTATACTATGACTTTTTTTGACTGATTTTGGACGACATACTATATACTATGACTTTTTTGACCGATTTTGTACAACATACTATACTATGACTTTTTTGACCGATTTTCTACGACATACTATACTATGACTTTTTTGACTGATTTGGAACGACATACTATACTATGACTTTTTTTGGTGATTTTGGTCGACATAGTATACTATGACTTTTTTGACTGATTTTGGACGACATACTATACTATGACTTTTTTGACTGATTTTCTACGACATACTATATACTATGACTTTTTTGACTGATTTTGGACAACATACTATACTATGACTTTTTTGACCGATTTTGGACGACATACTATATACTATGACTTTTTTGACCGATTTTGTACGACATACTATACTATGACTTTTTTGACCGATTTTGGACGACATACTATACTATGACATTTTTGACTGATTTGGAACAACATACTATACTATGACTTTTTTTAACTGATTTGGAACGACATACTATACTATGACTTTTTTTGGTGATTTTGGTCTACATAGTATACTATGACTTTTTTGATTGATTTTGGACGACATACTATACTATGACTTTTTTGACCGATTTTGTACGACATGGTATACTATGACTTTTTTGACCGATTTTGTACGACATACTATACTATGACTTTTTTGACCGATTTTCTACGACATACTATATGCTATGACTTTTTTGACCGAATTTGGACGACATACTATACTATGACTTTTTCGACCGATTCTGGACGACATACTATACTATGACTGTTTTGACCGATTTTGGACGACATACTATACTATGACTTTTTTGACTGATTTTGGAGGACATACTATACTATGATGTTTTGGTGTAATTTAGGACAACATACAGCAGAACCTCTCCACAAGGTTGGTGTAGTGGTTAACACACTCACCTTTGAAAGAAGAGAGTGGGGTTCAATTCCTGGGTGGAACAAGTGCCTTCTTTAATACTTTGATGTATTTAGAGGACATACTATACTATGACTTTTTTGGGTGATTTTGGACGATATACTATACTATGACTTTTTTGACCGATTTTGGACGACATACTATACTATGACTTTTTTGTCCAATTTTGGACGACATACTATACTATGACTTTTTTGTCCGATTTTGGACAACATACTATACTATGACATTTTTGACCGATTTGGAACGACATACTATACTATGACTTTTCTGACCGATTTTGGACGACATACTATACTATGACTTTTTTGACAGATTTTGGACGACATACTATACTATGACTTTTTTGACTGATTTGGAACGACATGCTATACTATGACTTTTTTGACCGATTTTGTACGACATACTATACTATGACTTATTTGACCGATTTTCTACGACATACTATATACTATGACTTTTTTGACCGTTTTTGGACGACATACTATACTATGACTTTTTTGACCGATTTAGGACGACATACCTTACTATGACTTTTTTGACCGATTTAGGACGACATACCTTACTATGACTTTTTTGACCGATTTTGTACGACATACTATACTATGACTTTTTTTGAACGATTTTGGACGACATACTATACTATGACTTTTTTGACCGATTTTGTACGACATGGTATACTATGACTTTTTTGACCGATTTTGTACGACATACTATACTATGACTTTTTTGAGCGATTTTCTACGACATACTATATGCTATGACTTTTTTGACTGATTTTGGACGACATACTATACTATGACTTTTTTGTCCAATTTTGGACGACATACTATACTATGACTTTTTTGTCCGATTTTGGACAACATACTATACTATGACATTTTTGACCGATTTGGAACGACATACTATACTATGACTTTTCTGACCGATTTTGGACGACATACTATACTACGACTTTTTTGACAGATTTTGGACGACATACTATACTATGACTTTTTTGACTGATTTGGAACGACATGCTATACTATGACTTTTTTGACCGATTTTGTACGACATACTATACTATGACTTATTTGACCGATTTTCTACGACATACTATATACTATGACTTTTTTGACCGATTTTGGACGACATACTATAATATGACTTTTTTGACCGATTTAGGACGACATACCTTACTATGACTTTTTTGACCGATTTTGTACGACATACTATACTATGACTTTTTTTGAACGATTTTGGACGACATACTATACTATGACTTTTTTGACCGATTTTGTACGACATGGTATACTATGACTTTTTTGACCGATTTTGTACGACATACTATACTATGACTTTTTTGAGCGATTTTGGACGATATACTATATACTATGACTTTTTTGACCGATTTTGTACGACATACTATACTATGACTTTTTTGTCCGATTTTGGACAACATACTATACTATGACATTTTTGACTGATTGGGAACGACATACTATACTATGACTTTTTTTGTCGATTTTGTACGACATACTATACTTTGACTTTTTTGACTGATTTGGAACGACATACTATACTATGACTTTTTTTTGGTGATTTTGGTCGACATAGTATACTATGACTTTTTTGACTGATTTTGGACGACATACTATACTATGACTTTTTTTGACTGATTTTGGACGACATACTATATACTATGACTTTTTTGACCGATTTTGTACAACATACTATACTATGACTTTTTTGACCGATTTTCTACGACATACTATACTATGACTTTTTTGACTGATTTGGAACGACATACTATACTATGACTTTTTTTGGTGATTTTGGTCGACATAGTATACTATGACTTTTTTGACTGATTTTGGACGACATACTATACTATGACTTTTTTGACTGATTTTCTACGACATACTATATACTATGACTTTTTTGACTGATTTTGGACAACATACTATACTATGACTTTTTTGACCGATTTTGGACGACATACTATATACTATGACTTTTTTGACCGATTTTGTACGACATACTATACTATGACTTTTTTGACCGATTTTGGACGACATACTATACTATGATATTTTTGACTGATTTGGAACAACATACTATACTATGACTTTTTTTAACTGATTTGGAACGACATACTATACTATGACTTTTTTTGGTGATTTTGGTCTACATAGTATACTATGACTTTTTTGACTGATTTTGGACGACATACTATACTATGACTTTTTTGACCGATTTTGTACGACATGGTATACTATGACTTTTTTGACCGATTTTGTACGACATACTATACTATGACTTTTTTGAGCGATTTTCTACGACATACTATATGCTATGACTTTTTTGACCGAATTTGGACGACATACTATACTATGACTTTTTCGACCGATTCTGGACGACATACTATACTATGACAGTTTTGACCGATTTTGTACGACATACTATACTATGACTTTTTTGAGCGATTTTGGACGATATACTATATACGATGACTTTTTTGACCGATTTTGTACGACATACTATACTATGACTTTTTTGTCCGATTTTGGACAACATACTATACTATGACATTTTTGACTGATTGGGAACGACATACTATACTATGACTTTTTTTGTCGATTTTGTACGACATACTATACTATGACTTTTTTTGACTGATTTTGGACGACATACTATATACTATGACTTTTTTGACCGATTTTGTACAACATACTATACTATGACTTTTTTGACCGATTTTCTACGACATACTATACTATGACTTTTTTGACTGATTTGGAACGACATACTATACTATGACTTTTTTTGGTGATTTTGGTCGACATAGTATACTATGACTTTTTTGACTGATTTTGGACGACATACTATACTATGACTTTTTTGACTGATTTTCTACGACATACTATATACTATGACTTTTTTGACTGATTTTGGACAACATACTATACTATGACTTTTTTGACCGATTTTGGACGACATACTATATACTATGACTTTTTTGACCGATTTTGTACGACATACTATATTATGACTTTTTTGACCGATTTTGGACGACATACTATACTATGACATTTTTGACTGATTTGGAACAACATACTATACTATGACTTTTTTTAACTGATTTGGAACGACATACTATACTATGACTTTTTTTGGTGATTTTGGTCTACATAGTATACTATGACTTTTTTGACTGATTTTGGACGACATACTATACTATGACTTTTTTGACCGATTTTGTACGACATGGTATACTATGACTTTTTTGACCGATTTTGTACGACATACTATACTATGACTTTTTTGACCGATTTTCTACGACATACTATATGCTATGACTTTTTTGACCGAATTTGGACGACATACTATACTATGACTTTTTCGACCGATTCTGGACGACATACTATACTATGACTGTTTTGACCGATTTTGTACGACATACTATACTATGACTTTTTTGAGCGATTTTGGACGATATACTATATACTATGACTTTTTTGACCGATTTTGTACGACATACTATACTATGACTTTTTTGTCCGATTTTGGACAACATACTATACTATGACATTTTTGACTGATTGGGAACGACATACTATACTATGACTTTTTTTGTCGATTTTGTACGACATACTATACTTTGACTTTTTTGACTGATTTGGAACGACATACTATACTATGACTTTTTTTGGTGATTTTGGTCTACATAGTATACTATGACTTTTTTGACTGATTTTGGACGACATACTATACTATGACTTTTTTGACCGATTTTGTACGACATGGTATACTATGACTTTTTTGACCGATTTTGTACGACATACTATACTATGACTTTTTTGACCGATTTTCTACGACATACTATATGCTATGACTTTTTTGACCGAATTTGGACGACATACTATACTATGACTTTTTCGACCGATTCTGGACGACATACTATACTATGACTGTTTTGACCGATTTTGGACGACATACTATACTATGACTTTTTTGACCGATTTTGTACGACATGGTATACTATGACTTTTTTGACCGATTTTGTACGACATACTATACTATGACTTTTTTGACCGATTTTCTACGACATACTATATGCTATGACTTTTTTGACCGAATTTGGACGACATACTATACTATGACTTTTTCGACCGATTCTGGACGACATACTATACTATGACTGTTTTGACCGATTTTGTACGACATACTATACTATGACTTTTTTGAGCGATTTTGGACGATATACTATATACTATGACTTTTTTGACCGATTTTGTACGACATACTATACTATGACTTTTTTGTCCGATTTTGGACAACATACTATACTATGACATTTTTGACTGATTGGGAACGACATACTATACTATGACTTTTTTTGTCGATTTTGTACGACATACTATACTTTGACTTTTTTGACTGATTTGGAACGACATACTATACTATGACTTTTTTTGGTGATTTTGGTCTACATAGTATACTATGACTTTTTTGACTGATTTTGGACGACATACTATACTATGACTTTTTTGACCGATTTTGTACGACATGGTATACTATGACTTTTTTGACCGATTTTGTACGACATACTATACTATGACTTTTTTGACCGATTTTCTACGACATACTATATGCTATGACTTTTTTGACCGAATTTGGACGACATACTATACTATGACTTTTTCGACCGATTCTGGACGACATACTATACTATGACTGTTTTGACCGATTTTGGACGACATACTATACTATGACTTTTTTGACTGATTTTGGAGGACATACTATACTATGATGTTTTGGTGTAATTTAGGACAACATACAGCAGAACCTCTCCACAAGGTTGGTGTAGTGGTTAACACACTCACCTTTGAAAGAAGAGAGTGGGGTTCAATTCCTGGGTGGAACAAGTGCCTTCTTTAATACTTTGATGTATTTAGAGGACATACTATACTATGACTTTTTTGGGTGATTTTGGACGATATACTATACTATGACTTTTTTGACCGATTTTGGACGACATACTATACTATGACTTTTTTGTCCGATTTTGGACGACATACTATACTATGACTTTTTTGTCCGATTTTGGACAACATACTATACTATGACATTTTTGACCGATTTGGAACGACATACTATACTATGACTTTTCTGACCGATTTTGGACGACATACTATACTATGACTTTTTTGACAGATTTTGGACGACATACTATACTATGACTTTTTTGACTGATTTGGAACGACATGCTATACTATGACTTTTTTGACCGATTTTGTACGACATACTATACTATGACTTATTTGACCGATTTTCTACGACATACTATATACTATGACTTTTTTGACCGATTTTGGACGACATACTATACTATGACTTTTTTGACCGATTTAGGACGACATACCTTACTATGACTTTTTTGACCGATTTTGTACGACATACTATACTATGACTTTTTTTGAACGATTTTGGACGACATACTATACTATGACTTTTTTGACCGATTTTGTACGACATGGTATACTATGACTTTTTTGACCGATTTTGTACGACATACTATACTATGACTTTTTTGAGCGATTTTCTACGACATACTATATGCTATGACTTTTTTGACTGATTTTGGACGACATACTATACTATGACTTTTTCGACCGATTCTGGACGACATACTATACTGTGACTGTTTTGACCGATTTTGTACGACATGCTATACTGTGACTTTTTTGACCGATTTTGTACGACATGCTATACTATGACTTTTTTGACCGATTTTGTACGACATGCTATACTATGACTTTTTTGACCGATTTTGGACGACATACTATACTGTGACTTTTATGACCGATTTTGGACGACATACTATACTATGACTTTCTTGACCGATTTTGGAAGACATACTATACTATGACTGTTTTGACCGATTTTGTACGACATGCTATACTATGACTTTTTTGACCGATTTTGTACGACATACTATACTATGACTTATTTGACCGATTTTGGACGATATACTATATACTATGACTTTTTTGACCGATTTTGTACGACATACTATACTATGACTTTTTTGTCCGATTTTGGACAACATACTATACTATGACATTTTTGACTGATTTGGAACGACATACTATACTATGACTTTTTTTGTCGATTTTGTACGACATACTATACTTTGACTTTTTTGACTGATTTGGAACGACATACTATACTATGACTTTTTTTTGGTGATCTTGGTCGACATAGTATACTATGACTTTTTTGACTGATTTTGGACGACATACTATACTATGACTTTTTTTGACTGATTTTGGACGACATACTATATACTATGACTTTTTTGACCGATTTTGGACGACATACTATACTATGACTTTTTTGTCCGATTTTGGACAACATACTATACTATGACATTTTTGACTGATTTGGAACGACATACTATACTATGACTTTTTTTGTTGATTTTGTACGACATACTATACTATGACTTTTTTGACTGATTTGGAAGGACATACTATACTATGACTTTTTTTGGTTATTTTGGTCGACATAGTATACTATGACTTTTTTGACTGATTTTGGATGACATACTATACTTTGACTTTTTTGACCGATTTTGGATGACATACTATATACTATGACTTTTTTGACCGATTTTGTACGACATACTATACTATGACTTTTTTGACTGATTTTGGATGACATACTATACTATGATGTTTTGGTGTAATTTAGGACAACATACAGCAGAACCTGTGCACAAGGTTGGTGAAGTGGTTAACACACTCACCTTTGAAAGAAGAGAGAGTGGGGTTCAATTCCTGGGTGGAACAAGTGCCTTCTTTAATACTTGGATGTATTTAGAGGACATACTATACTATGACTTTTTTGGGTGATTTTGGACGACATACTATACTATGACGTTTTTCACTGTTTTTGGACGACATGCTATACTATGAAGTTTTGGACCGATTTTGGACGACATACTTTACTATGACGTTTTTGACCGATTTTGGATGACATACTATACTATGACGTTTTTGACCGATTTTGGATGACATTCTATACTATGACTTTTTTGACTTATTTGGAACAACATACTATACTATGACTTTTTTGACCGATTTTGGACAACATACTATACTATGACTTTTTCGACTGATTTTGGACATATTATACCATGACTTTTTTGACCGATTTTTGACGATATACTATACTATGACTTTTGTGACCGATTTTGGATGACATACTATACTATGACTTTTTTGACCAATTTTGGACAACATACTATACTATGACTTTTTTGGGTGATTTTGGACACATACTAACCTATGACATTTTTGTCACATTTGTGGTGGGAGGTTAGGGCTGGGCTGTGCTCCCCCGTCCCCACTGAGAGATTACAGGAAGGGGTTATGCCATTTTATTGCACTGTTTTGGCCAAAAAGAGTTATTAAAAAAAAAAAAAACATAACAATTGACAAGGGTTTGGAGTCCAGGTGTCCAGGAACTGATGCTTAAAAATGATCCACACATAATCAGAGGTCTGTGTGATTAATGCGTTCACATCATTTTTTCATTGTTAACTGACGAAAACTAGACTTTACTTGGCAGAGTTTCAATGCCTCAACCAGTCACACAGTTTGGAGTTTTCTGCTGCCCTGCTGTCAGCCATGTTATCAGGCAGAGCAAGTGTGTGGGTTCCAGGCTGCTTCACGGACAAAGTCAGTGTTGATGCTGTGTACAAGCAGACTTCAGAAAACTCCAAACTATCCCTTCAACTGCAGCTGTTAGTCGGTATTTAGAAGGTGCAGTGACCTAAACATGGATCATCTAAAGTGTTTGAATAAATAATGTTTATTGTTGTATCTTTTGTCCAAAATGAGTGTGTTTGTCCCAACACTGAAGTGCTACAAATAGCTGCAGTTGAGTTAGACTGGCTGAAGCATGAAAAACCAGCAAACAAGTGTTTTCACTAAAGTCACATGTTAACAATGAAAACCAATGCAGACACATTAAACAGAGGCTCTGTTGACAACTGCTGTTAACGTCCGTCTGAGGTGATGGTATCACAGGTGAATCCTACTTTACTGCTCCATAAATACATATGTACACCATTTATGTTTGTTCTGGAGCTGCAACTAGCAATTGTTTTCATAATCGATTAAACTGTCCGTTATTGTCTCGATTCATCGTTTGGTCCAGAAAATGTTGATGATATCCACATAAATATGAAAAATAGTCTGTTCATTTCACTGCAGAAGAGTATTGATATCGGCCCAAGCTCGCCTATATTTCGGCATATTGGATATCGGCAAAAAGTTCAATATCGTGCATCCCTAAATTGTATTGTAATTGGATAGCGCATGACCACTTGCAAGTACAGTGAAGTGTAAATGCAACGAATCTCCGATGCATCTCCAGTGTGTCTAACGTGAAAGCGGCAACAAAACTGCGTCTATACAATACTACTACAATACAACTTGACATACAGCTAATGTTGCGGAGTGTATTATTAGTGGTGGTGGAAAAACAAATACAGTACAATATCGCGATCTTATATCGCATTTGAGACACCAAGTATTCGGTTTTTTAGCATATATTTTTTCAAATAAATGTCAAACTTTTTTGTGGATTAGCATTAAAAAATATTTAAACGAATTAACATGTTAGTCCACTAGATGGTGCCAAGTGCTCACTTTCACTAGCGCTGTTGTGTCAGGATATCGCAAAATATGATTTATTTATTATGATACTAAATTAATTGTCAAATACGTAAATAATCTGTTTTTTTTCCGTTAATTGTTTTTATTTTATTACAAATGTTTTCCGGTGTCTTTGCTCCTTATAACAAAGAAAGAATTAAAACTGAATCATTTTTGGTTTGTGGATAAAAAAAAAAAGACATTTAAGAATCATCATTTCCAACTCAAACATTTTCTGGACCAAACAAATACTCGATTAATTGAGAAAATAATAGCAGTAATATTTCCTGGATTCTTTGTCTTTCTGTAACAAACAGAAAACAACATAATTTGTATGTGAAGAGAAATGAAATCAAAGTTGTGTGTTTACATGTGGAGCAGTGACGTCACGTTAGCGTTAGCAGCAGGTGTAATCTGAAGACCTGTGATCGGATCGCTCAGGTCGGATGTTAACAGCAGGTGTGAACAGAGCGCCAACAGAACATCTAAGAATTGTGTGGATCATTTTTAAGCAACAGTTACCATATGTTTGTCCCCGTTGCTCCTCCCGTCTCCTCCTGCTCCTGCTAGCTCCGTGTGTGCGCATGGAAGGTCCGACTGGCAAACAGGAAGTGGAAGATTCCAATTAGATTTATCGAGAGGGGAGGGCGCGGACCACACTAAGTCAGGAGGAGTCCACTTTTCCTCGTTGTGTTGTTGTGCTTTGTGATTTTCAGTTGTGTTTAATATGCGTTTGTGTTTTATTGTTATTTGTTGGTGTTTTCTTCCTATTTGAGGTGGTGATTTGCACTTCAGAGCCACCGTAGAAAATGTCTCGTGGAACACTCCATAATGAATAAATCTATGTAATTCGAACTAGTAAAAAATTAGTAAATAAAAAAGACATAATAATTAAAATTATTTAGTTTATATGTGTTGTTACAGGAATCATGTTGTTTTCTTGGACACTTTTTGCTTAGAAAATAATGACAACATTAAGTACTTTTATGATGATTAAAAAAACAATTCCATTGAACCATGAACCAGATTTTTAGTCTCATTGCTATGCTTTATATTTTGGTTTAAATTTCACAGTTAAAATGTGTAACTGTGGTTTACAAATAAAGCTAACTTATATAGTTATAAGTACAATTTAAGGTTAATATAATAATCATAAAATATTAAAATAAAGTCAGAAAACCTGTAGACTCTAACATGATCATATTATTAGGAACAATAACGTGTTTTTTTATAACTCCACCTTCTTTCACTCAACATGTTTATTTTGAACTTCAATCCACACAACAGCAAAAATAACAATCATTTATTCACATCTTACAGTTCCCTGACAGTAGCGCTGTCCCCGAGCACGCTTCACTGTGGATGCCCCTACCTGACGTACTGCGTTATTCTGTCCTCCCCTTTTTAGCCCAAAGTGACCTGGTACAAAAACAAGATGGACATCACGAACGAAGCCAAGTACCGCATGCTCAGCAAGCACGGCGTCCTGACGCTGGAGATCCGCAAGCCCTGTCCGTTCGACGGGGGCGTGTACACGTGCAAGGCGGTCAACGACAGCGGAGAAGACGCGGTGGAGTGTAAGCTGGAGGTCCGCTGTAAGTATGTTCCTTCTGTATCCTATTAGTCCACAACGGACACATGCAGGTGCAGTGTGTAAGAATTAGCGGCATCTAATGGTGAGACTGCAGATTGCAAGGAAAACCAAAGTGTGTCATGGAACTACGGTGGCCTTCACGTACCAGAAAGGATGACACTCGCAACCTCTTCACTCCATAAAGCAAGGCCCTTGCCTAAAGTGCATCTAAAAAGCTATATGCACAAAAATATAGACTTATACGAACACAAAATATTATGCTTTTATAATTTTGTATAACAAAATAACAATAATAATAATAATAATAATAATAATAAATTGACTTATTGAGATGTACCTGTATGTATTTAAATGTTTACTACTATGATTAGTGTATTCAATTTCTGCCAATGAATCTCCCTAAATGTTACACACTGGACCTTTAATGGGCTCAATTCTAACACTCTGTTAAAATCTGATTAAATTAGGTATTAACAAAAAGTAAATTACGTAAAGATGATATATATCAATTTGGCAAACTAATGTTGGATTAGAGCTGAAACAATTTTTAATCGATGACTAAATTAATCAACAACTATTAAGCTTTTTTCATGATTAAAACAAGATTTCCGGTTGTCTAAGCTTCTTAAATGTGAATATTTTCTTCATTTCTTTGCTCCTGATAACAAAGAAATCATTAAAAGTCAATCATTTTTGGTTTGTGGACAAAACGAGACGTTTGAGAACATCATCATTTCCAGGTTTGACTTCGTCTCGTCTTCCTGTTTTTTTGCAGCTCAAGTCTTTAAAGAGGAAAAGAAAATTGAAAAGTAAGAGGCTCCGGGTGCTGAACCGAAGAGCGGGTCCAGCCGTCTGTGAATCGTCCTGAATGTCCCTCTTCACCCTTCACCTGCATCTTCATCATCTTTTTTTCCCCGTGTGTGTTAGCAACTCTCCCCTCTTCCACCATCAGCCTGTGTCGAGTCACTCTCACCTCTCGCTGCGTTGATATCATCAATATCATATCATGAAGTCAAGTGGTTCAATCCACTGGAAGGTTTTAGTCGAAGAAACAAGACGCTTATTTCTCATTCATTTCAAACCGGACAATGGATGATGGTGTGGAGTCAAACTAATTTATCATAATGTGGATTATTTTGTGTGATAATTTGTGTGCATAAAATGATTTAAACACACTAAATAGAGTGATTTCATTCACACACACACACACACAGGAATAACGACACGTGAGAGTTAATGCACCAGCATGGTCACGGCAGCAGCTGAGGTATACAGACAATGTAAAAAGCATTTCAATGATAGTCTGAGGTCCAGTGGAGTGGATGAGGGTTGACAGGGGGGGGTTTAGTTCTACAGCCACAAGTGTGAGGCATGCGGGTGAATAGCTGTCACCGCTGAGAGCGTGCGACGGGCGAGATCACTCAACGGTGACTCTCCTTCGATGCCTCGGATGTAAACATCTCCCCTCAGCGTACAGCTGTGACACGTCCACAGAGCCGCGTGTTTTGACACCACGATCCACAAATTAAATGCGAGTCTGGCTCCTTCACACAATACGGAGTTGTTGTTGTTTTTTCTATTTCTCTTCCACTCATCACGAGGTTAGAGCTCAGGAGCGGTTGGTGACGTGACACTAAATGGTCTCACGTAAACAAACAGCGTTGCCTAGGCAACTGAAACTAAAAACGGTTGAAGTCCTTCCCATTATACTGTCCTAGAGTCATGAGCGCGAGACGTTCCGACTAAAGATTCGAAACCAAACGATTCCGAACTGTAGATCGAATCCTGAAATTAATCTCAAAAACCTTCAGCAAAGGAAAGGTATAAAATATGTTGTTTCTTGTGTTTATTCGACTTTCCTATCCCTTTAAATATATGTTTACATTGACATTTAAGCATTTAGCTTGGACTCTTTTATCCAAAGTCTGCTAAAGAAATCCACTAGTGGATTTTTGGTCAGGTAAGTGCTTCCATATGTTAAATAGCTTGCCTTACGAAACTACGGTGGCCTTCAGTGACCTTTAAAAACAACATGGAGAGAGAAGACCTGCTCTTGATGTTCATATAAAAGTCCTTCTGGAAATAATTCCACCTAAATCTTAACACACTGGACCTTTACGTGACGTGGATCTCGCAGGTAAATCTAGGCGTATATTCCGGGATTTGTCCCAGTTTTTCTAGGAAAATCACAAGCTTGGGGGGGGAAAAAAAGTGAGGGAGGATTTAGCAGGCTTTAGAGAAAGACAACCACAGAGCAATCAAGTGCACTTAAACTAGATTAGGTGATTACACGATGGCGGCGAGTAATAATGACATCAGTCTGCTGCGATGGAACTCAAACGACGTAAAGACGGACGATCGCAGACACTTAAACACGTGTGGACAGAAATGAATGAACAAAGAGAGCGGAATTACGCCCAAAACGTTGTGTTTTTAACCGACAAAGCCACTGCAATTACACACCAAACGGTTCCGATCGCCACATTAAAAGTGAAACAGACTTTTATTTTGAAATAGTCACAGGAAAGGAAATGTATCAGTGAGGTTACAGGGTCACAGCAAAACAAAAAAAAGGTATTTTTACAGCATTTTTACTTAATGCACGTTGCATATAAAGATCCGTGTAATGATAATTATTTCTTTGAAAGCTTTTATTTGTAAACAAACTAATTATTCAGCGAAACCCGAGGATTTTATCCAATCAGGGGCCAGAACATCAGAAAGAGGCGGTCCTTTCTGCTCATGAGCATCGCCAAGCACATTCATGAGGAGCAGGAAGAGGGGGGGGGGGGGATTTTTAAATGCACAGGAAGTTAGAAAAAAACAAATATGGCAGCAGCTTTAGTTTTTTTGGGTGGGGGAATGTGTCCAAATTCAAGTTGAAATTCAACAAGGCCGCTATTTCCACCGGCTGTGGCTCATGAGACTAAAAACAACAACAGTCATGTTTCCCCACGAGGCTTTGGCGCAGCCTGCAGGACTGTTGTCACCGTTTCAATTATCAGGGGATCTAACCACTTTATTTTTATCGTCCCCGCCCCTCAAAAAAAAATAAAAAAATAATCAGCATAATGCAACCACTGGTGAAACTGGAAAGACAGAGCGATATTATGTCAACAAGTCGTTTGATGCTTGAGGAGACGCTGCTTCAAAGTGGTTTCCAATTTTTATTTGTACACAATGTATAGAATTATTTTCGCTACTTAAACAGAATAATAATAATAATAATAATAATAACAATAACAATAATAAAAATAACCTGGGGAGATCTCACATGAAAAACTACAAATAAGATTTAATTTAAACTGAAATGATCTAAAAACGAATCCGTTAAAGGGGAAACTGAAGGTAGTTTATACTTAGATTTTTAAAAAATAAAAATAATAATAAAATTAATTATAATAATAATAATCACAGTTTACAGTACATATAATCCTCCCACAATAAGAAATAAAAAATAGACTATTCCTTTACAAAGCACTGCTGGTAGCCTCTACAGGTGAGGAGGTAGCTTCTTTACTTAGCATCCCATTCTTGATTGTTTGCTTTTCAAATAATTTACATAGAAATTAAAAAACTATATATATATATTTAAAAAAAAAGTTTAAAAAAAAACAACAAAAAAACTGGGTTTTCAAACAATCACGGGACAGTTTTGGTTGGTGCAGCAGTCGACGCACCCAGTCGAGACGACAGGAGAAACAACGCGAAAATCAAAAAACCTAGAAAGATGATCAGGGAAACAAGAATGACATCGCCTAAATTCCTGAACGCTCACATGACACGCGCTTGTGCATACACGCTCCGAGGGCGTATCCACCTCAATGTGTACGGTCATGCTCCGGCACACCGAACATCAGTCAGTCCTTCGTCACTCACAGTTTCTACTCGGGGGGGCAAAAAAAATTGTGATTTTCACTAAACTGCAACAAGCAAAGTTCATTAAAAATTCAAATGGGATTAAAAAAAACCAACATTATTTCCATCATAGTCATCGATTCTGGTGCAAACGTATCTGCACACAAATAATTAAAGATGCAAAAAAAGACTGCCGGCACTTGTCTTCAGATGTCTGTGGTTGAATAATGAGCTCGACCACATTTCACTGATAATAATAGTGATTTCAAACTTTAACTTGGCACCGCTCTCACACTCTTGTTTACTCAGCTGGCTCGACAGTCACGAAACGCCGCCGCGCAGGAGACGAATTACCCCTCGCTTGTTTCACTTGGACGCTTTGCACAAATTGTGTTTTAGAATAAAGGTGAGTTGGATTTCAGACCTCCCTGGTTGCCGCCGCGCTGTGCGTCAAAGAACGTGTGCGGTTAAAGGATCCAGTGTAACACTTACTGTCAGATATTAAAGTATGTTCGTATACGTGTATAATCTTTCTAAAAGGGAAAATTATACAGTTCCGATAACTTAGAATAAGCCTTTATATGTACGTGAGGCAACTACTGAGAAATATCTTCATTATTTTTTGGTTGGGAATGAGGTCCCGCCCCCTACGAATGGGTAGTTAGCGTTGCAGTTTCAAGCCTTGAATGTAAACAGTGTCCGCCATCTTTGCTAGCAGTTACGCTAAGTGTCACTGGTGGGCACGTAACAAAGAAAATAAAGATATTTTTTTCAACTCAGGGGAAACTGAGGTTGTGAAGCACAATTGTTCACAAATACTTCCCCTATTCTAGTAATACAAAGCTAAATGCTAATCAGGGAAGTATTCCTTTAAGTAGCATCCTAGCTTTATAAAGCTCCCATGTTTCTGTAGGAGAGCGGGCGGACGAAGAAGATTGGCCCCGCCCACATATAATCCAAGACGTAAATCAACATAGGAGGACATGTCATAAGAGTGTGAGAGCGCATTTAACCCTTTCTGTTAAAGAAAAGCCAATTCCTGCAATCTGCAGTCTCACCATTAGATGTCACTAATGGCGCTTTTCCATTAAGCAGTTCGAGCACGACTCGGTTCGGAATCGGTCACGTTTACCTCCTCAGCGTGAGCGGGAGTCGGCGTAGCACGGCTGCACAAAACTGCTGCGACGTTGTTTTCGATGCGGCGCGAACTAGCGACGAGCAAAGTGTTTTTTTTTTCCTCGGTGTAACTGAATCGTTAGAATCGGTTCGTTAAAAAGATTCGTTCACCAAATCATTCAGTACTTCCGGGCTCACGATCGCCAGCTTTCGGCCGCGCTGTCGCTAAATACGCCAGACTCCTCTGTCCTATGTCTGCTAAATGTTGCAGATTAACGCACGTTTTCAGGATTTTTAAGTCTTTTTAACTGATCTACAGTTTGGCATTGATTCTTTTGTCGGACGTCAGAGGCCGGCAGTCTGTTGACGTCACATTTTCGCTTGGAACCTCGCCAGGGCAAAAGAAAAAAAACCCCACCACGTACCAGGTACTATCCCTAATGGAAAAGCAAAAAAAAACAGGTTGAGTCGAGTAATTCTTACACAATTTTTTTTTACAAATACTGCTCTTTGTTGCAGGAGCCAGAGAAGAAAACCAATACCACTTTGATTTCTGTGTGCTCATTTGAGCATAAATAAAACTCGGAAACTGGATATGTTTAATCTGAACGCAGGTAACATAATCTAAAGCTCACTAATTACGATGTTGCAATCTTGACATTTGAGGCTGCTGAACAACATAGTATCAAATCCACGTTTGTCCCGCCCCCGTCAGACAAAATGAACTGAGTGTGTTGCAGCTCTGACGTTGAACTTAAATCAAGGAACATGATGGAAAGAGACACAAGGCTTGGATTAGGGCTGCAGCGATTACTCGATTATTGAGATTTGAGAACAACATCATTTTCAGGTTTGGAGAACAGTGATTTAACACTTTACAGACAAAACCATTTGAGTGTAAATAATTGCAGCCCTAGCTTGGATAAAAAAAAAAATAGAAAAGAACAATAATTATTCTTCAAACTAAAGAAAACGCGTGTGTTCATTTTTGGCAAACACTAGTTATACTGTGAAGTAATTATTCAAAGGCCACCTTTCTTACACCTGAAATCACCTCTGCTGCTGCTGCTCAATCAATAAATAACATCTTTTTAAACCACCCAGCACAGTCGGAGCTAAAACAGTGATATCTGCTATTTTTTTTTTTAAATCACATTCTTAGTCTTAGTAACTTAAAAGAAAAGAAGTGTGTGTGTGTGTGTGTGTGTGTTTGTGTAAGACTGGCACATACCGTCCTCACACTGTCGGAGTTATTGCTGACGTTGTTACATTACTGTGGTGGGTGAAAAAAATAAAAATAAAATCGCCTGAAAGTTACATTCAAACTGAAAAAAAGGTCTAAGTTGATTATTACACTTGCTACATTTATTTTCCAAAAAAAAAATCAAAAATCAAAGTATAAAATAAAATAAAAAAAAAAAAAAGAAATTAAAGTATAAAATAAAATTCAAAAAGAAAAAAAAAAAAAGCTTAGAAGTACAAAGACAAATCACAACATCTTTGACACGTTCATTGCAACATCATGACATCCCATCAGGAGCGAGAGGAAGGCACTGTGTGACGACACTGTGACGACGTGTTTCCATGTTCATCTCTGTTTAAATAAGTGCTGGCTGATAGTGTTTCAACGCGCTCGTTGGCACATTTCCCACGTTTGATATAAAAGCATTTACATATTTTTTCTTTTTCCGTAGCGTCCGTGTTCACGCGGCAGATGAGACGCGAGGCGCCTTTAGTCCTTGACTCGAGGTATGTTGTATGAGTAGTGTACGAGGGGAAGGCCTCTGGTCTGACAGAAGCAGGCCCTGCCGCAGGCCTGGACCTGGTCCGAGCTGTCCGACACAAACGAGTCCCCCTCGTCGGCGTACTCCGACTGAGCGGAGGGCGTGCCGCTGTCGGCCCAGAACCCGCCGGCGTGCTGGCACACGGCCGCTCCCGCCAGGAGGGTGGGACAGCTGTGAGACTTCACTAAGTGTCTGCAGACTGCCGAGGACGAGGCGGAAGAGCAGGTCCTGGCATGCAGTGCTGCGTCGCACTGCTCGCACGCGACCGTCTCTCCACAGAGCTGCGAGTACACGCCACAGTCGCAGCCCAGGTGAGTGGAGGAGCCTCCGTCTGTGAGCTCCGACCCGGCGCCGCCGTCATCTCCGTGGCCGTCGGCGCCGGCCTTCCCCTCCCTGCTCAGGCCCCCGCGCCCGCGTAGCCTCAGCCAGTCCTCCCTGAAGGCCGGGCTGAAGAACACGTACAGCACTGGGTTCAGGCACGCAGGCAGCGGGAAGAATATGAGGGTGACGGACTTGGCGATCTCTGGGCCGCCGGCTGTGGAGCCAGTGAGGAGGGGGGCGAAGGAGAAAGCTGCCACCGGGCAGAAGAAGATGCAGTTGGTGAAGATGAGCCAGGCTACGTGTCGCAGGGCACCCGTCTGCTCTGGGTCCGCGAGCTCCACCCTCCCCAGGTGACAGTACATCTGCGTGTACACGGCCGCGGTGAACAGGTACGCCAGCGCGTTGAGCAGCACCAGAAACACGGTGACGCTCAGAGCTGGGCTGTCGCCGCCGGCGAAGGGCAGACACAGAGGAGACGCCGACTGCTCGCTGGTGCTCAGGAGAGGCAGGCACGCTGCGGCGGCGGCCAGCAGCCCCAGGAGCCCCGCGGCCAGGCCGAAGCGCCGGTCTCCTCTGAAACAGCCTCGACGCCCGCTGCCGCTCCTCCTCGGCGACATCATGACCTTCCCGAGAATCGTCCGCACGGCCACGCTGCGCTCCACCGCCGCCAGCGACAGCAGCAGCACGGCCCACTCCGACGAGAACACGGCCAGGGCTCCCGTGATCTGACAGCCGGGCCCCATCTCCCACCACACGCCGAACTCGGCGAAGGAGCCCCAGGTGGCGACGTCCAGCACCGTCAGCACGCCGACGTACGCGCCCGTGAGCAGGTTGGCGAGGGCCAGCAGCCCCATCAGCAGCCGGGCGGGAGGCAGAGGCACGGACAGGGAGCGGGGAAGACCTGCAGCTCTGTACGCGGGGGAGAAGGTGGCCGCCAGCACCAGGCCGTTAAAGACCAGCGACACCAGGCAGATGAACCAGACAGTTAGGCGGATCATCCAGTTCCCCAGGAGGTGCTCGCAGGGCTTGAAAGCTCCTGGGTTCAGAAATGGGACACTTGGTTTAGCGCTCACGCTCTGAAATATTCATTTATGAAATCAAAAAAAAACAAAAACAAAGCAAGTTTCAGGCTCACCGGGCGAGGGAGAGCAGTGCATGATCATAGGCACGCGCTCCACGTCCTCCTTTGCTGTAAAATAATAATGAAGAAAAAGTGAGAAATGCAAAGGTTAGAGAAAAGTAAAACGACTTTAGAGAAACATGCTGAACTCAAACGCTGGCTTCAAAATATGTATATTTATAGCCTGCAAATGCTGTTTATGTTGTGGAAAAAGGCTAAAAGTGGGTCCTCAAACTACCTGGCAACCTCAAATATCTAGAGAGGAGGAGGAGGAGGAATACTTTCCTATATTTTATTGCAGGACCCTTGCAATAAGCTGTATAGCTTACAAATACACCCTTGTTTGACGTCCATCACTGCTGCTAAAATGTCATTAATCATTAATCACTAATAACCTGTACTGCGAATTAAGGGGGAATTCTAGGGGGCAAAACACTGTCGTAAAAAACAAAAAGTACAGTGTTTAGTTTCATGAATGCTGATGCATCTGCTCCACAGCCTCTGCTAAAACTTCATAAATGCCCACCTGAAGATTTCTTGACGTCACTTTCCTCGGAGGAGCTCGTCAGTGAGTCACATCCGACAAACGCGCAGCACTGGTAGGCGTACGGGACCGAGATGGACCTACAAACACACACACACACACACACACACACAGGTCCGGTGTTGATAATACAGATGGTGCAGAATCTTAAAACCACGCTTGGGGAAAAAAAAAAGCATAAATAATGTGTTTGTCTGCAAATATCTGTCCCTTTTGCGGATGTTTCCATCGTGTGTTCACCATTCGAGGAGAAAACAGACTCAGCTGGCGTTCTCATTAAATGTTAGTGAAGAGGTGCAGATGCTGTTTTTTCTGTCTGATATGACAGAAAAAAAACCTTATTATTTACATTTATTTACACAGCGTATTATGTGACGCATATTTGCATAAAACTAAATTAAAAAAACTAAGACCGATGTGGTGGAAACAGAAGTTTTCTTGTTCATTGTTTGTCTCGTCTTCTCCTTCATTTTCTTAATTCTTGATGCAGCGCCGCCTCAGGCGAGGAGGTGGCGCTGCATCAACTATTTGGTGTGAAAACAACCTCAAACACATTTTAACAATTATGAATTTGATATGAACTTTAACTACTTTTGGGGGTGTCTGAAACGCTTAATCGATTATTAATCGCTTACTAAATGACTATTCTGATAATCGATTAATCGTTTTGAAGCTTTTTTCCATGATTAAAACAAGATTTCCGATAGTTTAAGCCTCTTAAATGTGAATATTTTCTTCATTTCTTTGCTCTGGATAACAAAGAAATCATTAAAAGAACAAAAACAAGACACATTTGAGAACATCATCATTTCCAGGTTTGACAAACACCGATCAACATTTTTTATCATGATATTGATCATGATATTTTATGGACCAAACGATTCAAATACTCGATTATGAAAATAATCGTTAGTTGCAGCTCTAGATAGCAGACAACAAAAGTCACTGGCTTTAAATTAGAGATGGGATTTATGGCTCTTTGAAGGGAGCCTTTGGATCTTTGTATAAAATGTATAAATAAAGCTCCTTTGACTTGTTAATCATGCCACACCTTTTTATTTGTGGCAAAATAAAAAGAAACTAAGCAGTCTACAATGAACTTCCATGCAAAACTATACTAAACTTCAAACATATTAATATAGAAAACTCCTGAACTGTCCTTATTAACATTAGTAGAAATTTTAGTAAACAATATTGGAGACACCCTTAAACCTCACAAGCCTGAAAGATTTCCCTTCATGCTCTCACTTCCTCCGACATCTATCACACTCTTAAACGAGGAAACTGATGAAGTAACTTTAAATCTTCGAGTGTTTTTGCCCCAAACAATTTCCGCGCGTCAACACATAAAGTGTGTAAAGTGTAAAGTTGATTCGATTTGATTTAAAAAAAAAACATCCGGCAGCAGAACTTTTGAAGTTGGTCCTCACCTGAGTTTGGGTAGATTCTTGGCACTCAGCACATTCTTCATCTGCGGGTTTCCCGAGAGTTTCAGCTGACTGAGGGCGCTCAGTCCGGTTGTCGGGATCACGGCCAGAGAGTTCATACTGAGATCTCTGCACACACACACAATAAAGGTCAACAGTCGCATCATAGCAGGGTTCTGCGCTCGTTGGCTCACACACACAGGTCGTACTCACAGGTTGGTGAGTCCAGTGAGGGACCGGAAAGCGTCTGTGTGGATGACTCGGATTTCATTTCTACTCAGGTCTCTGTGTAAAAATCACAAAAAAAACAAACACACAATGACTCAGAATCCAGATGTAAGTGTCGTATTTATCGTTTTAGAGTATGAACGTGTGAGTTCACTCACAGTAAACGCAGAGCGGAGAGACCCTGGAAGGTGTCTCTCTCGATCTGACCGATGTAGTTGTGCTGAAAGCTTCTGTGGATTCAAATCCAAGAATTCAGCGTTAGAAACGAGCACGTTTATGACAAAGAGGTCTCATTATGGGGGGGAAAAGACAATGTGCGCTCACATCTCCTGCAGGTGGAGGCAGCCTTGAAGAGACGGGAGCTCGTTGATCTCGTTGTAGGACAGGTCTCTGGCGAGGAAACCAAAACAATGACACAACTGAGACGTGTTTCCTAAGCATCAGTGCACATCAGCTCTAGTTTCTAACGTTATTACATCCTCAGTGAGTATAATTTGTAGGGATGCTTGATATTATTGGCTTTAAAGGTTTTATCAGACATCGGCACGACACAACAACATCCCTCGATATGACTCATGACTAAAAAGAGTGGGCAGAATAAACCGCTACCTCCTTGACTTCTGTTATTTATGTTTATTTATTTTGTATTCTACATCTGCTGCAAAATGAAAAATATTCTGTTTATAATATTCTGCTAAATTCGAGAAGAAACTGAACTAAATCCCTAATCATTTGCAATATCATGAGTAGGAATGTGGGTTAGAGCTGACACAATTACTCAATTAATCGATTAGTCAACTACTTTGATAATCGATTGTCAGATTTGAAGCTTAAAACAAGATTTCTGAGTGTTTAAGCTTCTTAAATGTGAATATTTTCTCTATATAACAAAGATTTTGTGGACAAAACACGACATACGACATTTTTTTTTTAACATTTTATGGACCAAACGATTACTTGATGAATCGATTATGTGAATAATCATAAGTTGCGGCTCTAATCTGTGTCACGTATGTATGAAACAGTCTCTTACAGCGTCCGCAGCAACTTTAGATTCTCACAAAGATTCGCAGGGATGGACGATATCTTGGTTCCGGACAAGGTCCTGGAAAAAACAGATCACGTACACAATCACAGATGCTGTGTAATACATGGAGCAATGTATGCAATTCAATTAAATATCCATTTTAATCCTAAAGCTTAACTTACAGACTCTCCAGGTTGTTAGTCCATGTAAGGATGGGGAAGTCCTGCATCATACTGGCCCCACGCAGCATTCTGAAACACAAACAAAGAAAAAAGCCTTTAAAAGACACATTTGGACGGACGCAGTTCGGAACCAAACTAGTGAGCAGTGATATGTTAGAATGGGAGTTTGACATCGGGACTCACAGGGAGTGCAGGTCAGACAGATTCTGGAATGCCGAGGCGCCCACGAAGGACAGCGGGTTGTCATAGAGATGTCTGTGGGGGCAGCAGAGGCAGAGAGAGGGGGGGGGGGGACCAGTTCAATCCCAAATCAACATTTACTATGCAAGAATGGCACCATCTTCTGGACAGTCAACCTATGGAGCCTTACACCAGTATCACATATCAGCTGTGAGTGTTTAGAAACACAGTGGAGTGATTAGTGAGCAGTGTCTGGTTGGAGTTTGACCTTACATGGTTCGCAGCAGGGGGTTGTTATGGAAGGCCCCTTCAGGTATGGAGGCAATATTGTTGCTGTGAAAGCCGCTGCGGGAGAAAGGTCAAAGAGAATCAAACGTAAACACTCGGTTTAGTTTATCGCCGTCGGCGACGCTGCACAAAATACACGTACTTCAAGACAAGAAAAGACGCTTTGTGCCAGATTTAGATCAGATTTAGATCCGTGTCCAACTGTCGTCCCTCGCAGGCAAACACACGTGTGAACACGGAGCTCGTGCAGCGCGCCGGCGTTGCAGTTAAGTCCTCTGGGTTCGAGTCCAAGTAATGAGTTCGCCAAAGAAAAGTTCAAGTCGAGTCCAAGTCAAGGTCGAGTCTGAGCTCCTGTGCTCCTCTCTGGCACATTTAAACTTAAATAGTACCACAGCTTAAAAGAACTGACGTTTAAAAGTAAAAGAAAATAGTATTATTAATGTAAAATTAAGATTTTATTTATATTCAGATACTATTGTTACATTGGTTACTTGCCTGCACTTATACACAGTTACAAAACACTGTCATAGTGGTAGTTAATACATTTTATTTGTTTGTTTTGTTCGTCTTCTTTGGCTTTGTCAGCTGGTGACTCACAGCCAGTGTGCAGTGCAGCTCCGTCCCTATGATTCTTCATTTTAGGATTTAAATCGGATCAACTTTTGACTGTTTTACGTCAGTTTCATTTCACCGCTGAGTGAATCTCGTGTGTCTCTATTATTATTATTATTATTATTATTATAATAATATATGTATTAACACTCTTACTTCCTGTCTGATCTGATCAGCGCTGTCGCTCACAGGTTAGAGGTAGAAAAATATGCAGCTGGTTAATTTTGTTTTTGTTTTTGTGACAGAAAAATACACGTTGTGATGTTTAACCTTCAACATAAAAAGCACAAATGTTACAAACGACTTGAATTCTGAGCTCTTCGTAGCGTCTCTGTCTTACACACAGATAACCTTCCACTCACTGATTGAAACATCGGAACGAACAGAAACACTCACAGTTCCTTCAGTTTGGGCAGCGCCTCGATCGCTTTGGGGAAAACCATCAGGTTGTTGAAGTTCAGATCTCTGCGACGAGACAGAAAAAACATTATAGAACAAATCTCTCTTTAGGGCTGCAACTAAAGATTATTTTCACAATTGAGGAAATATATGTGATTACTTTCTTAAGTTTAATGATTTCTGTGTTATATGGAGCAAAGAATCCAGGAAGATTTCTTTAATTATTGTGAAAACACTAAAATGCCTATTGTTTTTGTACTCAATTACAATTAAGTGTTGCAGCCCTACACTGGTACATTCAAATAAATAAAGAGTTGTGGTTAGCACCACGTCACACCCTTATTACAACAACTTAGAATGACGACTAGTGTTAAAACCACTGTTACTAATGATAAATATGACATTTATCCACACTGTCTAGGCCACGGTGAAGCTAAATCTTGTATTTTTAGGCTTTTTTTTATTAATGATTAATCTTTGGATCGTTTTATAGGAACACATAAATTGGCTAATGAGATTTAATATAACATAAGATTGATTTGATTTCTGCTAAATTGGTCTTGTGGTATACGAAATGTACTTTACAGATATTATAACAACAAAAGCTCAGGACTTCTGAATGCTTATATTAATTATGATGTAGGCGTAACTATTTAAATTGAGTTATGTTAGACATATACACTAGATTGGCAAGGAAAACCAGTCGATTTTGCACATTTAAATGCATCATATTGGGAGTTTTTAATACAAAAAGAACATAAGATGGAGCTATGAGGACGTCCCGAGTACAGTAACAACAGTAGAGGCTGTGTGCCAGGAGGAAGTGAACAGTGGGAGGGCAGAGCTGATAAGCATCATGGTACTTTGCTCTATTTATCCAAGAGCAATTAAAGGAGGAAGAGGGACACAATGATGTCTGGAGGACGGGGGGCAGAGGTGGGGCGGGGAGCCGCGAGCGGGGTCAACGGTCCACTTACAGTGTCTCCAGGTTCAGGAGTCCAGCAAAGCAGCTGTCTCCTATCGCTTTAATTCTGTTGTTATGAAGATGCCTGGAAAAGAAAAGGCGGTTTTACACACATCCGTGAGACTCCTCTCCGTGCTTGTGGCTCCACATTCATCAGAGCGTTTTGATCAGGTGCCTGTACAGTATGTGTGTGTGTATATGCAAATGTCGGCCCTGTCCTAATAGATATAAGGTCGTCTCTTCCTGTTTATCCCGACTTGTTTACACAAACCCTGTAGCTGTGTCTGTCTGAGGATTTATGTGTGTACGTGTGTGTGTGTGAGAATCTATGACAGCAGCAGTGAAATGAAATGAAAGTTGTTGTTTTTTTTTAACAATCCCTCCGATTGTTACGCAACACAGCAGATGGTATTTATTATTACTATTCAAAAGTTCTCTTGTGTAAAAGCTGCAAAGATTTTACCACCTGGCACCGAACACCAAGGTAATCTTGATTTTACACGACAGTCTTGAGTTGAGCAACCTTTTCAGTGATGCAAGTAAACAGCACGGGACATGAGCGGCAACCTGTTTTGTTAAAATTAGAAATAAAAAGTGATAGGAGAGTGTGTTTATGCTGGGAATGGGACATGGAGACGATTTAGGAAATGAGGAATATGGGCAGAAAAAGATACTAGAAATGTACTAATCATTTGCTTTTGAACTTGAAAGATCTCCCGATCGACTTAATGCTCAATGACTTTTCTTCCGCTTCTCCCCCGGGTCATTTTAGTCAACATGAGAATGTTCTCAGTGCGTGTGGTTAATTGAGGTTAGGAGGAAAAGTACACCAGCAGGTTGTTCCTGCTCGCTTATTTAGTGTATATGTCTGCGAGGACTGCATGCACAGTACTCTCGCTCTGTCGTGGGAAAGGGAGCTCACTTAAAACGAGTTTCTCACCAAAAGTCGCGATTGACTACCTTGTTTACACATGTTCTTCTGCATAATCCCTCACAGAGAGTCGATCCACTGCAAGACTGTGACTTTATCTACTTTAAACCAATACTCCCTATCAAGAGGACATTTTAAAAATACCAATTAGAAAACGGCTTTTAACATACACATTTTGCCATGGTGTGCAAATGTTAATTAGAAGAATTACACGAGCAGTTTAATTGAACTTACAGCACAACTAGACTGGTCAGGTTCGCGAAGGCGTTGTCTGGTATGTGCGAGATGCGGTTGAGCGCCAGCGTCAGAGCCTGCAGGTTCGCCTGGTGTCTCAGCGAGCCGATGGGGACCGTCGTCAGGTTGTTGTCGTCCAGCCAGAGGTGGCGCAGCTGCTGCAGGCCTTCGAAGCTGTCGTCGGGGACCGTGGTTATGTGGTTTGCATCCAGACGCCTGAAAGTCACAGATTCGTCTCATTTAAATATAAGGCTTGCATTAGCTGACCCAAAAATTACCTTTTATACATACATATGCTACATGGTATGAGATATATAATGTGATAATTAATTCATAAAACGTGAGTTTGAATTTTTTTCAAAATTGTTCTTTCAAAAAGCTAAATGGAGATTTATTGCACTTTTCCATGAAATGGTCACAGCTGTTGGGAAAAATTGGAATTCTAGGGTGTTTATTAAATACTGTAAATGTATGTGCTGGTTAATATGTAATTTATTTATATTTCCAGAATTCTACTGTCTTTCTCAGGGACTGGACAGCTGTTCAGATGTATTTTGTTAAATACAGGTAATGGGATTTAAGATGCATTCGACCTCGGTACTCGGTTAAATAAAAAGTACATTAATGTAACTGCTTTGGATTCTGTTGTTACTGTTGTGAGGAATCTTTGTGTAATTAACAGCATTAATTCAGTAAAAATGTTGGTATTGTAACAGAAATATACCTAATTAAATCGAAATCGAATGGTGGATCATTTTCCCCTCAGCTGTAAATAACCTACACCTACAGGACCCAATGCATTGAGTCCATGAAGTGGATAAAAGGTTTTTTGTTTTTTTTTTTTACTTTCCCAATTTTAGATCCTGGATTATTTCAACCACACACTGCACCTGATTTTTGCTGTGCATTTACCACAGAACTTATGTTGACTCCAGCTGCTTTAGAACTTTCATTGTTAACAGTGGAAAGAAAAAAAAACACTTCCTTTTTCTGTAACATTAGGTACTTAGTCTGTGGGTCGGAACATTATCTATAATAACTACCCACTACTCTTTGGTAAATATCCTTCGGTTTTCTTTCTAGTATCGTAGTATTTGACGACCAAAATCATCTTTAGTTGCAGCCTGAGGCATATTTAAGGAATCATGTGGAAATAATTGCTAATCAATACATAAGTCATTAGATGTATTTACATTTACAACAAAGGGAGTGCGGGACTCGTGCTTTTAAAGTGAGAAAACGCAATTGAAGCCCAGCACAATGGAATCGCGGAGATAAGAATCGCCGAGACTGCGGAGCCAGGAGCGGCGGATCTGACAGGAGCTGTCTGCGACTGATGGGGCAGCTACGAACCAAAAGAAAACGACCCTTTCAAACCAAATGTGATTATCTACAATTATGACAAAGTGCAGGGATGTGATAGTGAGTGTGACTGTGGTGGGTGTGACGCCGCCACTCCGGTATTGCAATAACCTTGACAGCCCTATTCAAGGCACGTCTGATTAATACCAGCACCTTAAGATAACAGGTTACGGCTTTACTCTGTGGCGTCACTCCCTGTTTGCAAGCACTGCACTCTGACTCAGACAGAAATTCCTGCTGTCTTACACTCGGGGGGGGGGGGGGGGGGGGGGGGGAAGTCTCCATTCTTCAACATGAATGAAACACAAGAAAACTTATTTTTAAAAAACGAGGCAGATTTCATGAATGAATGAGATTAACTGGTCTAATTTGATCATCCAAAAATGAATCAGGGAATCCACCGAGCGAGAGCAACACCCCCTGTAAACTGAATAGAAAACTTAATGAAATTCTGATTTGAGGCCAATATTTCAGTGGTAAGAAGAGACTCATTCTTTCTTTGAGTGTTATAATTATGAATAATTCTTCGAGTGGCCTCAACTTATCACCATCGCTGCACTGTTTTCTCCCGCTATCCTCCGTCACCGGGTGTCTCACCCTCCCTCAAAATTCCTCAAGTGTCTGGGCTGGAAGGAAAAACAGTCTTGATTGACGTTTAGCTCTCCAAGGCTTTATACAAACCGAGTCCTGCCTCTGCCAGAGCATATTACTTCAGCTACAGACCTTAAAACCCTCACAGAGAAAAGACATCTGTTAAAAGGAAAAGAGGCGCAAAAAAGAGAAGAGGAGGGGAAGCAAGGAGGGATGTAGAGGAGTGATAATAGCTGAACTTTCAGCACGTTTCTCCAGCTGGATCCAGTCCTCCTTAAAAACCTCAAAGGCGCAGCGGTGGAGGGAGGTGGCACGGACGAAGCCGTGTACGCGCTATGATCTCAGTGTAACCGACAACCCGAAATCCAGCGCCGAGGGGCGAGCGGAGCGGAACGCTGACAGAGGGCTAACAGTCGTGAGCAAGGCCACGAGCAAACAGTCCGGCTCCCTGAAATAAATAAACCAACAATCCAATAAAAGGGAGAGAAGACAGAGAGAAGTTAGCTGCAGATCTGCCGAACAAGACTGACCTACATTTGCACAGGGCTGTTGCTGGGCTTAGTGCACAACAAACACTGCTGCAGCAGCAGGGGTAAAGCATGTGATAGGAGAGGAGCCGCCCCTTAATGACATCAACGATGTCCAAGAGTAAATAATGAGATTCTGATTCCTGAACTCGAGGGAGATCTTTACCCTCACACCATGCTGTTGTCATCACTTTTAGGACATTTTAACTGTCTTTAAAGCAGACTGTGTGAATTTGATGTTCAACATGATCAGGGCTGAAGTGCACTGCGTTCATGTGCGAGGAATGGGAGTCTGGAGCCAAGCTGAACCCTGGGAGGTTGTATTTGGACACAGCGTTTACATCTCAACATGCAATTCCCATTCCATTTACCGGACTGATCGACTTCAATCCTGATGGCGACCCGCTTCAAATCCAGTAGTTGTTAAGATAGTTTGCGTTCGGATCAAAATGGTCATTGAACTCAGCAGCAGTGCAACCGAGCGCCTGCCCTGGCAGAAACTGACGGACCTTAAACGCATCTCATCCACTTGAAACAGACAAATAAACTCTACTCAATGTCAACATTTGCATATTTTTTTCTCTCCAGCACAAAATATTTAGATATTTCCAGGAATAAGTAGATAAAATGTGTAACACTCTTTCAGCGGAGGTCTTTTTGATTGAATTGGTGAGTAACTGTCTCGAATGCGGTTGCGAGTTTGGCTCAAACACTGTGAATTTTCACCTTGGAATGTAGCGTGTGTGAAATATCCAACAGCGAGCTCCGGCGGCTTCAGTGTACCTTCTTGTCCGAGAGCTCGTGACAAAACATCTCCCTCATCAACCTCAAGCTGCACAGAGAACAGCCGGCCGCAAACGTGAAACTCAAAATTAGGACTAAAGTGACGTTATGGCTTGAGATTGTCATAATAGAGTGACTTCTTATATAAACACGAATGACTGAATCTTTGCTGCAGCAGCACCACCACCACCCTTTTCATTGTTTACATGTTCCACCCACATTTTGAAAGAAAGAGATTATTTTCGGTCCTAAACCAGAGGCTGTAGTTATTCCCCTGTCGTCGGGCCACGTATGACACTACCACCAATTAAAGCGAGATGTCTGACCAGGACGACAGCGGCATCAAATAATTATCAAAATATCTGCAAAGTGCTGCTCTAAAATGTGTTAAAGCATGAGTGTGTGTGTGTGTGTGTGGTACACATCTTACAGTGACTGGAGAGAATGGAGGCTCTTCAAGGCTGCAGCAGGCACCGTCTTCAGCTGATTATTCTGCAGCATCCTGAAGATTCAAGGGGGGGGGGGGGGGGGGGGAAATCATGATATTAACTGAATGTACAGTAAAACTGTGTGTCCCCACAGAGGACACCCCAGGGCTAACTCCACATCTGAATAACTCCTCTGTGTGCTGTTGTTTATGTCAATCCACACTGGTTGCAATTAACCCCCGACTTAACCAATCATTCCTGTCACAGTGTTAGTGAAAAGAAAGGACTCCAAACTCCAGGGTAAGTCTCCCACAAGCCTTTGGCAGACTGATGCCCTGACTTTTTTTTTCATTTCTGTTGAGTATAAATCATACGTATAAGCATATACAATGCTTATATGTGTTTGCTTTTCGATCCGGTATCAAAGACCAGACCACAAAGGTTAAGCTCACTAAAGACTGAACAGGGTTCAGTGTCCACATCTTGTCAATGATGCATTTTTCTTTCAGAGACAGAGAGACTGTTTGTAGTTGGAACTGTACGACTATGATTAACATAGAAAATAACTGACAGCATCACAGTGTTACCACAGGCTGCAGTATTTGTTCTCTCCACCAGTGTGTGGGAAAATGCATGCTGTCAGAGGCGCACAGTGTGTGTGTGTGTGTGTTTGTGTGTATACCAACACTGTTGGTTGGGGTTGTATGCTTACAGGACTTTGAGCTGATGCAGGCCAGACAGGGCTTCAGGGTGGATGAATGACAGGTCATTCCCCGCAAGGCGGCTGAGTGAGAGAAAGAGACATTTCATTAAAAAAACGACATTTGACTCTAAACGGCCGCGGGAGTATGTCGCAGTTCCGAATAAGGCGGCGCGCGGTGTCGAGAACTTCACATTCGGTGCCTCGGTAGATCAAGTTTCAGCTCACAAGCTGAACACAGGGTCTGGGGTGTCAAAGACATGTGGCTGTGTCATGGCCTGTTGTCACTTCATCTGGCACCTACAAGAGATTAGAACTTTTCCTGGACGTCCCTTCCTTAGTTCCCTTTCGGGGCCTCTCAACCATCCCTATCCAAATACTAGGTCAAATACTATAGAGAAATAAAGCAACAAATCAGAGGTCAAATTTGTTATAAAATAGGTGTCAAGATATGTTAGTGAATGCAATGGGTAGTATTTTCATAAAATAAAATCGACTTACACCCACCATTTCAAAGTTATATACACATCTGTTGGAGTATTAACAAAAAAACATCAGCGTAAGAGTGGTAAATGTTGATTTATGACTGACTTTCCATTGAAATCAGCAGCATACTAATGCAATTTCCATCTGTCTTACCTGATTTCCTCTGCTAGATTTCAGCAGAACAGCACATACTTTAGTCAAATGGATTGGAGCCAATAATTTGCTGTACTCAATCATTTTCTACTAGACATTGAAGGCTTAAAAGAGAGGGAACAAAATACAAAAAAATGAGGGACTGAGCCACATTATAACCCCCCCACCCCCCACCCCCCTCTGGTTCTGGCTCTGTGCTTTTCAAAGTTCCACATTGAATTTGTTTATGTCTTTTACGGGTGAAGTAACTTGATAAATGTGTCAATGGAGGAGCAGGAAAGACGTTACATATTATCTTGTGAGCTGAACACAATGGTAAAAAGGCCTATGTATATATATATATATATATATATATATATATATATATATGTGTGTGTGTGTATGTATGTAATATGCATATGACCGATCAAGTCAAAAAGGTAAATCTAAGTTCTGAATCACTGCTTTTTTGACCAAAAATGATTCAATAAGGCCAATCCCCTGTAGGAATTGGTATCGTTTAAAGCTACAACGATTACTTTTACTCTCTACTTTCACTTTCATTAATCGAGTAATCGTTTGGTCCAAAAAATGTCAGTGGAAACGATTAATTATTAAATAACGAATAATTATTTCTTTATCGTGTGGAGCAAAGAAACCAGAAAATATTCCCATTTAAGAAGCTGAGACATTCCGAAATCTTGTTTTAATAACGAGAAAAGCTTCAAACAGTTTAATCGATTATCGAAATAGTTGGTGATTCATTTAGTAATCGATTAATATTCGAGTAATTGTTTCAGCTCTGGTATCACTGGGATTTTATAAATACTTCTACTTGGCAATACTGCTTTAAATCCTGCAATAATGAATCAATATTTATTCAATTACCAAATTAATCGCCAACTATTTTGAGGGTTTTTTTAATAGTTAAAAAAAGCTTCTTAAATGTGAATATGTTTTGGTTTATTTGCCGCAGAAATCATTTAATACCAATTATTTTGATTTGTGGACAATACTTCTTTTGTATCCGATACCGATATCAGTTTGTGCCATTTCAAGTTTCCCATTCTTATCTTGCATTAAAATTGTCAATAAAATAATGAAAACTGTGGCGTTGGTAAATTTGTTCGTCCTTTTTTCCACGTTGAAATATAGCAGGCACACAAATATTAAAAATTTAAAATATGAAAGAAGAAAAGCCAAGTGAAAATATGCAGAAGGCCAGTAAACCCCCCAACTGGGCCAGTGAGGAAAAAAATGTTACGTAGGACACTGATTTATCATAAGACAGCTGCTTCAGCCTCTGCACAAAATGACTTTAGGGGGAGGGGACACCTCCCTTTCCTGCTCGGTACAGGAAGTGTATAGGAAATAAGGGTGTAAATAAGCATGGGACAGACTGACTGGCACACAGAGCCCAAGTATACTATCTGCCCTGAGAGATTAGCAACAGATTTATCACTGCAATGTAGGCCAGGCTGAATTCCCTGCAACAGGAGCTGCTGGGTGTGAGAATCGAGGCTCTTACAAGACCACATAAACTCCATGTTGACTCAAAAGTGGACGTTTGTTTGTACGCAATAAATTGCAACGGTTTCACGGGGCAAACTGCACCTGTTTGTATTTATAATCTTGCTTTCAATTTATGAATAATAAAAAGTCCAACAAAGACTCCACCAAATGCAGACCAACTGCTCTGAATGCATGTTTACATGGTGGTTTGGGCCAGTCACAAGTTACTGTCTACTCTCTGATTTGTGGTTGACCAAAGCTATCATATGTGGACGCGAATGCTCACCAGCTTTATAAAAAAAAAAGCTGGCAAATCAGACTGAATTGTCTGACACGAACTTCGACAACACAAAAAAAACAACATATTAAACCCATTTATGTGACTCCCTGTGTCTCCTAACAGTAGTAGTGTTTTGTTCCAAGCAACTTTTCAATATTGTGCGACAAACGTTCTGCAATGGATCTTTAACTCCAAGAACATTTTCTGCACCTATAGCATAGACCACAGTACAAGTTGTCACGTGTTTATGGAAGCCTAAAAATCCACATTCTTATGCTTCATTCATTCTTCTGGCACATTCGGGGTAATCCAACAGAATTCCATTACAATCACAGTGCCGACCAGCTAATCGACACATGCTAACACGGTCTGACAGAACTTATAAGTCATCGTTCAGGTTTCACAATACAAAGAGCTTCTCCTTTTCCCATCTCTCAGCAAATTCACTACATGTCCCTCCAGGCTTTGATAAGGACAGAAGAATGTGCTAAATCTCACTAAGGAAAGGATAAATCCTCTCCTTGTGAAACACCACTCCCACAGGTTTACCTTTGTCAATAGTAAACTGACAAAGAGCCCTGTGGGGCAGGCTGACGGCAGTAAGAGGCACGGACATGTGCTGCTAAGATTGCAAAAAAAAAATAAAACACTTTACTGCTCCAACAGTACAATTTATTTTCTACTTGGGAAACCAATGTGGCAAAACCCAATCACAATCCCTCCTCCCACAACATGCTCTCACATGTACAACACACACCTTTTATTACCGTTGTTGTTATAGGCAGCTCGTGATTATAAACCAATGACTTCATTTCCAATGTTTATTTTGTTACTGAAAATGTCATATGACCAATGTCTATAATCTTGTCTTTGTAGCAGAGTTGACAATTGCTAGAGTTGTCAGTGACTGAGTGGCTTAAATTATTTACATAAAAAAAAGTACAAGCCTGTGCAAAAATGAACTCCCACTAATACTTGTCTGACACGTAATGCAACAATGAAGTGTAATAGATTTGATACTGTTTTGATTTAGGCCACTGACAGACTTGTCCGTGGAGGCAGCAACAAAGACTTTCAGGGAATTGAAGTGCCAAAAACTGACATAATAGAATTTCTCTGAAACTGAACTATGTAACAGACTGTGAAATAGGGGCGGCTCGAAATAACAATTTGGTCCTATATCGTCATCCATCCTCGTGTGATATGAAAAACGATATGCCAGGGCAAATGTAGATATTTTAATTAATAAACGAAGGAATTCTGAAGTAAACAGTCACCGCCAGTTTCAAATGAATGAGGGAAACTTGGGCAGAGGTTACCGCGGGATGATGGCGGAGAAAGGTGCAGTACGTTAAGAGATGCCCCATCCACATTCAATACGTAGAGTTTATTCACTTTGTTTTCTATGTTGTGAATAAATAGAAACATTCTGCACTTCTCAGGGATGTTTTGTTTACTTAAGTTAGACAGATATTGCGATGTCTCGCTTTTATGATTGTCTTGCAATATATTGATAATCACATAATCATTGTATCATGATATTATTGGTATCGCATTGTGAAGTAGTCTGTGATAGTGAGGGAAAATCATTGACTTAACTCTCTCTCTCTTATTTAAGAAGTGTGCCACAATGGGTCACTCTGGTGTGCTTGACCCTTCGAAAGTGAGGCCTGTGTTCTCTATCCGCACTCAAGGAAGGTCACTACAGTAGACCACACTACAAGACGACGTGTTGAAAGATTTGGGTGCACCTAAATTTTGTGCTGTGTAGTGCAACCCCTGCAAAAAAGTGAGTCTGGGGCCCTGCAGAGAGACACCGTTCAGAGCCTGGATGGCAACATCCATCCATCTTCTACCAAGTTATCCTCTACATGAGGGTCGCCGGGGGTGCTGTGCCAATCTCAGCTGAAAGGCAGGGTACACCCTAGACAGGTCGCCAGTCCATCACAGTGCCACATACAGAGACAAACACAAACAACCATCCATTGCATGTTTTTGGACTTTGAACCCCGGTCTTCTTGCTTACCACTACACCAACCATATAGCCCCTTGGATAGCAACATGGAGCTGGTAATCAGAGGGGAACCAACCATGAGAAGCTTCCATCTTATTCTCCGTCAGTGCTTTAAGATTAGCAACTATAGTTAACAACAGTGCTATAAAGACAGGGAGTTACTATTTAGGTAAACTTGGTGTAGTCGGGACTAGGGAGGTTAAGTAATTAACTGTGAATTTAACCTAGAAAGAATGAATGAATGAATGAATTGAACTGAAAACATGTGTTTCTTTTCATCTGTGTCATTTATATGGACCTCACTAAAGGTGTAGTTGGTGATATGATGGTATTACCATTTTGTACAATCACCCTTTTGCTGCAAATTCAAGATTTTCAAGTTATAAAAAGGTATGAATTGCACTTGAATGCATTTTATGGGATATAATCTGACCAGATTTGACCAACCTCAATTACCCCCCCTTTACACCACAACACAATCATACCCCAAATGACTGAGAAATGAGCAGAGAAATGGAAAAGAGAATTGCTTAGACAATTGCAGAGAAAGATACACAGAATCAAAATTATTATGTTTACATTCATTTGAAATGAAATCCGTTTTTTAGGATTTATTTATTCTAACAATCCACGTATTAAGAGAAGCAGGAGATGTTTTGAGGGGAGGCATTATGACAATGTTTTCTCTTTCTTTCCAATAAACCCATGTTATTGGAAGAGAAATAATGGATTTATTTTTCTTTTTTTCAGTCTCTGCATAGGCTGCTCACTGTCTGGGTGTGTGTGTTAGCAGCAAACCCAGAGGTCAGAAACATTAACACGTATACTTGCATGCTTGTTTATTTATTGAAAGTCATAACATCATCGCAATATTCAACCATTACCACATATCTCGTGTTTTCCTAAGGTTGTGCAGCCCTAATTCAATTTGTATGAAATGAAACGTTAATTGCACACAGATGAGGATTTAATGTGGAATATAGGAAGAATAAACTGAAATAATGTTCTAAATTGAAATCCCTGTTCACAAAATGTAACATTGCAATACTGCGGTCTTGGTCACAGGTTATTTTCAACAATATACACAAACTGCACGGGAGACAGAGAATACCTGTCATCACTTCTGCTCGGCTTTGTTGTGCCTTTGGCAAGAAAGACAGAGAGCAGAGGAGATTGCGTGACTACGACGGAGGGAATATTCCTCCCTTTTCTTCACTCCTGACGTGAATGAGGATAGCCCAATCGCTCTCTCTGTCAACTCTTTCTCTCCCCGTCTTTGCCCCCGGGGCCCTTGCTCTGGTTCACTGACACTGTCACAGCCCTAAAGCGAAAAAAGTCAACCACCAAAGTTCACAGAGACGAGCCTGAAGACGTGTTCCCAGAAAAAAAACAACAAAAGGCTGAACAAACACGCATGAACTAAGGGTATATGTCAATCAAAATACCTTCCTTCAAGAAAAACAACAGATGCAACAAGAGTCCATCCATTTACTGTGATTTAAGACAAGAAGTAGCAGTGAGACAGGGTTGGTTTTTAGCCTCATTGCCATGGAAACCATTGTTTTGCCCTCTTCCTTCCTGTCTTGCATTCCTTCGTACAATGCGATGAAAAGTAAATTGCCTTTCAACAAAGCAGATTGGAGTGTTCTATGGAAAAGAAGAGGGTGAAGACTGGATCGGCTGAAAGACGCATGAGAGCTAAAACAAAAAAAATAAAAAGCCTGCAGAAAAAGACCAAGTGGAGCTGTGACTGCTGTTCACTCGCTGGTCAGTTTGAATTCCCAGGGCCGCATGCTACCTGATATCAGGTAGACAGATTTTATCTCTGACTGCCAGCAGCACTGAGCCAGACAGCAGAGTATTTAAAGAGTAAAGAAATAACAAACACCCACTCAGATCAGATCACCACTCAACAAAGTTCCACAGCAGAGACATGCTGTTGCCACCCTGATAATCCTTTAAAAGCAAAAATCCACACAGGATGTCACGTGATTGCAGCTTCAGTACACGGTGTCTCACCTCATCGTTTTAATTGAGGTTTACTGCACCTTTTTTTGTAGACGCCCGTTTTTCAATTCATGAATGGTGAGTGATTCGCGACCTCACGCAACGCCGCGCTTATCTGCTTTCTGATGAGCGCGGACGGGAGCGAGCTGTTGTGTGCCCATGCCGATGTGTGTGTGTGTGTGTGTGTGTTTTTCGCAGTTCAGACTCAAATACCCAGGTGCATATCATAAAGCCCGGCCCTCATGTCAACATTGCACAGAGAAAATACATCATTACCAAGGAAAGACGGGGAGTGTGGGGGGGTGGGCATGTACTCACAGTTCCTCGAGATAGGGGAAGTTCTTGAATACATAGGCTGGAAGCTCCGTGATGTTGTTCATGCTCAGGTCACTGTGGAAACAGAAGTCAAATTAGAAACCTTTGAATCACAGTTGGTTAAACCTTCATTTAAGATCTTGGTCAAACTTATTTCCCCTGTTTAAGTGTCACATGAATCATTTTCCTCATCATTATTTGGGAAATTCAAAATAAAGTTGTTTGTGTACGGGGTCTTTATTTTCCCTGCTTAACTATAACAAACATGCAATTACGACAGCGAGGACTCAGAGATGGAGCAGATAGATTTGGCCAAATGTAAACTGCATACATGGATACAAACAACGGGGCAGCTCCGGTCACAGATCTCTTCTGGGTTTTGTGTTTTCAAAACTGCGCCTGCATGTGTGCAACCTGAACGAGAAAAAGTCTTGAAAAGGCCCTTCTCTTTAGCCGCAGGGAGCTTCATTTTTCAAACCAACTTCAAGTCAAGATAGGCATGTGGCAGCATGAAAAATATGCACAGGACTTGATTTGCTTCCCCCACCAAAGCTAATATGAGTTTTTATCTTCATAGTGGTAATGCAAACAAAAAACAGACACATGTATGCAATGGCAAATGTGAGATCTTTGGGTGTTTACACTTGGTAATGAAACATAATGTTAAATAAATACTAAATTATAACTATTAGCCTAAATAATGCCATTTAAATGGACTGATGCCCTTGTCCCAATACAGATACACACACTAGTGGGGAATCTATTTATTGAATTAAGTACGAATTAAGTATGTCCACCTCCACTACACTAGGTGGCAACATGCCCCCTTTAAGCGAGTTAGTATTAGGCATTATACAGTTGACCTTGAGCGTTATTTATTCAATTTAATTGAATAGTGTGTATAGTGTGTCGATTCATAACATACTTTATGTCACTGCACATGTAGAGCTGAAACAATGAATCGATTATTAATCGATTACTAAATTAATGGACAACTATTTTGATAATCGATTAATCGGTTGGAAGCTTTTTTCATGATTAAAACAAGATTTCCGATTGTTTAAGCTTCTTAAATGTGATTATTTTCTTCATTTCTTTGCTCTGGAAAACAAAGAAATCATTACAAGTGAATCATTCCAGGTTTGACGAACACCAATCATCATTTTTAAGGTTTTCTATATATTTTAAATTTTATGGACCAGCTCTAGTTATATGGGTGTGTTAGTCCGACTTTCAATCGAACTAACGTGTTAAACTTGTATTTTAGTCCAGTTTAGGTCTGACAAACACATTAATTCAACACTTTCTTCCATCTTATAAACATGAGTGAGTGAATGACAGTCAACTGCCCCCCCTGCCCCCCATCCCCCATAAGAGATCGTCCATGTCATGACTGAAAAAAACATCCGGGATTCACAAATGTATCAAACCACCCCCCTACCCCCCTTTCACTCTCCAACTGGCCATCTTGAATTTCACTGCCAGATCTCTCTAGGACCTTGTGTGTGGGCCTCTGAATCCTACGAGGATCATATTGCCCTTCCTCTGCAGTCCCAAATACACACACAGTACACACCGTACACACACACACACGTAGAGCACCCTTAAAAGGCGGGCCCTGAAAGAACCCTCATCATCCCTGCAACCTATGTCCCATCTCCACTTACCTGGTTATCCAATTACCATAGAGACTGCACAGCTAGAACAACACTTCCTTCAACATCTACAAACTCCTTATGGTTTTGGCTTCAACATGGTGGTGTTCTGCAACCACTGCTGCCAATCTGCCACCACCTGAGGTCAGAAGGATGCATCCTTAACCACATTTTAAACCGTTTTGACTAAACCTTCTGCAGACTGTTGACTGGTCTGAACCACATTGCAGGCTTGGGGAGCATGGGAGGCCTGCATGACTATATCACACTTCCTCCCTCCCTCTGTACTTGGCTGCTTTACTCATCAAGGTCCTGGCTTGTCCCCGCTAAGACAGATTGAGGAGGACACTAAAAATGCAGCTGTGATAAATGGTGACGAGCTTTAAACGCTTCCACAAACAGGTATCAGGACATTTCAGCCACCAGAACTGGACACAGTATCCCGGGGGTGATAGGAAATGCTCCTCCCAACAGGGTCCAATGTAGAAAAGCAAAAACCTTCTACCATGGAGACATCTGAGGACATTCATAGGACAATCATATGTGTTCTACATTAATGTTTCTGTAACCTAGTTAAGTCCTGGGACTTTCATTGCAACAGACCTGCAAGGAAAGCTTAGGGCTCTGGTTGGTCGATGAGTTATCCAAAATTTGTCATAATTGTATTTTGTAATATTAAATAAGCAAATTTAAAAGCTAAACCTACATAAACCTATATTTGTTATAGCCACACAGTTATTTTATGAAAGAGTGGTGGATTATAGATGTTTTGCTCCAGTTCAGGTTTACAACCATTTCTAAGTGAATCAAAAACTACTAATTTAGGGTCTTGGTCCAAATCCAAATTCAACAGGGGAATATTTAAGTGAAGTTTTCCTTAGGGAGTATCTATCTCTACCAATACCAGTGTGATACAGTCATTTTACATGTATTTAACTACTAAGCTTTTAGAAACACATTTGCTACTCTTTCAAAACCATTACTCTCCAGTAGCGTAACAAGTATTTAGTTTCCATAAAGAAGAAATAACCAGCATACGACATGATTCAGTTGAAATGCTGTCGTATGTGCTAAGTGGAGCATTTCTGTAATATTTAGGGTTTTCGGATGAGATATTACATTTTTCTCTCTATCTCTGATATCCAATCCGGTGATTTTGACCAGTGTCGTCTCAACTTTCCCCCGGGTTAGCATGTTTTCCCAACGTCTCTGTGGGTTCTCTACAGGTACTCCGGCTTCCTCCCACAGTCCACAGGCATGCAGGGTGGGGTGAGGTTAACTGGAGGCTTTAAATCAGTAATTACCAGGGACTGAAGGTGGTTTTTTTTTTAAGCCAAATGATTTTGCAGATTCCTTCAGGGTTGTGATTGATTTATCGATTTATCAAACACATACTGTATTCCTAAATGTCTGGTTTACCCATTCAAAAAAACAATTCCCAAATGAAAGGTTTGAGAGACACTGCTCTAAATTGACCATAGGCATGAATGTGAGTCTGAATGGTTGTTTATTTATTCTGCCTCTTCCCCAATGCCAGCTGCAAATAGCTCCAGCTCCCCTGTGACCCTCAAAGGATAAGCGGTATAGATAATGGATGGACGGGAATCCTAAATGTGCTCTCCATGTGCAAAAAACTGCCTGTTTAGTATATTTGCCATTTTTCAAACCAACTTCTGAACATTGTTCATTCATCATTCTGAAACTGTCAAATCCTCTTAACTGTGCTCAGACCTAAGACTCTGTTTTAAGGGTCTAAGCACATGGTCTGTTGCTCATGAAATGTGTTGAGGACGCATACGGATTTCACTTGTGCTAGCGAGTGACGTCCGGTATCATATCTGAAGTGACACTGGTATCATTATCAGTAATCAACTGGCTTTTTTTTAACTTTCCTCTCCTTGTTATAATAAAATGTTGTTTATTTTTCTAAAAATAGGTCTAAACTCCAAACTAACGGTAAGTTTATCTTTGAATGTTGGGCACAAGATTGAGAAAAACCCACATCTGCAGTAAGAAACTATGTGATGTGGGACGGGATTAAGTAAACAAGTGAAAGAAAAGGGTTAGGGACAGAGATTTAATATTCTCTCATCCCCAAGTCGTCCTGTTTGTGAGCGGGAACCACAGAGTGGCTTCTTTCACCTCTGCTGACCAAGAACAAAAGTATCATTCATTTAAAAATGGACCGAGGGCACCGAGCAGGCAAGCTCCACCAGCAGAGAGCAAGACCCCTGACTCCACCCCCTCCATTTTCTTTAAGTCTCGACCTTGTTCACACTATGAAAGGCCCTGTGAGATGTTTAGCTGCTGACTTGCTCTTGCTCAGTGAAAACGCTCAACAGTTCACGCAGACACTGTGCCAAGAACGAAACCTGTGCAGAGACTTGGTGGCAGGTAAACTACATACCTTCCAAAGGAGTGTTTGCTTTGTAACAGACTCAGGGGCCTCCTCATTTCTCTCATCTGCTTTTCTGTGACAGGGCCTTTCCATTACAGATGCCAACACTCAAGCCCCTGTGGGCTCTAGGTAAGAGTCCACTCCAACACTCCAGCCATAAGATTTATTGATGAAAATATGCTTTTTCCAAAGTAAAAGGTACAGGTTACCAGGACTACTGCATAGCCTCAAACATTACTTCCTTGTAATGTCTCTGATTGTAGGGTATTACCAAACACTAACTTGCATTTTCTTCTTTCTTCTATTAGGTTTCCATGGTTGTATACTTCAAATATACCTACTGTCTTCCCTGTAGCTGATGATAACTAGGCAAGAGACTTTATTGAAACTTAATGCAAGCACACTAATTGTAAAGGCACGATAATTACAAATACATACTGCAGGTTCAGTAAAGATATCGCAATGACAAAACTTTAATACAAGGGATTTTTCCTTTACACATCAGCAGACTATTGTCGGTGCATTAGCCAGGAGAGAAGGAGTCTTTGCAGCTGCGACATGTCTCACTAATCCATTATGATCCCTAACCCCACTGCTTCACATACAATAGACGAAGGGAGTGGGAGAGGACAACTAAAGTTCAAGAGACCAGGAGAACAAATGAGAGTGGGACAGAGAGTGGGACAAACAACCTTTCCCATACTTTTGTAGAGTTTGAGGTGAATGAATTGGGGACTTCACTTTCAAAACCTGCCCCAGAGCAGTCAGATAACTCTGTGCATAGACAAGAAGATCTTAAAAAACAACTTGTTGTTTTCCACTTTTTTGGCATAAATTAGGCCAGTGGAGTGGCGGTAAGGGGTATGATATCATTCTGTGAAAACATTGTTTCAGACTGCCCTTAATGCAGTGTAGCATTTTGCCCAGATGAAAAAGTATGCTTTAACAGTTTCAGCTGTAAGCTCTGCAGCAGGCCTAGTGTGACATGTCTTAACAGCCTGTTATATTAATCCCCTCCCTGTTTACTCTACCTCACACGATCTTCACATTTGTGATTCCAAGTGGCACAGTTCTGGTTCTGGTGTACAGCAAGGCTTTGACCACCATTCTTAAAAAAAAGGGTGGCAAAACACCGCAGACCTTAACAATTTAGGGCAAGGTGCCGGTGTGACGCATTCTATTCCCTTAACCACGTAACACACGCTAAATTAGACAAGTGGTTGTGTAAACTTTAAGTCAAGAGTTTCTGCTTTTTAAAATTCAAGGAAGCAAAGTAATTACAAGAAGCCACAATAAATTGCTGTTTTCAGCTGGGTTGTAGAGGTGGTTACTTGGGTTTATGATTAACCCAGTGGCTGTGAAACACAGTGAGGCATTTCTTCATGGGGCAATCATCAACTGTACCTGCCACCGCGCCATCCAGATCTAACCTGCCTGGTGCCTTATTTGCTCCACATGTTTCAAATGCCCTTACAGAAGTGCCTTCACCCGACGTCCTTCTTAAGGTGACACAATTTTGACTCAAATGTAAAGCATTGGAACCGAGGCCGTGCTAGCAACAATCCATGCAGCACAACTCACCCAGCTCTACCCCAAACATTACTCATAGTCATACAGTCATTTCTATCCAAAGCTTAAGGGGAAATTGTTTTTCCTGTAACAAGTTCTTGATAAAAAAGGGTTTTTGTGCCCTCAGAAAAAAAATGGTTGCCATGGGCCAAACTAACATTTAAAATCAACGTCTCTTGGTTTAGAACCTGATTTTCCTGGCTGAAAGCAGGCGTCATTAAGAGCTGTAAAATATTTATTTTCAAGGGGTGTATGCTTCAAGGTCAATTGTTTGTTACACTGCAACAATTTTCATAACTGACTTGGACTTAGATCAAGTGAAATCTAGCCAACATTCACTGGTTCCAGGCTCCCATACTTGTACTTGCTTTTCATTATTACAATTTGACTGCTACCAAGTGTCCACGGAAAAACATTACAAAACCTTATTAATCGATGTAACAAAACCATGTATAATAGATTGTGTGCACAATCTATTACACACGGTATGTTTTCAGTACATCACTTCATCGACTAATCAGCTCTATAATGACAAAACAGTCAATTTGTCAATTTGTTGATCGTGCAGAAAATTAATCCGAGTAAATTACAACTTTGCTCATAAATTAAGCAACCATGCCAAAGTGTTACTGGCTGCTGCAGCTTCTTAACATGATGAACTATTTTTCTTTATGTTTTAGACAATTGATCCGGAAAGATATGACATTTGGAGACTCCACCCTGGCACCATTGTCTAGACAGAACAAATTAAGCTAGAATGTAATTGGACGATGATTACTTGATAATTGTTACCTCTGCCAAGGAGGTGGTTCTTTTTGTCATTTTTGGCTGTGTTTATCTGACTTTGAGCAGCATAACTCCAAAAGTTAAGAAAGGACTGAAAATGTGATGAGATTATTAGAACTTGGTGTTGATATGGATTCAGGATTTCTTTTAAACAGTTGTCAACTGTGACAGTTAGTGTATCAACACTGCAAGAAACTGAGCAGCCTTGGCGAAAGGTTAGCGCACTCCGTGTGCTTTTTTTCGTTTATAATAATTACTAGTTTTGATGATATACTGGGTTAGCTTCAGGATTACAAACTGTGAAGATTGAAAACTGTAATGTGGTTTAATATCGTCAGAGTTCAGAACTCTATGTAACTTTTTGGTTGCACTGGAAAATAGAGCTAGGTTCTATTTTAAAGCTGTCGTGTAGTTGCCCAGTATATAGTCGTTTTATTGTTGTGTCTGTGGTGACACAGAGTGATATGTTTTAAATCACAGCTGACACAGGGAAGGTGGAAGCAGAATAGCTACGCCAATGAAGCGGGACAGCAGCAAACTTCAGGTTAAGGAATTACCCCCCAGTTCTCAGGAATTGACCCTGGTTCTCTGAAACATGAGTGAGGTAGTGATACCAAAAGATAGCGTGAATAATATGGACACAGAGTTCTCGGTTCAGAAAGCTCTGCAGGCTCACCTGAGGAGAGGGGAAAGTCTGGGGTGGTAGCAACACTAGCAGTGTTTTGGCAACATAAGTTACACACTGGAGCTTTAATAATTCCCACAATAGCATTTACTTCAGTAGCAATAAAACAAACCTTTGTCAATATAATAATGAATTGCACTGTAACACAATTGTTTTGAATGTTTAACCTTAGTTTTTTTAATTGTTAATTGTGTAGGTCCATAAAAAAAGGTTTTAACCCCCCAATAAACTGCTTTCTTTAAGTGTTACTCAAGAGCAAAAATCTACAATTACTAAACTAACATAGTTTCACAATAATTATCTGTATCAACTGATTTAAAACATTATTTTTCCAGGACAAAAGATCCTAGGGAAGTATTTACAACCACAATTTTCCACAACAGTGCAAGAGCTCAAGAGATCACAAGATGCATCTGTGAATACAGAGCCATTTTCTGTGGTGGACAACTAGGATTAAGAACATAAACAAACATAATTACTAAAATCAAAAAGCACTCTCACTAAGTCAATTATGGTGAATCTCCATTATCTGGATAAAAAATGAATGGAGAAAATTGTTAATACTTTGAGTTACTTAAAAATACTGTTAAGCATACAGTCCTAGTGATTTATTTTGAAATGTCACAAGTGGGGGATCGCCATTGAGGATTCTTGTCATTCGAATTAAAATGTAGATGAGAAAATATGTATTAAAGTGACAGGTTTTTGTAACATCGCATTTTAGGTTCCTTCAACGATGTATTTCGTAACATTGGTTCTTCGGTTTCCTTGGCGTTCATCTGTATTTGTGCACATTTTCTGAACGTTTAGAAGTCTGAAGCAAACGATGACAGAGAATGGACAGGCGGCCCGTTTGCATTCTGCAATAACACCATGGATTATTTTGATCTGGAAATGTTCATATTGCCACATGCCAACACTTGAACCCAAGTATAAACAACCGTCATGGACGTACTTTAACCAAACACTACAACCAGTTTACTATACAGAGAGAAAGGCTAAAGTTACACAGAGAAAACCAGAGTTGTCAGCCCACTCACTGCTCCTCACAGTTTTACTACTACCTCACTATTGCGATAACTGTCTTACTGTGGAAATTAGGGCTAATAATTTATCACAATAAATATTTATTCGCTATCAACAGGTTCAATACTATCCAAGCACAACATGAGCGGTCTGTTTTAACAACTGCTTGCATTTTTCTGTCAGTAAAAGAGTTTGTCCTCATCTTTCTTTCAATCAGGAACAAAACTGAACATTTGTGGTGATTATTATGGATATCAACTGATTGGAATACTTTGTTGTCATAATATTTTTGGACCATATCTGCCAAACCTTATTGATACTTGATACTGTAACATGGATAAAATCATAATAAAACTAATATCTTACTATAGACACTATCACAAACTCCCAATAACCCTTGTACCAGGATTATTATATAGCAATACATTTTAAATTGACTTATTACCGCGGTATTATCATATCTTATCAAGGTTTTTTTATATCTTTACTCTCACTACAGGTCTTTATTATCCGGGAGACTCGTACTAAAACCCCTTGTGAGTGGAAAGTTTCCCCGGTGATGTTGACTGTCCATCACTCAACTTCCAAACACAACAACATCCCACACATGCACAGGCCCTCGCGGTGAGACATGTGGATGTGAGCACAGCCATGTTTGGAGTTTGTACTTCATTGTAGTGTGTTGTAGTTGGTGTATTAAGCACTTACAGATAGTAGGTGAAAGCACTGAGTCCGGGCGGGACGGTGGTCAGTCCTCTGCCGGAGCAGTCTGCACCTCCATCTTCATCGCAGCTGCATGCGGGGGAACAAACGGCCGTCGACTGCCCTTGACCGGCGGCACCAGGACGAAGGAAGCACCACAAACATATCCAAAACAGTCCCACACGCATTTTCTCTTTGTCGGTTCAGGTGAAAGCGACAGAAAAAACGCGGTTTCGCGGGGGCTTTGTCTGCGGTTTAATCTACTCCGGACGTCGACTTCTCATGTGGTTTGCTCGGTTGAGGCATGAAGGAGAGAGAGGTGAAGCCTGACCTACAACAAAATGTTAGCGTTCAAACACCTACAAAAAATATCCCCGTCCACGTCCAGTTAGTGCTCAAAACCGAACGCTGCCTTCGTCGACACGGAGTTTATCTCGCTAGTAAACATTTCTCAACCCCCCCCGTGTGTCGTTGCTCTATGTAAATGAAGTAGCAGTGCTGGCGACAGGAGCGGAGCCTACCTTGCGTTTTTTGCGTTTTCGTTGTCCCATTAAATAATCGCCCCCACCCCCTCCTACAAAAAAACGCGAGCGGCGCCTGTTAACGCGTCTGATCCGGTGACAGTTGAAACCTTCGGTTACAGGAGAATGACTTGCGGTGCTGGTTTGTTTCCCTGCAGGAGATGACCGTCAGTTTTCAGCCAGTTCCCCCTCCTCTTGCTCCTGACATCAACAGCGTGCTTGTTTAAGGCTCTGCAGGCACAGACTCAGACACCCTACCGGACAACCTGCAGCACTGGGCCCGGCCTGTGCACCAGCAGTCTGCCCGCCTCTGCTCTGCTGCACACCCACCGCCGACAGGGACTCTCAAAGAGAGAGAAAACAAAACCGTCAGGTAAAAACTTTTCCTGCGGTGGAGGAACGTGTTCAAATCCCAGCACCACACTGCAAACTTACAAGGCAAGCAGGGGCGAGTGTAGGGGTCCTGGCGGCCAGGGTGGGGGGGCCCCCCAGGGTTCCACCTGCAAATAATGAAAAGTAAATAGTGCAATTATTACATTATTATTACATGTCATTTAGCAGACGCTTTTATCCAAAGCGACTTACAATGGAATAAGTTATTTATGAGCTATTACTCCTTTATACTAGCGATATCTTATTAAAAATTAATTTATAAATATCAAGTAAATTGTTCATTAAGCAGAATCTGCAAAGATGAGCAATAAAAGAACAAAAAAAAGGAAAGATGAGAGTAGTATTGCAAAAAGGCAGTACTGTATCTGATATCGTTGTCAGTTACATAAAATTGTGATATCATATCAGACATGACAAAGTGGTATCAAGCCATATCTAACAAGGCAGAGCCACCAAAAACAATATTTCACCCCCACCCCGTGGTAAGATTACTTGTTATATGATGATTATGTATATTACTATTGTAAAAGTGGCCAAAAAGTGATGTACAGCCAGTTCTTTTGGAGCTGAATCCACTTTTTTTTAAATTTGTGCCCAGGCTGGCTGCAAGTTGCAAGTCGCCATATTTTAAACAATAGTTTAACGGCCATTTCTTTTCACCATCAACCAAAGCAATGTTGCACTCTCTGTTGTGGAAACATCTGCAGAGAAGAAGCCACCGTCCTGTGTGGTTTCACCGAGCTCCCGGAGTTAACAGTGAAACTCATCACGTTGTATCCGGCTCCGCAAAAGCAAAATCTCTCTCCTCCAGCTTTCAATGTTTTCTGCACTTTCTCCATGGCAACAGGAGTATTCATGCTTTTACAGAACAGAAAGATTTTCTCATTTTCTCGTACAACAGCTACCTTGTGTGGCGCATCGCACACCTACTGCCACGCTGTCATGTGACCAGGAGTCTCCACGCGAGCGACTGGCAACCAGGACGCCACAAACTACACACGGCCTTTCACCAGGTGGAGCCCCAGACTAGTGCGTCTCGTCCACCACATCATGAAAACACATGTGGTCATAAAAACTTATGAGAAGTGACACAGTGAATGATGCAAGAAACCAGGCTTCATTTAGCTCAGTTTAATGTCTTCACCTCAGATGCTGAGCTGTTTTTGGAGCAGAGCTCTCTGTGATCTCTGTCATGTTTTTTTGATATTGTGTTTCTCTTTTTTCCCCCTCTTTTTTTCTTCTTCTCTCTGATGAAGTGGTATTCTTGATTGGGTTTCAGCCAGTCTTTTGTTTCTAATCGGTCGGCGGTGGCTTGAGTCATCACAGGCTTTGATCACAGATCAGGTTTTTCCACAACATCAATGTTCCCTCCATAAAAAACACTCCAGAATGTCCTCGAATCACTACAGAAATCTGCTGAACATCTTCCGACGCTTGGTCTTCTGATTAGTGGACGTGGCATATAAGTGGAAATGTCATTTTCTTGTCTAAGAAATGACTAGGCTATTTTTTAGGCAACAAACTTGCTTCAGAAATTGTTTTGAGCCACTGTCATGGGAATTCAATTCATTAGACCACAGTTGAGCTCCATTTTTTTACACATTTCAAGGAATTAGTTTTGTCTCTTGTACACCCTAGCGTTTAATTCATGCACTTTAAAATTCACAGTTTACTCTGTTTTTATTTATTATTCATTACACTCCTCATCCTTATGTTATGTACATACAATTCCATTTCATTTTTATTCTATTTTTCTATATTATTGTGTGTCTTGCTGCTGCTACACTCTAATTTCCCAGATTGGGATCTATTCTATTCTATTCTGTTTGATGTGCCAAAACAAATAGTCTATAACAAATAGTCTATAAAATAAATACTAAAAGTATTTAATTAGTATTTGGTTTTATACATGTAGGATTTATTTATTTTAAATTTCCTTGTTTTTCAAACCTTGTAAAAGGTTTGTGAACTGTTTTTTACATCATTCATTGGGTCACTTGTACATTTTTAAACTTTATTACTTTGCCCTTTGTATTGTTTTTTATACTTTATTATTATTATTATTATTATTATTACAAAAATACTACTACTACTAATAATAATAATAATAATAATGCATTTAATTTAAGTGTGCCTTTCAAAGCAGAACACAATAAAAAAAGGTAAAATACAGGCAGCAAAAATACAATATTCAAAGCTAATGTTTAAAACTGAAAAATACTATTCTGTACTTTTGTAAAAGTGGTGTATCGGTGGAGGCTTCAAATAAGAACAGGCTTCCCACAGGTCCTGGAAATCCTTGAAAGTTTTTGAAAATCACCCCAGAACAGACATGGGTCATTGAAAGTGCTTGAATTGTGTGCAAGAAAAGCGGCTCTTACAAGTTGCACATTCGGCCCTTGAATTTGAGGGAATTGGCCCTTGAAAGTCCTTGAATGCGATGTCAACCAAGGTGTGGGAACCCTTTAAGTCTTTTATCTTTTTATGTTCACATATGTGTATATTGCACAAAACTTACTAGCAATAACTAAAATCCTGTTTTGCCATTGGCTCTTTGGCTAAGGTGATGAAGTTAAATGAGTTGCAGATTACAGGGACAAACATTACACCTGCTGCTTAAAGAGGATTGCACATTGTTGTTTTTAGGGTTACCTATTACTTCCTGTCTGTTTAAACCAACAAACACAGGAAAGCACAATAATGAGGGGCTGACCTTTAGCAGGAAGACACTAAAATGTCCGACAGCTGCTGCTGACGTCTTCAGATCTTATATTAACTGCTGTCATCCACATTGTCTGTTTGATTTGACTGCATGAATGTATCCAGTTATTCGGTGTTTGAAACAACTACAACTAGAGAAAGCAGAGACTTTCCCTAAGGCTGGTCAGATTACCACAGGGACAATGCGCTCTTTATCTTGCATGGTAAAAAAAAGAGAAAGAAAAGATGTTTCCCATCCATGTCTGGATTAGCAGCAATAATAATATTAATAATAAAGCATGGCTTTTACACAAATTCACAGCGAAACATGTCGAGACAAACACACGGTGCCTGCACCTTCCAACATATGAAACTACACAGTGAATTATTGGCACAAAATATTCAATTTGTTAATTCACTTTAACACACGAAACAACATTTAGATGTTTTTTTTCTGACACTTCTTAATCATTTGTGGATATGATTTGTTGCAGCTTTTGTACTTTTGTGTAATATTTCCCCATTCTTGAGTAAACAAGACTCGAGCGGCTCAACAAACCATGGTCCCCATTGTCTGATTCTCCTCTTTATAAATGTGCCGTACATTTTCAATAGGAGACAGATGTGGACTGTGGACAGGGCAGTCGAACACACACACACACACACACACACACAGTCTGTGAAGCCACGCTGGTGTAACTCGAGCAGCATCAGACCTGGTATTGTCCTGCTGAAACGGACACGGAGCTTCTGGTAAAAGACGTCATCTGGACGGGAGCATATGTCTCTCCAAAATTACAATATAAGCGTCAACGGCACCTTCATATTTATGCAGATCACCAGTGTTGTAATGTACCCGAGTACAAACATGTATACTTTACTTTGTTATTCATAAAGTCATCAGAAGAAGAGTTGGTAAATGGTCTGTATTCATATCGCAATTGTCTTGTCTTGATGACAAACTCAAAGCTGCTTTTGCCATTCATTAGTGCAGCTTCTCTCACACATCTTTCATACCCATTCAGCTCAAATGGAGCTGGGAATTAAACCCACAACCTCCGACTCCTCACCTTTTACTACATTTTATAGAAGAAAATGACTTAAAATTGTAAAAAAGTGACATCATTTTCTGGTACTTTTACTCAAGTATCCGTTTTAGGTGATTTATAAGAGACTGCAGATCAGCCCTGCTGTGCGGGCACTGACACACTCTCACATGCTGGCTTTTGCACCTGTCATTGGTAACAGCATGGATGGTCTTTTTCCTCATTTTTGGCGAGTAGAGTCCACATCTGTTTTTCCCCCCCAAAAAAAAGCTGAGACAAGGACTCCTCTGACCACAGAACACTTATCTACTGTCTCTCAGTCCATCTCAGATGAGTTTGGGCCAGAGAACTGGCTCTGCTCAGATAATCAGATGATCAGCTAGACTCACACTTTCGCACTTTAGTGGAGCGAACCAAGCCTTTTGAATAGCGTATTCCCCTCCTCGCCTGAGGCGGCGCTGCATCGAGAATTACTGAAGGCGTCGACAAGACAACAAGGAACAAGAAAACTCACTCATCTGTTGGGTAATGCAGGACAACTTCTAAAATGTCGTATCATTTTATGCGAACATACAACACATATACACTCCAGCAATGGGCTCAGCCATCGGTTGTATTTACCCACAATACCCTGCGTTGTAGTCCACTTCCTGCATTTGGTTCCCTTGAAGGGAACCAAAGAAAGCAAACAAACTATTAGGATTTAATTAAGAAGGGTTTTGCAGTTTTGCACTGATCCTTTTGTGAAGTTTGGCACAAAATGGTGAGTTATCACCCATCTATGTTTGCAAAGATGCTCCTCTTATACCAGACTGTCATACCTGCGACTGTTTGTGCAACCCTCTAGAACAGTGTTAGTTGTATAACATTTTTTTCAGACATGTAAACTGTTGCAAAACACTACAGGTTTGTCAGCAAAAACACTAGAAATCTCTATGTAAATTTATCTGTTAAATAAAGGTTCAAGTGATACAAGAAATTAAAGAATTATAGCTTTTTGAGAAAGTGCTTCACAACCATGATTTGTCAGGTTTCTCCACGGTTTTTTGTGAGCAAACAATCTTTTGTTTGAGAAGAACAGACCGTGTGCTAACATGGCTGAGCTATGTGCTTTCTAGGCATTAATAAAGTACATAGTATATGTAAATATGAATGTTTTGCATAAAAGCGAGCACGTATTTATAGTGTAAACATAAAAGATCTGGGTCGAGCTATTTAAGTGAGACACGAGTCAAAAACATGAGAGAGAATTAGTTGAGGAAGTTCAGTGCGGGTTGTGCTGACTGACATTCAATTCAAAGAACTTCATTTTCCCGTTTTCACCTGACAAACTTCAATTTGTGTTGCTTCTCAACTCTTGTGGAAATTTGGTTTGTATTGAGTGAGTTTATATGCATGTTAAAAGTCTGATTTTAGTCAGAATAACATGTAAACACGTTGTGCTGTGTTCACATCGAAACACAATTTGTCTCGTTGCTCCGTGCCAATTGCGTATATCGCGCCGCGGGATCATTTTGTACGGAGCCCTGGACATGACATGGTAAATACTACTTTGTGGCCACGAAATAAGTATAACGTCCTCTACCTTTGACCTTAGAGGAGGTGCGCTCGATTTGCTTACCCAACTGTCCAGGAATGATGATAATAGCATTTCGTGTGCACATTATACTTATTTCGTGGCCACGAAATAGTATTTCGTGCACACGTTATAGCTATTTCGTGGGCACAATTTACTAATTTTTTTTACCATGTCATGTCTGGGGCGCCGTAATTTTGTGATGCGATGGACGAGATTGCCGCAATGGGAGCTCGGGCCGCGCAGAAATAACAGGCATTTCTTTTCACCATCAGCCAAAGCTCAGAGAAGAAGACACTGTCTTCTCTGAACACGTTTCCACAGAGTGTCGTACAGCTCCGCGTGTCCACGCACATAGTGGGCGAGTCTGGCTGCTGGTAAGTACGTGATATCATTTGGAGAATCTCAAGGCTGATTAAGTAAGAAATATTTCAGCTCAAGCGACAGACGAGATTTGTGTGATAGGCGCGATTTTGTTGCGTCATTGCATTGACTTTGTATGCAGCGCGATACATTCACGTTGCATCCGGTGTAAACACAGCACAAGTCTGACTAAAATCAAGCGAATCTTGATCACTAACGTACCTGATAATGTGATTCATAGTCAGATTACTCCTGCATGTATACGCTTAGTCGGACTGGAGTCGGACTTGGTTGATTGAAGGAAGGAGACAGAAATCATACAGCGACGCGTCTTTCTTTGGACAACACAGCAATCACAAGAGCCACGCTCCGTTTAATTTGTATCACATTAACATGAACAGCTGGTACGAAACATACGAAACCCACAGCGCGATCCATCCCGCCGTTTGTTGTTTTCTGTGATGTAAAAATCAACAGGAAACTGATCCAGTATGCCCTAGCTTATAGAGAGAAACAGCGCCACCTACAGAGGTGGAGTCAAACATACAATAAATCCATTTTCTCCTCCACATGTATGCTGGGACTCGGCAAGTCAGACTATGGCCTTAGTCTGATTAAACTGATCCAGTGCATTGTCAGCAGAACTGCTTGACGTCTTAATGTTGCTATGAAAGAACACATTCAACTTCTTATACATGAGTAAATATCAGCCCTTTTCTCCAACGACGAATTGTCTTCTCTGTGTTTATTCCCACCGGGAATGACCTGCTCCTCTTCACACACCACTTACAAACGTACTGTGATAACACCTGACAGCACCTGGCACTGACAGCATCACCACCTCTCACATTATAGGATAATCAGTGGTGCATGGGGAAAGGGCACTCAACCAAATAAAGGACAAGGTGCACAGGGTGTGGTGACAATGTTTGGTATTCCTGCAGCCAGAGGCGTTCGTGAACACCTGCTGCACATATAGAAACTGGGGTCGGATTACAAGCGATGCATTATCAGTGAAGTGGCTTCAACAAAGAATGAACCAGTGTCTCATTTTTTACTGCCATTGCTTTTATTATCGCTCTGGTTTCTCTCTGATTTTACCTCCTTTGTTCTTTTTTTAATTGTTTTACTATCTTTCATTGCCATTACACGTTCTGTTTTTAAGCAACTGCTCGTTTGGCCTTAATTACATGCATATGTAGAGCAAATGAAGCCTCACTTTATGTCGTGGAGGAAACGCTTTATAAGGAAGGCTTTTATTAGAAGGATTAAGAATTCAGAGAATGCAACGACGTACCAACAACTGCATCTCTGTTCATTATAGTTCTTCTCCTGAAACTCCTGAAGAGATTAATTTCAGGTCTTATTTTACTGCTATTTCCATGACAAACAAGCATGTTTTTCCCACAAAGTTCCTGTTGTGATCATCCACTTCTGGATGGATTAATTAGCCTTCCTTCTAGGCTAAATACAAACACGATAGAGTTGCACAATAATTGCATTTCAGGTCTTGTATTGTGCCCGTATTACCACCTGTGAAGTAACAGCGATGACTTATGGCCTCATGATTTGTCAAAAACAGACCATGGGTGAGCTAGGCATCGGTGAAAAGTACAAAATATACTGTAAAAAAATGATTTGCATAAAAGCCAGCACTTATTTATAGTGTAAATATAAAAGATCTGGGACGAGCTGTGTAAGTGAGACGCGAGTCAAAAGGTCAAACGGTCAGTCATCCATCCATGGGGGAGAATTAGTTGAGAAAGTTCAGTGCGGGTTGCGCTGGCTGACGTTCAATTCAAAGAACTTGATTTCCCCTCGTTAGGAGCTTCACATGTGGTGCAGCCGCAGGGTCTTGTATATTCACACCCAACAACAGCCCACATGGTGTCAAGCTAACTAAGCCTAATAAAAAGTAGTTAAAAGAGACCGAATATGAAAAAGGACCATTCAAAAGCTTGACAGGGCTCTGTTAGTCCTGACTATGAGGGATCAGTCTCTGTGGCCTGAGGGTAACGAATGTGTGTGATGTCCAGGGTGATTTGTGTTGCTTCCCCCCCCCCAAGTCCTTTTGGTTGTGTGTGTGCCGATAAGTGGTTCCTGCTCTTGTCCAATTATTTCAGTTTCATGTGCTACATGTTATAAATCCTCCGGTTCTCAAGCTGTGGCGCGTGTAACCGCCGGTGACACTTGGAGGAAAATCAGAAATACTGTTTACTGTGTATACCAGGGTGTGTGATCGGAGTGGAGCTGAGGAATTTGCGTAAAAAAAAGTGACAAATAACAATGAAATAATATCGCGGGATAAATATTACTAGCAAGCAGCAAAAAACTAGAAAATGGCCTCCAATAATCCTTGATTACTGTTGTTACAGGAACACAATGGAACGATTGACCTTTCCAATGTGACATGCGGCAAAGAAGTGTGAATATTACTGGGAAAACTTTGCCTAACCTAAGGTGTCCCTGTCTCTTTACTTATGTTTGTCTTTTTACACTGTAAAATAAAGTATTATTAAATCAAATAATAATAATTGGAGTCACCTTATCTCTTGCTCCATCTTAATTCAAGGAAGTAGAAAAACTTGATGAAGATATTACTTAAAAAAACATCTCCTAGCAGAGCAGCTCTCTGCATTTGCTAAAAAGAAATCATTTGACATTTATGCAATTAATCTTGATTAAATATTTTAATCGTTTGACAGCACTAGTATAAATATATATATATATATATATATATATATATATGTTTACCTCTGTTTACCGAATTTGCTGTTTTTTAACGTTGTTGATAAAGTTGTTACTTCGAGAGCTCAGTATTTTCTCAGGTGATACTTGGTATGAAAAACTTGGTATGGTCCACTATTATTAAATATTTCATATTTTTTCATATTATTGTGTAATACTATTTCCAGAAAAAGCACACACAGAGGTGAGGAATACTTTTTTTCATCTCATCTCCTTTTTCATCACGAATGTGGCTGAGGCCTTGTGAAGGGAAACACTACCCCACAGTGGTTAGACTTTCTCAGTGCTCCTTCACACACTGTTCCTCCTCTCACACACACTCAGCGCTCGCCGCGAACGTGGCCGCACGGGAGCACTGCACCGTCGTCGAGCTGCATGCTGGAACAGATGCCGCGCACATGTTCCCCCCGTGTTCACTGAGAGGGAAAGTGTGTGCGCTGATTTATTTCACCCGAGATAAGATTAGGGAACTGGAGGAGATTGATGACTAAGAACACTATCAATTCTTTGCATGTGTCACAGATGTCACATCCGGTTGGAGAAAGAGGAAGAGAGTAATTTACAATTAGAACAGATTAGATAGATAGATAGATAGATAGATAGATAGATAGATAGATAGATAGACAGATAGATAGATCTATTAAAGGTACAGTATGTAACATTTGCTGGGTCAGTTCTATGGAGGCCTTTTCTACGGTAGCCCACAGTGGACAAACTAAGCATCTTTTGATGCTAACTTAGTACTTCTCAAATAGCGGGGCGGCCCCCCCTGGGGGGATGCGTGAGAGGTGTCAGGGGGGCGTGAGAGGCAGGGCGGGACAACTCATACAGAGGATTATACAGATAAATAAATAAATATTATCAGGTTCACAATAGTATTTCAATTCAGGGGGGGCGTGAAAACATTTCTGTACTCTTGGGGGGGCATGACAGAAAATAATTGAGCAGGTTCAACACAGGTTGAAAGGGAGGGTGAGGTGAGGTGTAAGAGATATTCGGCTGCAACTTCGCCAATAAATGTTGCTAGATTTCTCACGTTGTGCCCCGATGAAGTGTTTAGAATGTCTTTTTCTTTCTTTTTTTAAAGTGTGATATTCAGTGCGAGACCAAAAATAGTGCATACAGTTGTATATTAAGGCGCAAAAATAGTGCAAAAGAGATGTATTTTTACACGGCGAGAGTGGTGCAGGTGGAGGAGTGACGATGGCTCAGTGGACGAGCGAGTCGTCGTTCAACTTGGAGGTTGTAGGTTTAATTCTCAGGCTCTGCTAGCCTAAATTACGATATATCCTTGGGCAAGACACGTAACCCCACGTTGCTGCTGATGGCTGTGCCCGTATAAAAAGTGGAATGAAAGATGAGTGAGTGGTCATCAAAACTAGTTGTTGTTCTATAAATTTGGCCACACGGTTGGTGTAGTGGTTAGCACTCTTTGCAGCAAGAAGACCCGGGTTTCGAGCCCCAGTCAGAACCCAGTCTGTATGGAGTTTGCATGTTCTCCCCGTGTGTACCATGCGACCCTTGTGTGGAGGATAAAGTGGTATAACATGGATGGAGGCACCTCACTGAGAAAACACTGATAAAAGCATTTATAAATGGCCAGTAAATTGGTTGTTAGCCTTAAAAAAAAAAGGAAAAAGGGTGGGATTAAAGCTGCTCTAATCAATGATTTTATATCTAGGATACTGTGGCCTCAGTATCTGAGGTCCCAATCCATCTAGTTGGACTGACACGAACCCCGTTCCTTTTTTTTTCTCGTCACAATTACTACGGCTGCCGAAGGTTGCATAACAATAAACATAAGTATGAGTCCCGACAAGCTGCTCGGCTCGTTTTTTTTAAAAGCGGACTATCTCATCTGAATTCAGTGTGCATTGTACAGTATACAATTAAGAGACATCTGTTTCTAGGTCGAGTGGTTTGTAAATCATGTAAATCAAGTCCAAATGCAGGCGTCAAACCATTTTTGATAAAGTGTCGACGTGGCCTTTTTTCCTCCTGTGTCGCATTCATCCGACGTTCCACTTTTAACCTCATCTGGCAGCACAGGTGTTTTTAACTTTCCAGTAATCCAACATTTATACTAATGGCCACATTATTTTTTAACTTCACTTTTTATTTGATCCTTTTCTTATGGGACTTTTCCATTATACAGTTCTAGCACGACTCGGCTTGACTCTACTCTACTCTACTTGTTTTTTCCAAGGTTTTCCGAGGTTCCAAGTGAGCTGAACCTGATATATTCTAATATGATGTCAACAGACTGCCGGCCACTGATTGGTCAGAGAGTGTCGTCTCAGTTAAAAAGACTTAAAAATCCTGAAAACATACGTTAATCTGCAACATTTAGCAAAGGACATTTCTGAAATCTCAATGTTTAACACAGGGGTGTCAAACATATGGCCCGTAGGCCAGAACCAGCCCACCAGAGGGTCCGATCCGGCCCGCAGGATGAATTTCTTATTATGTCAGTGTTTACCTATAGGCAAAGCTGGCCAGTTTTATTTGATTTTATCGTACTTTTCATACACAAAGGGCAGATTCAAGATCCTGTAGAAGAATATTTAAAAAAAAACAATTGTAAGACGTCACACAAAGTTAAAAATTACAACCCATGGCACAAAATCCTAAAAAAAATGAAAAGTTTAAGAAGATTTAAAGTGTTAAAAAGAGTTAAAGGAGTCAAAAGAGAGACCATCTCAATGTGTCAAATAGATAAAATAAAATGTTTTAGTCTAGATTTCAAAACTGCAAAGGATGGAATGTTTCAAAAACCATCATGTACACTTTTTTATTCGTTTCTTTTGTTTATTTTCTTGTTTTTCTTTTTTGAATCTTCTGGTAAATCTTATCGAGGGTGACGAAGCACAAGAGCACTACATGATGCTGTATAATTATCCTCCTTTACAAAAAGAAAGCAGTCGAAAGGACAGAGTACTGCTGTGATATTAAGAATACACATTTTAAATAGTCCAGTAATTGTTTGTTCTATCATAACTGTGACACCCAGGTTTCCTTTAGCTCTAATGCTCAATAAGAAAGGGAATCCCTAAGGGACAATTTGACGCTAAGGCTAGAGTTCTTAGGGATAGTGTGACTGTAACACCAGATGACGCTGTCTGTCTGTCTGTCTGTCTGTCTGTCCTGGGACGAGTGTCAATGTCCACAATGATCACCTTCTTCTGGAGATGCACTTCACGTCCGATATTCGTCCCTCGCAGATGATAATAAAGCCTCTTTTGTTGAGCTGATGGCCGTAGCAGACACAAATTAGGAGCATCTCAGACACAACGATCATGGAGACGGCGTGTGCTGTGAATTTAACTTGAATAAGTCTCCATTGATGTCTCAAGGTAATGAAACCCCCTTGAGTTTGTTCAGACGGCGTTATATAGAAACAACCCCGGTCCAGTGGCGTGTGTTTCCGAGCCTGTGAAAAAGAACACACATGCGTCGAGTTCTTCCGGCCTCCATGTGCTGTTGTTGTTGCTCTATTATTAAAATCATTTACACCAATTTCATTTCTCTTCCAATCTGAAGCTGTGTTCATGGAAGTAAATAGAAATTGGATCAGGTTGTCCTGACTCAGACAGATGAGGCGCGCGGATGTGGCGACCCAGAAATCTCAACTATTAAGGCCTTCAGCTAACATTCTCATATTAAAGGTTGCTCATGGATATAATTCTCTAATTAATAATTACTTAAGGCCTTAAAGCTGCCAGTCTTATTTAAACTTACTCATGGATATAATACCTGCAACAGAGGGCACATTGTTCTAGATGTATTTTTTTTTTTTTTAATAAAAAGCTGGTTTAATTTAGCATAACTATTGGTAAGTGCCAAAAATCTCTATAGCGACAGCTGTGGCCATAACTGACAGAGGAGACTGCAGTATATTTTAAAGTTGGCAAACCTTGTGACCCATATCGCAAATTATGTCGTGACAGGAGTATACATTAATGCATAATGTAATGACTCATTTACAGCCATATGTGACCAGCCACTAGCAATACAGCAATAAGTTGGCCCAGCACAAGTCAGGTAAACAAAGAAAAATTAAGAAAAAAAAAAAGAAGAGTGATGAGTTTTGTTTTTCCGGAATATTCCAGAAATGAAATCACAACAAAGCCACTCCATGCTTCAAATAACAGTATTGGGGGTCTTAAAACCTAAACTTTGTATTTGACCTTAACCCTAACCTATGAATTTTGGTTATTTAAGAGGAAATTCCTGGTGATACCACAGTAAATTAGGTGTTACAGATTATACAGATATATATATGTAAACTAATTAAAAATGTATTGTATGCTTGGTATTTAAAACATACACTATCATACACAAAAAATAAAATGTTGCAAATGTGTTATCTCCCACGACCCGCCTGTGGGTCCTGACCCAGTCTTTGTGAACCACTTCACTTGGCATTGGTCACTTTCCTGTGCTGCGACTGATTAAACTTTCTTTTGTGGGGTTTGTGTTGGAGACTGTGTTGGAGACTGTGTTGTGTCGAGCTGGGAGCTGCTCATTAAATACTGTATCTCAGCTGACTCCATTCCTACAAGTGACAACTGGTCATGACACCACCCGTAAGAATTTGAACTCCCGCTGCGAAAGCCTTGAGATTTGTGAATTGGCCGCCACCGCGTTGACGCTTTGGCACCCAAGTTCACAGACATCACCTGCAACCAGTGACACTGGCCGTCAATCATACAGGTGTCCACTCATAGGTGCTGTACTTCTATTTCCCTCTAAATGGGAACAGAATTGATTGACATGACGCTGTAGTGATTGAGATCATGTAAAGTCATGTGAGAATAAGGTACATTTTCCCATAAACTTCCATTCAAACTGACTCTTCTTTGCAACCGGTGGAGTCGCTTTTCAGTAGATTAGTTTAATTTTTTCAATATACACATATATGTTTTTAATATATGCAAACTACAATGCACTCCAGTGAAATAAATTAAAACGTAAACAATCTTTGCTTTTCTTTGCCGTTTTGAAAAATGTTGCCCCATAAACAGGGCATCATTTCAGGAAACAATGTCTCCGTCCACAAACGACTCAACGCACTGTAGTACATATGCCAGGCCTGCGAGTGGTGCTGTAACGCTACAACAAAAACAGAGAAGAAGATTTTTTTTGTGTCAAATCAGAAACGACTCCTATTCATATTTGTCAAAAACTAACCAGGCAATGGAAGGCTTCATTTTTAAAGTCACTTTATGATAAAAAAAAAAAAAAAAATGATTAAGGTCCCACGTCTTTAGGTGTAAAATCACATGCATGTATGTATTGTTTATATTCACATCAGGAGTCAGGTCTTCTCTACAAAGGCCGCCATGTTGGACCACCAATGTTTGGACAAACTAAACACCTTAGAGCTACCATAGGTTCGAAGAGTGAGGTGAGAGATGTTTATCATCACGTAGCTTCACCAGAACGATGGCGCTAAAACCTACTGTGTGTCAGGGGGTTTTAATCCTCACATTATTTCGCTCAGATTCCAGTACTCGCATTCTTGCATGATCGGCCTATGTGGTCCTGTCAATCATTCTGTCTGTCTGCATGAATGCTCATTGTGAGACACCGACCCCCCCTCCAGCTATATTAGCCACTAGCTGCGTACGTTAGCATCAGTACAGTGCCCGCTCTTGTTTCTCGTCAGCGGGTGACGTGTCATATAAAGAATATGCTCTGAGATTAACAAGATGCGCCTTCATCAGTCACGTCTGACCGCAGCGCTGGTCAGAAGTGACTGATAAAGGCGCAGCTTGTTAAAAAATAAAGCGCGCTGCAGTTTACTGTCTGTGTTATTGAGTGAAATTACAAACCGTGTCATTCAGAGCATCCGTGAGCAGATTGATGGAACCGTGAAGACAAGACGCGATCATTACAACGGGCTCTATTGTGACGAGAGGATTCATTTTATTTTCCACACGTTGTTGTGGTCGATACAGCTGTGATTACACTGTCACAGATGACTGGGAAAAGCATAAATATTACAACTGAACACGGCCTAAAAATGTTTCATCGATAAGCAGATTATCATCATTATAGACACACACACATATATATACAGTGTATGTATATATACAGAGTCAGTGGTAGGAAAGTCATCCACCTCCGCCTGTGTAAAGGAGCATCGATGTCTCCACAGTGAGGATATAAACCTGATTGGGCCTGAATAATACAGTTTTGTGAGGCTGTCATCCTGCACATAAAACAATGATGTACTTTTTTTATTTACTTCCAGATCTGTAGTTCCTATAAGTTTATGGGGATATTTTAAACTTTTTATACTACCGCGAGTCCAACGGCAGAATCTCCAGGATATATGACATCAACACAAACCAGATACTTCCTGTAGGACCTTTAAACTCTCTCTGTGAGAATGACTTGTCATCTATAAACTCCAAGCACTGCTTTATTCACTTTAAAAGTGTACATATTGCTTAAAATCAGGTGGAATTTATGAAATTTGGAAATGTGTCACAGTTCAAAGTTCACTTGGCTGTTCTGTCTTCTGACTGCACAATTATTGCTACTTTATATCGTGACTGAAACACGATATAAAATTAATCAGAATTTTGCCTCGACAACACAAGAAAACCAGGATGTCCATATAAGGAGTATTATTCAAACCCAGTCGAGTCAAACCAGTTCTACCAGACATACGTACAAGCAGTTTAATTACGATAAGTTTGTGTGTGTATGTGTCTGTTAAATACTTTGTTTGACTCTTCAACTCAAGGGAAACTAAGTTAAGCTAAGTAGAGCTGCAACTAACGACTATTTTCATAATCGATTCATCTGTTGATTATCTTCTCGATTAATCGTTTGGTCCATAAAATATCAGAAAACCTTAAAAAATGTTGATCGGTGTTCGTCAAACCAGGAAATGATGATGTTCTCAAATGTCTTGTTTTGTCCACAAACCAAAATGATTCATTTTTAATGATTTCTTTCTTATCTAGAGCAAAGAAATTAAGAAAATATTCACGTTTAAGAAGCTTAAACAATCGTAAATCTTGTTTTAATCATGAAAAAAGCTTCAACCCGAATCATCAAATATCAAAATAGGTGTTAATTCAGTAATCGATTCATAATCGATTCATCGATTAATCGTTTCAGCTCTAATCTCCACTCTCTGAATTACTCAATAATACGTCGCTGCTGGTCGAACGAATCACTTACAAACTGTCCGTAGACAAACATCGTAGTAGAAAAAGCCTCCAGTTGATGATAAATTAAATACGGACCTCTTTAGAGCAAACCAGTGTGAAACACTGCTCAAACAGTCCAAAAACACAATACTTGAAACCCACAGAGGCACGAGGAACACACAAACAAATATTAGGCCGTGTGTGTGTCCTGCAGCTCCAGGCCGTCTTTTGAAAGCATGCTGTCAGATTCATTTTCAACCTCTCAATCTGAAGGTCCTGCTGATGGCGAGGTTTAGGTTTCTCCTCCCTGTTCATTGTGGAACTGCATTTGCAAATGACGGACAAATGATGTGTGGACGGGGTGGGGGATGAAAGTCAGATAAAAGGTTGTAGGTTTTTGTAGGCATTCAGGAGATAAAGTACGGGAATTAGAGTGTAAAATATTCCGTGAGACTTTCAAATTTGCTCTGTGACTAATTGTTGTATGATCCTGCAGGATGAAGAGGATCGGAGAGGTTTAAATGAAATCCCAGAGCCAAAAAAAAACACATTTTTATTCCCCCCCCCCCCCCCCCCCCTTCTGAACACTGAATGATTTGGTTTTTCTTCCTTAAACTTAAAGCCACCATATGGCTCGCAAAGTCCACTGTTTTGTAAACATCAGCATTTGCCGTCTTCCAATTCTCTCAGAGAAATCCGGAATGTGTTTCTCATTTATTTCCAACAGTAACATCCTTAAAAAATCCATATAAAAGAGTTTAAAACCTGGGAAGGCCGAGTTGAACTGTGACCACCATAGAGTATGTGAATGAACCCTTTATTTTCCGAATATTTCCTCTTGAATTTAACCTTGTTGTTAATACAGTACTTCTTACAGTTGTTAATAATAATATACTGGAGTGTGTTTCCTTGAATGACTGTTTTGAGGTAAACCCAATGAAACACGAACAACAAGGTCACCTTCCAATCACAGTTCAACCAAAGTACTTCCTGTGTGGAGGTTGAATGTTCCTCCCGTTCATACAGAGGTGAATTGGACAATAATGTACGTAATGTGTCCCATTTATGAAAGTTGTACTTCCTGTACTCCCATTATCCCTGCCTACCTCATGTGTTTTAGTCTCCTTGGTTTGATTGTCCGTCAGGTCGTGTCCCCATCCCTTTCTTCTGGATTGTTCTGCCTTTAATAAAGCTGAGCTGGGTCTTCACTTGTCCAAACCCTCGCAGGTCTTTGTTTCGTTCCCACAGTCCCAAAAACATGCAGAGGTTCATTGAAATCCACCAAAGGTTGCGACCTGTCCAGGGTGTTCCCCACTATTCGCCCTATATCAGCCGGGATACAGGGCTCCAGTGACCCCCGTGACCCTCATGTGGAGGATAAAGTGGTAGATGCTGCTGAGGAACCTTGAGATTCAGGCGCCTATTGGACTCTCCACCCATAGGAGCTATACTTTGTGAGTTTTTTGGAGCAGTAGACTTCACTTCTGAAAAGTATTCTTCGTGTTTGCAGCCGTCTCCCTTTATTTGCGCAATGTTGCTGTTGCCTCCATCATATATGCATATATTAACATATCATTTTTACGCATCGCATATACTTTTTTTTTTAATATTTATTATTTTTGTTTATATTTATATACTTTTTTTAAAAATACTATTTCTTTCGTATACTTTATTGCTGGTATTTTTTTTGAGGGAAACGTGTTTCTTTACTGTGCATATGACAATAAACATCTTGACTCTGTCCTGACATGTTGGGATGTTGGGTTTAAAACACCACGAGGCTTAATCACCACAGTGTGTGAACTCATTTGACTCCAGCTTTGGGATTAGGATTAGGGTTAGGGTTAAACAAGTCTGTCCTCAGGGATCATGATCTCTTATTCTGTTGGTAAAGATCTGTTGCATCATGGACACATTGCCGTATTATGACACACACAAACACTCCTGTTGTTTTTTGAGTCTCTGATGTCGCATCACTGCCTCCTCCTCCTCCTCCGTCCTTTGCACACCTTAGCTACAATATGTGCTAAAACGCTGCTAATCTATAAACAGTCCCTGCTCTCAGAACCTCCTCTGACCCGCCTGGGAGTGCATGCGAGGCGCTCGCCGCACCAAAAACCCGAATGTCACTCTGCGGCGACCCTGACGTGCGTTGCATAAGCTGACTCCCCCTTCTTTCTCAAATCACCTGATTTCCTTTTTGGTCCTTTCAGAGTTAACCCACTCCCTGGTGAGAGAAAACAAACGATTTTCTATTAGTTCTCAAGATTCAAACGGTGAGTGTGACTCACTGTTGGCTTATACAACACAAACCTTCATAGTTCTCTCAAGCTCTCCGCTCCCATCCTCTCTCCCTCTGTCACTCCTCTCATTCTCCCTCTATTTTCTCCTCCATCATGTAAAGTCTCAGGAGTAGACTGAATGTCCTCATCCATTTGCCTACTATTTTGGTCTCCATGTCAACAAAACATGAGTCATCAGACCCTCCTAAAGCATGCACACGATCACTATTAATACACCCGTCAGCAGCACATAGGCTAACTGCGTGTCAGTCGTGCTTAAACTGGCCTTAATGATGCGGAGACGGGGTAAAAGTACCGAGCATCAGAGTGTAGGCATTTTCTCTTAAAGGAGCTGTTTAAAGATTCTGACTCCTCTGAGCCTATTTTTACACGCGCGGCTCTTAAAGCACTTTCAGCAAACAAAATGTAGGATCACAGACGCGCTCCGCTCTCTCCGCCTCACCCAACCACTTCATCCGCGTTGAGTCTCCACGAGGGCAAATAAGAGGCAACGCGGTCCGTTATATTCGCCAAATAACGCAGTATCAACATTAGCTTGAAGAGGTTAATTTGAAATTATTCATCTGCTAATCCGTAACCAGCTCCTGTAGACTGACTGTAGCCTCTGGAGAGTAATAATTAACTACATATCCTGTTAGCCAGGTTGCATAATTAAACCTACTGATGAATGTGTCAAAGGTGGCACTCTTCAAGTGAAGAGAATGGATATTTAGATGGTTTTTATAACAGCGTAGGGGGTCGAGTAATGTAGTACTTACACTGTCCCGGTTCAGAGGACTGCACTCCGAAGCCAGTGTAGTAGGTTAGAGAGATTAGTTGAGCACAAAGTCAGAGTTTTCAGTGTCACGAACAAGGCACTCTCTCTCTTTTAACCCACATCGCCATGGCAACTTAGGCTCTGAAGATTACACTGACCCAAAACAGTGCTGTTATTTCACCGTCTCTCTTCTCGGCGATGTGTTCTGTGAGAGATTAAGATTCTCAGATGGAGAAAAATGGTCTGTTGTGCTCGGACAACAGTTGTCAAATTTCTGACGAGGGGGCGCTGTGAGCTAACAGTGATCTCTGGCTCCCTCTCTGTCACTCACACACACAGCATCAGTGTTAAAACAGTGAAAACACTCGTGCCCGTTTTACAGATGAACACAACTGCATCAAATCCAACTGCACAACTTTATCCATACGGTAATCATGTTGAAATGCAGTCTGAAAAAGGATTCTTTGACTTCATTTTGATGAAAACAGCGGGAAACTCAGTGAGTTCTGTTGCAGAGGAGAGCAGGGACACAGGGGTAATCAGCTGACATGTGTTATTGCTTTATTACGATAAGTGTTTTTGGTCAAAAATTATTGATTTCCTTTTCTATTTTAATTATTTGACTGAACAGTTTAGAGGCAGCTGGAGCTCCTTCATTTTACTGTGTGTTTACAGTTCACGGGTGCAGAGACCAAGACGTGACGACATGCAGAAAGAATGGAATATTTCAACTTTTAAGGAAATTAAATTGGTTTATCATACAACTTAAATTTCCCTGTGACATGTACAGAAGAGTATCAGGGCCACGTAAAAAAAAAAAACGGTGTCTCAAAATCTCAGAGTTCTGACTTTTTTCTCAGAATTCTGAGATTAAAATCAGAATTCTAAAATTAAATTCAGAATTCTCAAAATTTTAAAAAAAAGTCAGAATTCTGAGGTTTAAGTCATCTTTCTGACTTTTTCTTTAATCTCAGAATTCTGAGCAGTTTAGATTCTGAGATCTCAGAATTCTGAGATTAAAGTCAGAATTCTGAGACACAATTTTTCTTTTACGTGGCCCTGATATATTTTGATTTTAATCTCAAAATTGTGACTTTAATCTCAGAATTCTTAGATTAAATTCAGAATTCTCACACTTTTAAAAAAGTTTACATGGCCCTGATATATTTTGAATATAATCTCAGACTTTAATCTCAGAATTTTAACTTTTATCTCAGAATTTTGACTATAATCTCAAAATTGTGACCTTAATCTCAGAATTTTGACTTTAATCTCAGAATTCATGCTGTTTCTTTATTTCCTTTTTTTTTTTTTTACACGTGGCCCTAACACTCTTCCGTAGACATGCAATACAAGGGAAATGAAAATAAAAATACATTAATACTTTAATGAAATGAAACAATCAGATATCGTGAAATGCAGTCGGCTTTATCCCCTCTTGTCTTGGTGGCCTACTTCAGAAATTGGGAACCCCTGGCCAAGAACAATTAGGACATATCTGAATCCTTTTTTTGGTTTAAATGGCAGACGAATGAAGGTTGAATGGTTAAAAGTGGTTGTACCTATAGTTTCTTCATACTGACATTTAATGGTAACACTTTAAAGGACTCCTCTGCTCACTGTTTCCCACGCACATTAAAACTCCGGTGGTCTTCGCATACCAGAAATAATATAAACACACACTCTCTCTCTCTCCACTCATTCATCCGCACACTCTTAAATACGGCTTAAATATTCCTCTGTGCACGACGCAATGCCAGGACTCTTCAGTAGGACGCCATTCACATTTCACAATAAAATACATCATGATTGAGAGTGCTTTTACTTTGAAACAGGAACAGGGGGCGTTGTGCTTGTGACATAGGTGACAGGTGTGTACGCTCAAATCATAATCTTATATATAGTCTTATTTTAAGGCTTCAGAAACCAAATGACTATCATTTTAAAGTAAGTATACTTACGCAAACATATGTATGGGTGCTGTCGCTCTTTCCTTTTCAAAGACAGGTGCATTTGCACCTTGGTGGATTGCTATTACAAGGCTGGCTTTGCCGAGTAGTAAGCAAGAGTGCTTCTCTGAAGACGGAATGGAAGAGAGAGCGGGAGAAAAAAAAAAGAAGTGTAAATGCATTTTGCACCTGCCTATACTGGAGATGGGCCTTTTATGAGAATCAAATAAGTAGCCTATATATAGATAGATATTCAATACATGTCATTACTGTAAGCTATTATGACATTAATACATTGGACAGGAATACACAGTTTAAATATAAAAGCTACAAACAAGTCCACCTGTCCGCTGAGAGAAACCATGCCACTCCATAAGAGCCAAAGTTTATAGCTCTAAGTATAGCTGATAGTATTTCCACCCTACCACTCTTGTGCAAAACTAATTAATAATTTCTTAGCCGATGTCCTCTATGAGAAACATCAGAGGGCTGAATCACGTCCCTGGATCTCTCATGCGCGCACATTTTCTGCCAGCACAGTTAAGCAAGGCTTTCCCAAAGACCTCCAGGCATGCGTTTGATGAGATGCTCTTAATAAAGGAGTCGTGAAGTAAAAAGAAAAATGCAAAGGAAGCGAGAGGGACCAGAATGAGGAGTAATGAGGGAGCGGTTTCGTTGTTGTTGCCGGTGCTCGACAGCTTTAGGCTTCATCAATTCCACATTTCAAACGAACGAAAACTTGACTTGATTTTTTTTTTTACAACAGCTGTGAGCCACAAGGTCATCGCCTCTGTCTTCTTTCATCGGGAGATTCGTCGGGAAGTCGCCGCTCACGACTGTCGGTGTGCGTCATCGTGCAACACAAACGCATACACCCACACCCACACACAAACATTAACATAAAGACTTAGGAAGCTATAGTTTTCCACATTTATCCGTCTACCAGTCCTTCACAGGGCAAACAACCACTCACACCTGTGGTAAATGTAGTGTGTGTCCAGTGAATCTAATCCCCAGATTTGACATGTTTCTGGACTGTGGGAGATTTGAACCAGTGACCTTTTTGCTGCGAGGCGCCACGTGGCCCTCACATATGGACACGCACATGCAGGGTTATATACACATTGCACACGTTCTGTATGTTTATCCATATTTCCACAAGACAGACTGGCCGTTCAGTCTAGTTTTGTATATTTAATCTTTCATGTAAAATAAATGTGTAACCATGATGTTAACAATCGTAACTCATGACACTGACATGGCAGCCATGTTGGCCACGAGGGGGCAACTTAAACTAACTGAACACAGTGGTGCTGCTGCAGGTTGATAAAGAAACCTGTTGGCAAACTAACATTCACTCAGCTTTTAGCTCTAATTTTGTCTTTTTATAAATAAATTAGTCCTTTATTGGGGGAAATTACTTCTCTGCATTTAACCCATCCTCCACTACACACCTTTCTAGGATTAGGAGCAATGGGGGTTGGGTTGTGGGCACCTTGCTCAGAGGTACCCCAGCCCTTTTTTTTGATCTGGTGGGGACTCAAACCGGCAACCCTCTGGTTACAAGCCACATTCCCTTTCCACTTGGCCATTAGCAGCTAAATATGCTAACATGTTCCCCACATAGCCATAGTAGAGTGTACATACAGATTAATGGTGATGTTATTTGGAGCCAGAAGCAGTGTCCAAATTTAAGGGGCTGGATCCTCCAAAGTGTACGGTCTCCGGAGGACCTGGATGCTGCGAAATGAGACGTCAAATCTGCCCACCAATCTTTCTTCTTCTTTGGCTAATCAATTCTGGCATGTGGGTTACGTCACCAATTCTTTCCTCTCAAAGCCATACAGCTGCCTCATTAACCCATACCAGCCACGAAGGATCCACCAGACGTATCCTTTGCAGCTAAGCTGATGTCGGCCACATCCAGTTGACTTTCAATATTGGTAACGGTGCGATACTGGCTAAAATCACTGGATTGGACATCGCTAAAAGAAATATAAATTCAGATTCAAGTAGTTTTGTGATCTGTTAATAGATGTAGCTGATAGATGATATCACGTAACCCCATCATACACTCAGAACCAAAATAACGCCATTTTGGCAGGAAGTAGCGCCGTTCACATCCGTTCGGCAGCTAACGGCAGATCACCAAAGATCCTGAGAGTGATCACTTCGTATCAGGCACTGAATCATGAAACTGAAGTTAGCATCCAGATTCACATCTGCGTGGTCAGCAGTTAAGGGGAAATTAAGGGAAACATACAACAATTAAAGTGTCATTTCCTGCCAACATGGCGGTGTGAGCAAACTGCGTCTCGTCACGTCCAGAGCGCTGTAGAGAGACGACTGATTGTTTCCTCTTCATACTTTTTGGCAACACACCACACCGATACACCGCCGCAATAAACAATCAAGCGTGCGCACAGCCTGTGAGTGGTCATGCACAAGCGAAATTTATGAGGACATTTAAGCTCAATTTCGTCACTGTAAAAATTTAAAACAATGAAGCTTAAAGCAGATTGCTTCACCAAAGAATGGTCCCCGTATGAGCCACTGAAGACGCGTTAGTAGGGATTATGTTATGTAAACAAATGATTGTTTACTTTTTTACCACATTTTCTAAAATTTGACACAATAAAGATGAAGAATAAAAGTCATAGCACCCAGATAACAGATGTAACAAGTTCCTGCCTAGCGCAGACATCAATTGGCAGCTCCTGAGCTAGATCTGGCCTGCAATTTTTTTATTTTATTTTTTTATTTATCTTTTTAATACGCAAGCATTTCACAATAGCTTAAGATGATTAAGTGAAGTTACAGTCCAGAATTCGAGAACAGGCTGGAGAATTATCATAAGTGAGTAAGCTGCTCCATAAAAGCAACCATAGGTGAGAAAACTGTTTGAGCAAACTGCTCGTCACTGCCCTCAAATAATGGAAAGTGCAGATGATGATTAAAAACAACGCCGATGCCAATTGAACCCACATAAAATATGACAAAAGCTTGGTAAATGAATTCACACCAGCGTATGAGCAAACCCATCAGAATACAGATACGTGTTCTTTCTCTGTCATTAACTAGTCATCTTACTTATTGATTTTCCTTGAGCCCTGCACGCCCACATGGGTGTTTTCACTCACACTGGCTGATTAAGACCTCTGCTGGAGTCGTAGTCGGATGGAGAAGTAGGTATGAGGGGAAATTTGGAGTTGGCAGAAGTGCAAAATAAGGACAATGTCAGCTCCACTTAACCCACACACTCCTGTGAAAAGCACAAGTCAAGTGAAGACACCTGTGTGGGTGATCTGTTCATTTTATCAAGGTCACGGGGTTGAGAAAATAATCAGTTGCATCATATCGCAGTCATATATACACACCATGTTGTTCCATGGTTGCCTATAGAAAGAAAGCCACGGTCCCTATGTAAATTGTTCCCACTGGGTTTATGGGCTCAGTATTGCTCACACAGAATTGTTCATATACACACATATCACATATACTATTATCTTGTATACCAGCTGTTGTGGGCCGGGTTCGGGATCCTAATTTCAAGTTCTTTACGTTAAACATAGAATAAAATATGGTGAATTCAAATTGCTTTTTTTTTATTGTTTCATTGACAATACAGTGTAAACATGTAATAAATACATGTATAATGAGTAAAAATAACAAGTGATAATAATGTAGAAAAGTAATTGACCAATTCAGTGAACGCAACATACAGGCTATTGAATCCTGGAGACATCAAGTCTGCGATGGTTTACTTTGGAGAGCCTTCATTTATTAATTAAAATAAGAATATTTGCCACGGCATATCGATTATTGCACAAGGAAGGCCTACGACACGCCACCAAAGTGATATTTGGACCCACCCCTAGCGCGCAAACATGGCAATAGATCCTCCAGCAACGGTGTCTGGCTCCAAAATAAATATATATGCTCCCCTAAACAACACATAAGTGACAGAAGTACTGCGGAAATAAAAATCTAATGTCTGAGTGGAGTGGGGATCCCAACGGCACTGATAACTTCCAAACATTTAATAGGGTTTATTGTCAAGAATGGAATATACTAACCATAATAACGTCTGTGTAAGTGTATTGTCACTTGGAAAAAAAAAAAAATAATAAGCCTTTGATTTGAACTTTTTGTGTTCTGAAGCAGAAGCTTCAGGTAAACCAACAACAAAACAAGCCTCTGCCCACATAATGACAAAAACAGAATGAATAAACTAACAAACAATGAAGGGGAACATTGCAGAGAGAGTGGGGAGAGTTGTGAAAGTGTTTTTTACTCTTTCTGGTATGTGAAGGCCACTGACTAACTTTGGAAAGGGAGGGATGAGCAGAGGAGTCTTATATTTGTTTAATGACCAGAAATTGTCAGGACATTATCCCAAATAACTTAAGAGGGATATCACATTTTGCTGGGTGCCCAGGAAAGCTCTTCAGAGGACCATCAAGTCTCCCTACAGTCCATACCATCACCAAAGACTCCGCCCACCCTGTACACCACCTTGGCTGCACAAGCAACAATTCCACTTAAACCTGCACCATATTCAGAAATAGCATCTGTCCCTGGACAATGAAATTAGAAAACAAAAACAGTAACCAGCACTCTATTATGACCCTCACTGCTCTAATGCTGTTAGTTATACTAATATTCATTACAACAATAATTGTACTCAATGTATTTACTGTATAAACTACAGTAGAATAAAGTGTGCACCGTGTTGTATCCACTGTCAATTTCCTCAATTATGATCTGCCCTCAGCTGACTGTTGATATGTTGTGTTTGAGGGCAACATCTTACTGATGCACATAAATCTGTGAATAGAAGAAAAAAAAAAAAAACGAGCTGCCCACGCACCTGTGGGGCCTTTGAAGGACAAATCCTTGTCGGTTAGCTCTTTCGAAAAAAAATCCACCTTCAGAAAAGTTTTCACCCACACAGTTAACTTAATTTAAACAAGTCAGTTTTGGGAATTTGGGAATTTGGATGACATGAGAAGAAAAATGTCTTTCATGGGGTGAGACAAGGGTGAGGATGGCCATGAGTTTCAGAACTAAATCTGAGACCAAGAAGTCTTCTATGATGGACAATTTCCAGTCAGATATTTTCCAGCACTCTCTCTTAGTCACGCATACACACACACACACACACACACACACATAGATTTCACACTAATCATATCAATTAACAAACGTGTGAACCCTGGCTGAATTGACAGGAAGAAAATGTAATTTTGGCCTCTGTAAAATGAAAGAGAGCCACCTTTGAGTTCTCTCTCATAATAAGTGCAAGAAATGTGGCCTCCTCACCATCACCTCTGGTGTGGTTATAAGGTGAACAGTGAAAGATGAAGAAAAAAGAAATCCAAGAACATTGCAGTTCCACCATAAAATGTAAGGCTCAGATGGTAATAATAATAATATATCTTTCTTAAGTTTTGAAGTATTTGTTTCCATTTTCAATTTTAAATTCAAAGAAACTTGTTTTCATTCAGTAAATGTAGCGAAGAATTTGGGTTTTCCTTGAAGCACTCATCGACTGATCAACTCAATGTGCTGGTTGACGACAACATTGTAGTATTTCAACCTTCAAATAATGTCCCCAAGATTAATTTGATACATCAACTTACAACAGGGTGAATGACACCACTGTCACAGCCTGAGCAGGGGCCTGTTGCACGGAACTAGGATACGGTATTAAGCCGGGCTATGTTTCTTATCCTGGCTGAACTTAGCCTCAAGTCATTTGCACGAAAGCACTGATGCATAAGTCCCGACCAAACTAAACAGCAGGATCCTGCTGCTCAATCCGTTCAGTCAGCTGTCACTCTGATCAGAAATACACGTGTTTTACATGTTATTCATGATTTTCTGGATGTATTTTTCCTCCATTTTATGGAGAACGTCAACTCTTATGCAAGGAAGTGGCTAGGTGTCCCTCGATGTCTGAGCTGTACAGCCCTGTTATGGTCAGGAGCTACTCCAGCTACCCCTCTCTAGTCTTTCTGAGGAGTTTAAATGCACCAAAGTGAGGCTTGAGTTAACATTGGTGGAATCAAAACACAGTGTTATTAGAGCCACTGCTCCAACCCCATCAACAGGACAGAAGTAGACACCCAAGAACGCTGTCCAGCAGGCAAAATCTGCACGCCAGCACAGTGACATCATGGGCCAAGTCGAACACAGATGGTGTGGCCTGGGGTATGGCAAAGGACCACCCTGCTGGAGTAAGGCAACCCCAGCAGAGCGGAGGATGATGGTGGTGGTCTGAATCCGAAGACAGGAGGAGGAAAGTAGGCATACCAAGGCTGTGTCACAGTCCAAACGGGGCCAATGGATGAGATGGGAAAGTTTGGACAAGCGCAAGATCAGCTGGAAGGATATGTGGGCAATGGAGGCTAGGAGGATTAGTTTCCTTACTTTCCTTACTTACCAATAATGTCCTCCCTAACCCTCAAAATCTCAACCAATGGCTGGGTGAAGATCCATCATGCCCCCTGTGTTCAGCGCCAGCTACACTCCGTCACATCCTCACAGGCTGCAAGGTAAGCCTCTCACAAGGACGATACACCTGGAGGCACAACCAAATGCTTAAGTCTCTTGCAGCAACCCTGGAAACCAAGAGAACCATCATTAATGCCTTACCACCCAGACAGACCAACTGTATTCCTTAGGGAGGGGGAGCAGAGACATCACCGGATCCCGTCAAAGACCAGGTCAGGAGAGATGGACTGGCAAATGCTGGTGGATGTGGGCCAACAACTTACAGTAACACCAGAGATAGCAGTCACAAGCCTGAGGCCAGACCTGGTCCTTTGGTCCAATGCACAGTGTTTTCTTTGTCGAGCTTACCGTCCCCTCGGAGGACGCTGTACAGGAAGCCTTTGAGAGGAAAAAGCAAAGGTACGCCAAGCTTGCAGCAGAGGACGAACAGCTAGGCTGGAGTATAAAGATCTACCCGGTGGTACTTGGATGTTGGGCTTTGTCACAACATATACTGTGAGGCTAATGAGGGATCACTGGGAAAGCCTTATGCCAGGCCACTGAGGACCTATCAAGGGTGGCAGAGTGGTGCAGCCACTAGGTATGGCTCAAAAGGAAAGACCGTACTTCTTCTCCCAAAATGAAGAGGCTGGACAAATGCAGAGGGGGGTGGTTCTGGGACTCCAGAATCCACTGCTGAGCCTACTGGAGACATCGTGGGCATAGTCAGCAAAACTGGTGAAAGTAGGAGCCCACTTGACAACCCTGGTGATGTGTCTGACCTGAGTAGTGATTCTGTTTGGGCCACACGGTTGGTGTACTGGTTAGCAGTCTTGCCTTTGCAGCAAGGTTCGCGGCCCAGTTGGAACAAGGACCTTTCTGCATGGAGTTTGCATGTTCTCCCCGTGTTTTCTCCGGGTTCTCCGGTTTCATCCCACAGTACAAAAACATAAAGATTTAGAGGATAAAGTGGTAGCTCCTCCACATGATCTAATGACAGTTGTATCAAACAATACTGTTTACCAACTCTAGGGGGACCTCAAGAGCAAATCCAACATTGTGTTACTTTAAAGCTTTTATAACCTTCAACAGAACAGCTGAAGATTGTCTCCTCACCTATGTTATGTCTTTGGTTCAGGAACAGGAACAGGAATAGCTTGATTGTTATGAATGAAAATACCACACTGTCTAAACTGTGTATCATAACCAAACAGTGTCATTAGATGACTCTGGCAGTCAAACTGTTGAATGGGCTTATAATTAACATCACATTTACTGTAACGTTTGAAAACAAAGACTTCAGGCCACGGATTTAACACAGGCACGGAAAGCTCTTCTGTCATAATGGCATTTGGTGGGATACGGAAGGAATGTTATTGCCCGAACTCCAAGTCTGGCTCATCAATCAGGTTGATATGAAATATATAAGTGAGCCTAACATGGTTAACATGACTGTTGCTCTCTGGGGGAAGCGTTTTCAACAACAGTTATGTTTGTATTAGCCTAACCAAGTAGAGGAGAAAGTATGAGGGCAGGTCCGTAGACTCCTGATTAAGGAAAGGCATCCTTGGACTGGAATGTGTTCTATGCATGGAATAAATTTGCTCCTTTCAAGATTTGTGGTGATCCCGATGTTAAACATTGCTCGGAAGGCAATTAATGACGTGTTTCAGGAGGTAACCGTCATTTTGCATTCCAACAATTCTTCAGCTGTGTGACTAGTAGTGGTAAAAAAATAAAATAAAATCCGGTCTTCAAATTCAGCATTATTCAATTAACAACGACATCTCTCATTCCCTGTCCTCTTTTCTGTTTGTGTTTTCTCTTCGTCCCTGGCTTCCTCCTCCCCTCAGTGTTATTCTCACCTCCAGCTCCCAAAACTGCTGCCTGGCTGACTCATCACTGGCCTTGCCATTAGGCAACTGCCAACACTCGCTGATTAAATCATAAAGGAAGAGAAAATGAGTGTTATTGAACATACTGGGCCCTACGTATGTGCCAGTAATAAATACAGAGAAGACAGTAAACAGGGTGATAAAGCCTGCACAGGCAGCAGTCAACAGTATATTTAAAGCGTTTTTGAAAAGTTGAAGTCTCCCATGTCTGCTTAGTATATAACATGAATAATAGATGTATACACACACAGCAGAGAACAAATTCTGTGGATGTGGAGTCTCAGCAGTGTTATTTCAACAGTGACTAGAGACATGATGAGTTCTACACTTAAAGATGCAATCATCAACTTTTGGCCACCAGAGGACAGAAGAGCTCCAAAACACTCTCCTGCATGCTATTGGATTATAAATATTATCACCTTCTAAAGCCGACAAACACGGCGACTTGTATTGCCCAATTACACATCCAGCAGACACTGAACAATATTATTATCCTGTCTGAGTTGTATTTCTGTAACTAAGTCCTGCAAATTAAACAACAAAATCAATTTTCTAATATGACGTCGGACAACACTATTTGTCTGAGTCCGATGGAAATCACTGTTTGGAAATAAATCTGCTGTGGGATGTGACAAAGCTACGGCGGAAGAGGCTGTAATCGACATTTTTATAGTAACAGTGCGTCAAATGACTCATAGTGATGAACCAACAGAGAATTACAAAATATATCAGCTGAATCAGCAGCTCCCTCTGCCTTATGGAACTTTATAGGCACAAAGACAACTTTGTTTGGCGAACAAAGAGATCAGAGATTGACTTTGTTAAAGTTAGAGCATCTTCATCATCAAGTTTGCAATAAGCACCGGGTTGTGGCGACTGAATGATCATCATGGTTTAAAGCATGGGGGATCATCGGCCTCTGTCGCCATCAACACAAGCCCTGCTGATGGATTGGAAATGACAAAGCAACCAAACTGCTAAGAACTTTCTTTCTTCCATACCTTCCTTATATAATTTGGACAGAATGCAACTATGACATGGTCATCTGGAGGGAGTATCTGAGTGATGACCCTGCACTTCACTGCCAAATAGATCGTTCACTCTCACTCACTCATTGTCTACCGCTTTATCCTCCACATGAGGGTCGTGGGGAGCTGGAGCCGATCCCAGCTGACATGGGAGGAAAGGCAGGACACACCCTGTACAGATCGCCAGTCCATCACAGGGCCAACATACAGAGACAAACAATCAACCACTCACACAGTCACACCTACGGTCAATCGAGAGTGTCCTAATCTGAATGTTTTTGCTCTGTGGGAGGAAGCTGGCACACCCGGGTTGCAAACTCCACACACAAAAGGAACCTTGGTCGAACCAGGATTCAAACGGGTGACCTTCTTGCTGTGAGGCAACAATGCTCGCCAATTCTCTGCCATGTTGCCCATATATCTGTCAGTTTCCCCATTTTCAGTCATCTGCTGGTAGAACATCCCTGCTGGTTGCTCGATGGCTTCAGTCAATGGGCGTGTGCAAGTACAACCTGTGGCAGCTTTGTTCTTTGCCGACAAGCCGACAATGACACAGACAATCTGTAACAACAACTCACTTGCATTGTTTTGGGACTAAAATGAGTGATGCCATCATTGTTCTTGGAAGGACAGTCTTATTTTTGGCCACATTATAAACTCATTTTATTTTAACTCCAATTTGGACTCCACCACCCTCTGGAAAAACCGTCTGGGCCTTTCGTTTGGATGTGTCATTACTAGATTTGTCTTTCTGTGGTTTATAGTCACTTTTGAGAAGAATGAGTCATTGAGAGGAGCTGGGAATTTCCATTATTATTTTATAATGAGCCACACGGTGGAATTGGTGGTTTGCATCGTTGCCTCACAGTGAGAAGGTCAACCGTTTCAAATCCTGGTTCGACCAAAGGGGCTGTCTGTGTGATGATGAGAGATGATGGGATGATGAGATGCTGGAGAGTGAACAACACAGGACGTCAAATGCAATTCGTCATCGTTAGGGAACGACTGGGAAGCGGAAAATACAAGTAAACTGTGATAGCATTTTCTGATTTCCTAACAGTTCTACAGCAATAAAGGCAACATACAAATCGATAGCACCGCTTGTCTAGATGTCTATTGATTCCGTGATACTGATTAATGAAGAATCGATACCAATTCAGTACTGATTCTTGATACTCATTCCTACTGGTGGCCTGTACCACTTCACCTATGATTCCAGCCACCCCCCTTCAACCGTTGAGTACTTATGGGCAGTTTTAAGGTATAGCATGGTTGTTTTAAATGATTTGTTGTGTGGCATCCTTCCATGTTGGTGTAAGCATTTAGTCAGCTGAGTTGTTGATGGTTTTGATGGCCAAAGAAAGAGAAATTTCAGAGCTGTAATTGAAATATCTTGATATGTTTGCTTAAAGTGTAACTATGCAGGATTTTTACCTCAATTTAATATTGGATAGTTAAATGTCTTGTTGCAGAGAGATCGGGGGCTCACTCCACTCCCCCTACTTCACCAGCCTTGTAAGATCAGTGCCTCTGACCCATAGTCCTCCGAATCATGAGGTCTCGCGAGAAATACAAATTGATTCACAGCACTACTAAGATCAAGGCAGCAATAGTGTTATTTTAGACGTTCATCATGGCAGAGCCGGCGAAAAAGAAGCAGCGAAAACTGTTATCGGAGGAAGTGAGGAAGAGGAATCGACTGTCTGACCGAGCGAGGGGCTGCACATGAGTAAACACCGGACCGGATTTTTTATAATGTTGAGAACTGAAACATTCATATTGTTCCATGGTTATCCTGAAAAGGAGAAGTGGTAGAAAATTAATGACCCTATTATATTATTAAATTAGTAGTTAAAGAGATTCTGGAGCTGAACTGGTCAGAGATGGAGAGGGTGCTAGAATCAGTTTACACCTTGTCTGGGCTCGTCGTCGGCCATTAAGATAAACTCCAAATGAAAACGAATGGTTGGAATTGCCAGTGACCCAGTCTGGTTTTCTCTGCAACACACACACACACACAGATTCAGAGAACATGTCTTTGTCTTCATTGTAACAACATGTCTCCAGGTTTTCCTCAACACTAATTCAAGAATTTGCTTCACTAAGATTTAAACCCATGATTCCTCACATCACCTGTATGATGTACAAGAATACTTTCTAATGCTGCAGGGTTAATTTACCCTTCGCCTGTAATCCCCAATAAATTCACCTGTGAATGACACTTGAATCCCTTTGTCATATAAACATATATTCAGAAACAGTTTACAATCCATTTGTTGCCCCTCACTACCTTATGCAATGACCTCTCCATTTCATTATAAGGTGTGCGAAGTAAAGCAATCCTGTAGCCCAACAACGGTGAGCGAGTGCTGCTCCCTGTAATAAGGCAGGGGAGATGAGTCATCAGCAGAAGTGAGGCTTGGAAATAAGGAATGTGGAGACTGTGGCCTCTGGCTGAGATGAAAACCTCTGGTTCTGAGACACAGACACACTCCTGCACAAAGATCACTGTGTCCCTTGTTGTATCACAGAACCTCTCCTCACTTACCATAAATCAATACTGTTATAATTCCTCCAACGGAGTGATTCACTCTGCTAATTAATATGCCAACATTTCAGTCCCTGGAATAGTTTAAACACAGTCTTTTAAACTTTGTGAACATAAATGCAGAAATGTTGGATTACTCGTTGGCTTGAATCGGCATCATTTAATTATTTTTTTACTTTGCATCCATATGCCCATCATGCACTTTGTGTCATGAGGAACTAGAAATATAAATACCCCATAAATCACTGGGTCATCTATCTATCTATCTATCTATCTATCTATCTATCTATCTATCTATCTATCTATCTATCTATCTATCTATCTATCTATCTATCTATCTATCTATCCATCCATCCATCCATCCTTGTACTTTTAGATTTGACCACTGCCTTCGATAGTGTTGAAAAGCAGTATCCTGAATTCACGCCTGAAGGTACAGTCCTCTTCAGTGCCTCTCCACTGTGGGGTGCCACAAGGTTCAATTCTTGGGCCCCTTCTTCTTTCGCTCTATCTTCTTCCTTTGGGGTCTATTTTGAGGAATATCTTTTCACTGCTATGCTGATGATTGTCAGTTAAAGCAAACTCGCTCCTACACCAGCCAACCACTATTAGACTGCCTCAACAATGAGTTTTAACGAACATAAAACAGAAGTTATTTTGAGTTATTATGACCTACGTACACTCTTCAAACAGGATACATGTTCAAGATTTTAGACAAAAGTCTGGCTTCTCATTAGACAAACTACAGCTCGCCAACTTCATTGAAATTAAACTACTGGATTAGGGGGTTGTTTTTCTCCTGCTGCTGTTATGTAAGTTGACTATGTAATGGAGGTAATATTTCCTGGAAGTACATTTTCGATAGAGTGCAGATGCTGTGCAACTCAGACAGAAAACGTGCATTCATCCAGTTTTGTGTTTGGTCATGTGACCTACCGTATTTGACTTGTGTGTGAGTTGTGGTTTTGGCCTGTACGGAAGGTCTAGCAGCCGTTTGTCAAAGTGGGATTCTGCCCCTAACCTCATTGAATAAATAAGGATCTGAATGTACACATTAACAGTCTCCTCATATACCTTGAGTGTACGTTCCAGTTCTGTATATACATTCAATGGGGCAGAGAAAATGATATATATGAGTAAATATGCAGGGGAACAGACGACACAAAGTTCTGAAGGTTTATAAACAATATTCTTACGAGGACTTTAGCTGTGCATTTAAATGGCTAACAGTAGAGGCTCATTTTCCTGTTGTGTTGCTCATATAATATTTTAAATAATTGTTTTTTTTTTATTATTTAATCTTACGTAATCAATCTGATTACACAGCCAGAGAAAGCAGCTTCAGTCATGCACTTGTCTCTCGCTATAAAGTGGTCCACAAACACACACAAACTCAAGTTATTAGCGCTTTATTGCTCTTGTCAGTTTGCCTCAATGCACATTGATGAGTCATTAAAAGTGATTATCACATGAGATAAAAACAGGTCCACGCAGTCTGATTTTATAGCGCCATGTGCCGTTGTTTGTTGCCGCAAACCACAGACGGAACGTACGTTTTTTAGAAACCGACTTGTTTACACGTCTGCAAACATGTGGTTTGGTTTTTACGCACAAAAAGAAAACATGTTTGTTCTACATAGTTTGAGTTGCAGTGGAAAAAAATGTCAGGGTGTCGTCACCAGAATATCCACCTGGGGAGAATGTTACTTCAAATAGGCAAAATGTATGTCACTTTAAAATATGAATCTAAATGATCGGTTTAAAGAGCAAAAGATGCTTAATTAGCCACCATAACATTATCACTGAGAACCATGATGTTGTCCCCCCCAACTCCTTTTGTTTCTGGCATGTCTGTGACATCACAATAATGATAAAAAAAAAAAACACTATAGGGCAGAAAAGTCACTAAAATGGTGTTAATTGCCTTTTTTTAGAGTGTGAAAGAGGCTGAGAGTTTCATTTATAGATATTATACCATGCGTGTGAGCATCCCTGTGAATGAAGTAGTAATATATTCATTCATTGTCTTCCGCTCTATCCTCCACATGAGGGTCACAGGGAGCTGGAGTCCATCCCGGTGACCATGTGAGACAATCATCCATTCACTCTCACAGTCACACGACCGGACCTTGGACCTTCACAACATCAAGAAGGTGTTATGTTAAAGCAGCTGTTGCAGATTGTGTATTAGATTATTAGATAGAGTAAGAGGAGCGGGTGCCTGGCGTACAGGAAAAACTTTTTGTGTCTTGTAAGACTCTCCTGAAACCGAAGGAAAAATGACCTAATCTTCTTTCAAGGCGCTTCAAGAGTCTAAACTTAGAATGACGTTTATGGACCTCACTTGCATCAGCATTTCATTTTAATATATATATATATATATACATTCACATGAAAACAGACAGTAAATGACTTCAAGACTGACTGAGCGCAGACATTCTTCGCCAAATCCCAGACAAAAGTCACTCCATTGACTGCCTTCACAGAGCGACGTCAGCCTCCAAACAGTCCTGTATTCTGTTATGCGGAGGACGTCGGCCAAAACCACAACCACTCTTGCGAATCTAAATAAAATGTAAGTGTTTTTTCACGTCATGCTCAAAGAATGTACACGCAGGATGTAAATGGTCCATCTCATGTACACGTCATTTGTGAGTACGTGAGTGAGATAGATGACAAATGTGGGGGGGGGGGGGTGTTTGCCCTCCAACCTTCCAAAGTGATGCTCCACAATTAAGGTAATGTAATTAAGGTTTACTATGAGGATAAAGGGGCTGGTGAGTCATAGGTCAACAGTGGGTGTAAGGTGAGAACATCGGGAAGCCTGAGGCGTTTAGGGAGATAATGAGGCCTCGTGCATCTCCAAAGTGCCCAACATTAAGAATTATTACTTCCTCTCTTGGTGTAGCTACAAGCACCTTGTTTCATTCACAGTCTTGGAACAACTGCTCTCACTGCGTGTATGTATATATATATATATTCCATTTCCCCCTAAATGGGAACATTATTCACAAAATTGACACCATGTGCTCCTGGAGAACACCCAGAATTTGTGATTGAGACCAATAACTCCTTGGGAAAATGTTTACTTGATGTTATAAATCAAGGGAAAATTAGAAGCTTACTTTCCCATAGAGTTAGAGTCGCCCCCTGGTGTCTAACTGCTACTTCTAGGTAGGCTGTCTTGTTTATTGACAAGTGTCGATACAGATTTGTCTCCCAAGCAACGAGCAACAACGCTAACAAGGCAGATGTCTTGTTTATTTATGCCAGAACATCTGGACTCCGACACGACTGGGATAATTAGGGCGGTGTGATCACGTCCGATCTGCACAAAGAATTGGAGTTACGCCAGCGACTTTTATGGTTTCTAAACTTAAAAGCTAACGTTAGCTACGTTAATGACCAGACGTTGAGTCCAGCGTTGTGTCACCATGGTTTCCAGGCACTCCTTTTGGGACTGTGACTGCAGTGGAATCAAGTCTTCCACGATGCAAAAGTGACAGAGGCCACACAAATCGTCACTCATGTCTTTAAAGGTGATATATGTAAGAAATGAATTTAATTAACTGAAATACTGGCTTCACTGATAACAATGGTGCAGCCACTTTATTATCGCACTCATTGTCTACTGCTTTGTTCTCCACAATGGGGAGATTGAGCCAATCCCAGCTGACGTAGGGTAAAAGGCGGAGTCACAGGGCCAACACATGGAGACAAACAACCATTCACTCTCACGCCTACGGTCAATTTAGAGTGTCCAGTTAACGTCTGGATGTTTTTGTAGTGTGGAAGGAAACGAGAGAACCCAGAGAAACCCCACACACATGAGGAGAACATGCAAACTCCACTACACCGCCATGTGGCGCTGGCCTGTTAATTAACAAAATACATTTCCATTAGTAGGTAGCAGTGCTTATGTTTTGGTCTGTTGCACCATCCACGACCATCCACAGGGGGCAGCTATAGCCGCTAAGCATCACAAATACTGAATGATAACGAACCGAAATAGCCCCAGTACCCCTCTCAAAACGGCTCAACCATAGGAGAAGAAAAATCAAACAAACCGTGGTAAGGCATACAGGTGTAGATCATTTCAGCCAAGGTTATCAGTCCTTTACTTTTTGAAACAGACAAATTCAAAACACAACAAAGGAAATATAAACTCTACTTCACCTTTCAGCAGATTACATGAATTCATTTTCTGCAAGTACAACGCTGTTAATGAAACCCCAAGACAATTTCTTGCAGTCTGTTATTGTCGCCTTGTCTAATCTCACGCAACACTTTCACTCCCGATCTCCGCCTGTTGCTGACACGCTAACATTAACCAAGTAGCTTCTGTGTTCATAAAAAATCAAACAGATGTTGGCGAATCTGTCAGCCACGCCTCCTGCAATGTGTTCACTTCATTGCTCTAACCATTTTAAACACTAAAGGTCACTGTTGTTGCAAACAGTGCTCTTTGAGGCAGGGTGTTGGTGGCATTTAAACTGTGTGTTAGTTAATATTGCTATTAACGGTTGACCATGTGTTATTACTTTTGTACGACATGAATACTGTAAAAGTCTAATGTGTTCAACATGGTCGCAGTTCAGACGTTGTGTTTAATGACAAACGCATTTTCCACACTGTTGTTTTTATCTCAGTTACACCACTTACGTATCACAGAGAAGCTTCAGGAAAGAAAAATATACTACACTAACGAATATAAACACCGGCCACGGAGGAAAAATATTCAGCCTTTACAGGTCAGACGTTTTTGGCCATGACATCAGGGTACGTCACCATGTTTTAAACTTTTAATGGTACCGGTATCTGTTTGTGTACATACCTGCCATTCACTCAGGTTTACTTGTAGAACAAGTTACTGGAAAAAAACTCCCGTCCTAACTGAAAACAGTCAGACTCACTCACTTTATCCCAAGATCCTCTGCGGTGACGTGTCACCGTGACCCAGCTGATGTGACGTATTTATGTTAGGGCTCATTCAGAAAACACGGTTCTCTCTACGAGAATATGTAAACTCCCGCCTGCGCGCAGACTTTCACTCAATATTTACATTTTTCTGTGGCACCAGAATGTAGCAAGGTTAAGCAGAGGAAGGCCAAATGTGGAGCAGAGCTCTGGCTTTGTTCTTCAAAAGGAAACAGTTCCTCAAACTCAAAGTATGCAAAGCGCGGCCGCTTGGACTCGCTCCATGGAATCTGAGGCATTTACAGGCTACGGCTTGTTAATGTCACCGTGCTAAGTGTTGTGAGTCGGTGTCGCCTCACAGTTTTGGAAGATCTGCTCTTGCCGTCACTGTTTGTTTTTTATATGTTTCTGCAGGACCTGACTCATTTGTACTATTCCAAAATTAGCCATTTACATTTGCCATATAGCCAAAGAAATATGACCAACGATCAATAAATGTAAATGAAATTTTACACCGGTGAAAGAGAGACATGTCAAAAAAAGGATTAACTGAAATTATATGCAGGTTAATTATGGATTAAAAGTTTCAGGTCAACATTTTAAGACGAGACAAAAATGCTCCAAGTTGTTCACACTGAAATGAAGACAGCACCCATTAAGAAAATTATTTTTGTCACTTCCCAAACACCGCCTCCGTGTTTTGATCTGGTCGGAATATCAAATCTTAAAATTCTGTTCTGCCTCAGCTCACTGAATGCGAAGCCTTTGAATAGTCTGTTCAAGGATTTATATTAAAAAGAACGACCTGTTTTTTTTATTTTTTTTTATTTCACCGAGTAACCACAGAGATGCTTTTGTGCCGAGAGGGTGTAGAGCTTGCATCACATATTTTGTCACCGCACTCCTCTGCATTCATTAACCTCGTCTTGACTCATCTTTTTCTTTTGCTGCGAGGGAAAAATAGCGTTCACGGCTCACAATGGGGGCGGTGCGACAGCCGCACATGTAGAAACGAGAAAAAGCACTCGGAGAGCGCAAACCTTCACCAAGGCTGCTCGGTCCATCAATACACCTCGCTGTCTTGCAAGGTTAACAATTGTTGTTTGTTTTAATTTTTAAAAATGTGGACCCGTATACTGACCAAAATCTAATAGTTTCTTTCTTGGGTCAAAACCTAAACCTCCATAGAATTCTACTCAGATTCTTTGTGTGAATGTGGATGTTGTTTGTCTCTATATGTTGGTCCTGCGATGGACTGCCGACATGTCCAGAATGTAACCTACGGTGGCAGAAGGGTGCAAACACACTGCAACGACCCAAAACACATGCAGGAGGAGAAACGAGCGGCATGTTCACAAACGCTGCGGATTCAAAAACACAAACGGAAACACACGCAGAAGTGAAAACACACACAAACCCCAAAACACAAGCAGAAGAAAAACACACAAAAACCCCAAAACACAAGCAGAAATGAAAACACACACACAAACCCCAAAACACAAGCAGAAACGAAAACACACACAAACCCCAAAACACAAGCAGAAACGAAAACACACACAAACCCCTAAACACAAGCAGAAACGGAAACACACACAAACCCCAAAACACAAGCAGAAACTAAAACACACACAAACCCCAAAACACAAGCAGAAATGAAAACACACACAAACCCCAAAACACAAGCAGAAAAGAAAACACACACAAACCCCAAAACACAAGCAGAAGCAAAACACACACAAACCCCAGAACACAAGCAGAAACGGAAACACACACAAACCCCAAAACACAAGCAGAAAAGAAAACACACACAAACCCCAAAACACAAGCAGAAGCAAAACACACACAAACCCCAGAACACAAGCAGAAACGGAAACACACACAAACCCCAAAACACAAGCAGAAACGAAAACACACACAAACCCCCAAACACAAGCAGAAATGAAAACACACACAAACCCCAAAACACAAGCAGAAATGAAAACACACACAAACCCCAAAACACAAGCAGAAACGAAAACGCCAACATATTCTAAAATGTTGATAATAATTTCGTATTTAAAGAGCGAATCTGACTTTTAATTTGAAGTTTTTTCAAACATTGTATAGTACAACTCGTTAACAATACACTATCAGATATCAATGTGTACAGTACTTTGTGCAGATGCTTATGTCCGATTAATAGGTCTCTGAAACACAGCTGCGAGATGTGCTTTCAAACGTGTACACAGATACGGTGATCTGACTCTTTTATTTTGAAAACCGGATGTCGATGTCCTTAAAAATCAGCTTGACTGTAAATCCCTTTGTAATTCAGGCGTTACAATTCAGCGTCAGATAGGTTGACTACAGAGAAACGAGCGTCGGGTAGCTTGATCGCAGTCGGATAACCTCTTAATAAAGGTTTTTTTTAATTAAGTAAGAATAAAGTAGTCCGCGAGTATGGTAGAGCCGCACGAAAACGAACACTCCCACAGACCCAAGTTAGTGTTTCCACTTCTGCCACCGTAGCACCCCACCTTCTGGGTTGGCTCCAGATTGCCCCCCATGTGAAGGATAAAAATGAATGAGGTTTCGTAAAGGTCTCCAATAAACTGTGATTTGCCAAACTTGGAGGAGGAAGTTCTGAAGAGCCTCACACAGTGTGGTTATTAAAAGAAAGGAGGTCTAAAATGACTCAGAGCTGGGAAGGACTCTGAGAAGGTTCTGGCAAAAAATGACCCACTGCTCCGTCTCTCCATCCAATGCCATTTCTTCTCTGTAAATTGTCTGTCTATTTTTATATCACTTACCTATTTTCAGATTTTTTTTATATATCCCGATCCGATACATCCTCAAGTTTCACGCACACAAGTTTGTTCATGCATTTAAACTAAAATTAAATTAGATTTTATTTTCTCCGGCTGTTGAAAGTGTTTCGTGCTGAGCGATCCCCGCTTAATTTGGTTTTCATATTCAAGACCAAAATCTCAAATTAGTAAATTTAGGAACAAATTGGGGTGACGGTAGCTCAGTGGTAGAGCGAGTCGGTGATCAGACTCTTTTATTTTGAAAACCGGATGTCGATGTCCTTAAAGATCAGCTTGACTGTAAATCCCTTTGTAATTCAGGTGTTAAAATTCAGTTTGACTACAGAGAAACGAGTGTCGTATAGCTTGATCGCAGTCATAACCTCTTAATTTGAGATTTTAGAACAAAATCAACAAATTAGTAAACTTAGGAAAGAATTGGGGCGATGGTAACTCAGTGGTGGAGCGAGTCGTCTGTGGGTTCGATTCCCAGCTCCGCTCGTCTACATGCCGATGTGTCCTTGGGCAAGACACTTAACCCCATGGTTAAGCGTGTGAATTGGTCTGACAGTGGGAGTGAATAGGTGTGAATGGGTGAATCAAGACTAGAAAAGCGCTGTATGAATACAGACTATTTACCATTGGGCAATTTTCTTTAATGTCATTAAAGCAATGTCGATATTAACGTATTATTCAGTGTATTTATGGACGTCAGTCATAATCATAATCATTAATGACCAGCTCCACTTACAGTTCAGGTAAATATTTGACCGCGTGTACTCCATGTATACGAGTACCCTAGTATTTTCTTTAATTAGTCACTCCCTAATTATTGGCTCGACAGCCATTTGGCTGGTTGTAGAATGATTTTTTTCAGCTGAGTGGTAATAAAAAGGCAGCCTGTTAATGTGCCCTCCTACCATTCTAGACTATGACTCATATCTAAGCCTCACTGCAGAGAGTTATGTGATGTGAATACTTATCAAGGCAACAGTCCTAAAGTTGTTTCTACACTTTAGCCACGCAGGAACACATCGATGTTTTATGAGCGGAGCCCACTGTTTGTTTTTAACGTGTACAGTATATTAACAGCTGCTGCGTCACACCTTATCAACACATTTCTTCCCCTCTCTCTCCAGATCTTATTTCGATGGGTTTGAGAAAGGCGGCGATCTCCAAAGTGTGCATCCGTACAACATGTTGTGTTTTAGTATCAAGAAAAGCCACACGTTTGTTTTGTGTGTGCTCATTTTAGTTTACTTTATTTTATTTTGAAAGGGCTGAAAGTGTGTTTTGAGACGGTGTGGGGGGCGGGGAGTGGGGGGTGTTAGCTGATCAACTGAAATAACTGTTGTTTGACGTCATGACTTTATTTTTAGAAAGTAATATATGGGTGTGTGGAAGTGCCTTTTCATGTTAGAATCAAAACACAAACGCAGAACATACACACACACACACACACAGATGCAGCCGTGTGTGCACACAACACACAGTCAGACAATCTCTCGCTCTCCCTGTGCATGTGTGTGTGTGTGTGGATTACAGATGAACTTATATTAGGGCTGCCGTTATTCACTTACTGCTGAGCTACAGGTACGCACCGGCTCAAATCTCTCATACGACATAAGATACCTGCGATTTCATTTTAAACATGGATGAATCACAAACGTTCCTGCCTCTCACAGGTAATAATCCCCACAGTGTTGCAACGAAGGAACTGGGATTATTCTAGTTGACTCATAATTTGTCCCTGGCATCTCAATTTCTGTCTCTTTCCCATGTTATAAACCCATTTGTATATCATGGACTTTATTACTTTGAATTTTTATACTGAAACAGGACCAGATGTGAATTTCAAAATAAAACAGCGAATGACAAATATGAATTGATATAACAAAATAAGGGACATGATCTCAAACAGTGAGGATAATGTGCGAATAAGATTTTTTTTTAACATATTAAAGAAATCTTATATATATTTAGATGTCTAAATAGCGTTTAGATTGAGTTATTTGGTTTTATTTTGAAGATTTGCTCATTTAGTGCACATTTGCACATCTGTTGTAAATAAAAACAAAGTCTTTAAAGTGGTTTACTTGTTAAATTCAAGTTCAGTATTTCAGGTCAGTACTTTAATACAAGGACACTTTTGTGATTTTACTGCTCCTAAAATTAAAGAAAAAAAAAAAAAGAGGAGACACTGTTTTGTTGTAAATTCGAGCTTCAACTAACGATCATTTCATCGATGGATCTCTTCTCGATTGATTGTTTTGTCCAAAAACCAAACATTTTAAAGTCTTAATGATTTCTTTGTTACGTGGAGCAAAAAAACCCCAGAAAATAATCACATTTAAGGAGCTGAAAAATCTGAAAACTCATTTTAATTCCTTTAAAAATACTCAAATGAATTGAGTAATCGAATTACAATCGATTAATCGAGCAACTGTTTCAGCCCTAAATATGGGAACTTCCTGACAGTGTCATTTGTTTTTCGTGTCTATAATTTGTTATTCTTATTGTTTTTATAATAATATTTATAGTGATATTCACTGATTTCTTGCCACGTTTGTGTCCCGACAGAACAGAATAAATAACAGGACACCGAAAAAAAGTCAAATTGGGACTGAAAATATTTGAATAAATAGATATTGTGAACATCTTCTGGTCTCTTATTTAGTGAAAATGTTCATTACTTAGTGTTTAATGCTTTAGTAATACAGACGGACAGACATGCCTCATGTGGATGAGGGGAGAACTAGCTCCGCCCCACTGACGATCCTCAGCTGATTAACAAGGACAGATTCTGGATCTGTGTAAATTCCCCCCCCCCCCGTTCTTATTTATAAATTTCACTTATGTATATGAGCCGAAAGGCAAATTGTCGGATCAGCTTTGTTTGTGGGTTTGCATGGAACTCAAAATGAAAAAGCTCGCGGCCCTCGGGGGAAATTCCTCTTTGTTGCTCAATTAAAATGAGAAATGATATTTTGAGACATTCGAGTTGTTTTGTCTCGTAATGAAACTCAAGTTTTTAATTGGTTTTAAATGACTTAATGCACCTGAGGATTTGAATTAATAAAAACAAAAAAAAAACACAACAGAATGCTCTGTGTTTTTGGAAGTAGTAGATTACTTTGCTGGACTTGCTTATCCCATGGTTACACAACTTTATACTCATTTTACAATTTATCACATTTCAGCTAAATAGTTACAAAATATAAGTCATGTTTTCTCTTAAACCTTATGATAGGTTTGAGTGCATTTAAAAATACATTACCGGGCATCATCTTTTAAACAGAACTGAAGGTTAAATTAAATAAAATGACACATATAAATATGGAAGTCAAGGACTGTGGAGTTTTATTTGCTATAAAATGATTTACACTTGAATTAAAAGTCAAAATTGCATTTCTTTAACGACCGTGTGGATGTCCCTGCTTCCATAATCGATCAATAAGATGAAATCTGTCACATTTTAGGATGTAACATTCTCAGAATGTCCAATACACGACTCGCTCAGCCTAAATTGGAGTGGGAATGAATATACGAGTCCTTATATGGACATCCTGTGGTGTGTGTTTATAGGTCACATCTTCAGGCTTTAAAAAAAATTGTTTTTTAAGTCTTCTTTTGTGTTATGATTCAATTTATATTGCTTCTTCTTTCAAAATCGGGAGTATCGATCAAATTCAATCTGATTTGAAAAGATTTGAGTACTTTTTGCTCGATTGCCTATAGGTTGTGCTGAAAAAGAGGATGTAAGACACTCTATATTGCACATTCTTATAGCTTCTATATGTTTTAACATAATAATGGGAAAAAGCAGCTTAAATGCTCTGTGTTCTAAGGGTTAAATTGACCTTAAATTCCCATTTTTGAGCAAAAATCAGTACCCAAAGAACTACAACTTCACAAAACTAAAACATCTAAAATATGGAATGTAAACATCTGGCAGCACTAATATTGACCCATGTGCAAAGAGGATATGATGCCACAGACAGGCAGTGATTTAAAAATCTATGACGTCTCATTTTCAGACATTTAAAAAGCAGAAAAGTTCAAAATGCCTGAAGAATGATTAGTGTTTCCTGTTCAAACCTCTCCATGTATGAGTAAACGAACGAGTGATCATGAGCGTCTCTGTGAAATCTCCACCACAGAGCCTTTCAGTCAGCAGGGGGAGAGAAGACTTCATCCCACTCTCTGACTCGGTCTTCTCTCTCACTCTCCCTCCCCACTGTAGGCAACACCATGAGTCAGAGGATGGCACGTTGACATGAGTGGTGTGGTCAGCCTCACACACAGTCAAACATACAGCCAGGACCTGTACTTCACTGTACACGGGTTTGTGAATACGTACGTCCATTTAAAGTTAAAATGGAACTATATTTCAGTCAGGAACACTTGGAGAAAGATCTAGAACGATGGAGGCGGTGACGCGGTGTGAGGCAGCGATGCTGCTGCAAGAAACGAGTGAGAGAGGAGTCTTAATAAAAATGCACTGCCTTGGGGTGAGAGTGGTTGTGATAGGAGTGTGACTGACCGTGGTGCAGTTCAGTTTGGTACAATAGGACGGTTGGGCCTGATTATTTTTACTTTTCCTAAAGGAAACGCCAATAAAATGTCTACTGTACTGGAAACATGGCTGTAGATAGCAGTCGCCTAGCTGTCAGCCCACTTCATTTAAGCTTTAAAACCACCAGTGTGGAACATTTAGGAGGGTTAATTGGCATAAATTGAATATACACTACCCTTACGTATGTTTGTATAAGTGTAAAATCACTTTGTAATGAAAATAATTTTTGTTGGCCGCTGTGTTTCTAGAGCAGTTGACCAAACAGGATGTGCTTTGGATGATGCTGCATTCCATTTCGATTGGAAGTTGGAAGTCGGAACTGGGCGTGACGTCCCGTTTCATTGTTAGCCATTGTTAGCAATACCAGTCAATAACACTATACATGGGTGTCCGGATAACAACCAAACAGTAGATAGATGATAACTTTATTTATCCCTGAGGGGAAATTGGGTAAGAATGAAGACCCTGTCCTCCTTCTTGAACCAGAGAGACACAATCTAAATCTTATACTTTATTACTTAGGGAAATTATTTCTCTGCATTTGACCCAACCTAGAGTTTGGAGCAGTGGGCAGCCACAATGAGTAGCGCTCGGGGAGCAATGGGGGTTGGGTACCCCAGCCCTTTTGACCTGGTGGGGACTTGAACCTGTGACCCTCCAGTTACAAGCCAACTTCCCTTTCCACTTGTCCACGGGCTACCCAGGGTAGCCCGTGGACACATATTTATTTAGCGATTTACCGAGTTCAGTGGCGCTCCTGTTGAAGGAATAATTCCAAGTCCGGACTACAAATGGAACCCACCATGACTATGCCAATGACAAAAGCTCCGCCCACATAAATCTGATGCATAAACGGAGGAACTCCCCACTAACCCTGGTTCACTAAAGGAAAATGCCACTCTTAAGTGCCTGCGGGCCCTCGTACCCTAACGCTTACCCTGCATGAAGCGTTTAACGTTGGACGTGTGACCTATTTGTCCCTGACTGAGTGGAAACTCACCACCGGCGAGGTGTCACCATCTGTCATCGCTGACCGTCTTTGTTGGTCTGTCTGGCTATTCAGCGCCGCCGCCGCCGCCTTGGCTCTGCTCAGTGTTCACCTTCCCGTGTCACCTGTGGTGATGTGCCGTATTCAGTCCGCTGGCTGTCTCCAAAGACTTTGCCTCTCAAGTGTCTCCCTACGTTGCTCATGAAAAGGCATGTCAACCGGGCTGGCTCGATGCCAACGCCCCCTTTGTTTTCCCTCCTCCACACACACACACACACCAGGTGAACCTTATCTGCTTGAAGAGTTACCAAAACCACGCCTCGCAATTGTGATGTCAGTAGCTCCCTGACCCTTTGCCTGACTTGAATAAATATGCCAACACAAAACACAGGTATGTTAAGGCCACCTTAGAGCTCCAGGCGTCATGTGAGTCAGGTCTTTACACAGACTTCACCGCACCGCTTTAATCTATAGAGATCAAACAACTGACAATGCTCTCCATGTATGGAAACAGGTGGCGCGGACATTATCCCAGACTCGGGAGTATCTCGCCGTAGCGGATCATCTGCCTCCGTCTTGCCCTGTCCCTTGTGTCCTCTTCTGTTACACCAACTGTCCTCACGTCCTCCTTCACAACGTCCTTCTCTTCTTCTCTTTGTCGTCGGCCAGCAGTTCCATCGGGACCCTGTCGGTCATAGAAACTGAGTATCTCGGAATCTTGAACTTTCTTATAAGCCCTCCCTTGGCGAGTAAGATTTGGCTCCTGCACCTGATATGAAGTGATCGCTACACAAGTGGAATCCTCGGGGCAAGACAGCAATCCACCATCTTTGACAAGTTGCCTGACACATTGCCTGGTATATACTTCAATGGATTTGAACAGAGCAGCATCCAGAGCAGCTACTGGAGCTCTATAGTGAAGGGTTAGCCCTCTTACGACCATCGTGATAATCAGGTCGTATTTTCTGGCTGTAGAATTATTCAAAAAGTGTTCACTGAGTGATTTCTTCACTTTTCATATCTGGCAGTTATTCGACCGTTTAGGAGTTACGGTACTGAGATCTCGTCTAATCTCGTCTGCGATTGGGCGGTCGTTCCGCGGAAGTCCCGAGGGCTACCGTAATGACAAGTATATGGGCGCAAAGCTCTATTTCTCTGCTTTCCGGTATCTATCCATCCATCTTCTACCGAAAGTCCATCGTTTTTTGAGGAGTTACGGTAATGTGAAGTATGCATGACAACATGGTAGCAGAAGGGTTAATGGCGATTCCTTCATTTGTTGCTCTTAAATATATTGGGTAAAACAAAATTATTGCAAGTGCAAAATCTGAATTAGAATTTGGACCAAGTAGATAGTTTGGACCAAAGAGTTAGAGTAAATGATTGCCAAAGGTGAATCAATATTTAGGTTTCTCACTTATTTCGACATGATGGTTGAATTTGTTGGATTCTTGTTTTGCTGTCTTGAACTCAGTAGACGTTCCTTTGAATTTGCGTTGTCTCGCCTTGATTCCCGCGAGGTTACCTCGATGTTCTCTTTCAAACAAAGCTCATATAAACATGCTCTCTACGCGCAAGAGGAGCATCCGAACGTTTTCCCCGGGAGGTTCAAAGGGCAAAGGCCGGGGGGGCAGCGACTGAGTGCAGGTCAGATTAGGTCGGGTCGGGGCAGCGTGAGGAGTGAAGACAGGCAGAGAGGGAAAAACAGGAAACATGCTGGACAAGGTAAGGAAGTCAACATCCATGTGTAATTGACATGTCTAATATTGACAGAATATTTAGATTTTGTCATGTGACGTCAGCCATTTTCATTATATCGAGCAATAACAGTGGTCTATGAATGAAATGTCTTCTACATTTAAACCACTGCCAGATGAGTTCACACAGTGGTGATTAAGCCGATGAGCTCCAAACAACCCTCGCTCTGTGTTTATCAGTATAGCAGGGTTTGGATCTCATGTTGCCTGGCGACATTGCTGCGCTGCACACAGGAAGTGATTTGTTTAATGTCAAGACAGACGCGGGCAGCAGCTTTAGGCCTTGTTTAGACTGCAGCACAGACTGGATTTGTCTAAGCATATCTAGATTGTATCAGGCTTGATTTTTAAGCCTGGACAACACACATGAGATCTGATTTTTCCAAACCATGTACAGAGGTGGTTACCAATGATGGAATTTTTACAGATCCTGAAGGACTTGATCGCTTCAAAGTGTCTTCTACGTCACTCGCGGCGCACGGCAACGATAACGTAGATCCGGAGAGACTGGAGTTAATTGGATGCGTGTTAAACCTCTTGACACAGTTCAAGACAATAGTTAAAAAAAACAGGATAAAAGCAAGGAAGACAACCAGGCATTGCTGGTCTGCCTCCACCACACGCCCTGCTCCACTCTCTTCATTCCAGCAGTGATGGCAGCATTTCTGTCGCTTCCTAACAATCAGAAGTTTGCGCCGTGGCTCCACATAACCGCTTGGGACAGATTTCTGTCATCCATTTTGTTCGGACTACTTGTTTTTCCAGGGGCGTGGCCTGTAACTATAGAAATCTACAGTATGTGGAACTTAGATCGGATCTGATCAGTTGGTCAAGAAGATCAGATCATCAGCATCAGCAAGAAAAGCTCAGTAGCGAATTCTACAGCTCCAAAGTCAGCAGCATGAACACCTTTCGTCCCTGACCTCCTGACCATGCTGCTGCTGTATACACACAATGCTCCCTCAGTCAGGTCTGATAGTGTTGCTTGACATTTTCAGACGGAGGTCACAGCAAACAAACAATGTTACAGCATTTCTGATCACAATTACCAGAAGCAGAATAATAACAATAATAATAATAAAAAAGAAGTTACACACTGCAGCTTTAACTTCATATTTCATAAACACAAATGCACTTTTATCAAACACGGCTCAGATATTTTATATATTATGTATCACTGAAAATGTGAAAAATTCTAAGAGACGAACAGCAAAAAAAGTGTCACACAGATTACGAGATTACGTTGCTATGCCAAAGCATGCTGGGATTGATACATCTTGGGGGGCGGAGCAAGTCACTATTCCTCTCTTCCCGGCTTTTGCCATGCATCCGGAATAACATGGAAGCAATAAATAGAGAAAGGTGTAAATGGAATCACACACACGCACACACACAACACAACACAACAAAGCCACGCTGTGCATTCCAATTGTCTCGCCTTTTTGAAGTAACTCAAAGTGAATATGAGATTTGTCAATTGATTCTTTTTCTCCCAGGCTATGAATAAAACGCTTTAATTATTGATGCTCTGACGTCAGATGTCCGCTTGAATGTTGTATGTGGTGCAGACCTCTTTCTCCGGGGCGAGCTACTCCCCTCCACCCTGCTCTCAACCCAACAGCAACCCCACTGCCGCCGCCGCCACCACCGCGTCCTCCTCCTCCTCCTCCTGCTCACACCAGCTCATGCTTGGCATGAACAGAGCTGAATAATGTTACAGGCAGTTTGCAGACAGGTGTCGAACAACTGGAAACAGTTCAGAGTCAGAGTCTGATGGTTTATTTTGGCATGCATTTGTTTTGCATTGCAGTGCTTCTGGTATGATTTGTAACGACTTTGATTTTCAACTTTTACAAGAG